>NC_056741.1:1272687335-1273009835 GCF_019279795.1 Protopterus annectens | reverse complement strand
AATAAATAAATAAATAAAATAAATAAAATTAGAGATTTGGTACAAAAAATTACCCCTAAAAAAAAAAAGATTTTTTTTTAAATATATTTCATTTACTTGTATTATTTAGGGTTGCATCTGCAGTATGAATCTCTGAGAACTCAAATTAATACTACATGAAAAATTGCTTCAAAGCATTTGTTATGAGTGTGTGCACCCAGAGGAGACATGATGGAGCCACATAACTCTAATACTGCTTTTAAGAGCCTCCACTTTGTAATAGGAATACTCAGCATATTGTAATACTGTTTCATTTTTGGGGGAGTACATTAAAATCTCCTAGACATTAAGTAAATGTACAATATACATATACTGTAATATCAATGGCCACCATGGCAAATGTGCACAATACTGAAACATTTCCGGAAACCCCATACCGCTGTAACCTCAGAAAGCCAACACAATATTGAAAGTCAACATTTCTGACCACACCACACCTACAAACAAGTGTTAACATAGGTTAAAAGTGGCCATCGATATTATGGAGGTAAACCTAATATCACTGGTCTGGCCAATTGCTAATTTATATTAGAGTGGATGAATAATAAAGTTAAATTGCATAGTCAGGCAGTGTAAGTATAATTTAAGCATGTATTCATGTCTTTGTGATTCTTCACAATTGCAAAATAATATACTAAAATGATAATTTATATGTCAATCTTAATGAGTATTTACAAGAAGTATACAGAAAATAAATGCTTTCTAAATGAAGAACAAACAGACAGAGCATAATCATTCATACCTAAAAATGAAACCTTTTGTTTATCTTAGGCTGCTACTGTTTGATACTGTGCTCAGTCAATCATATCTAGCTTCTACTTTAATATTTATAATAATAGATGGTGAAACACATTGCATATTAAACAGGCTTGTATCACAGACTGTCATTCTAGTAAAGTGAAATTAAAACAAATCTCTGCAGAATGACCTTTTTAATGCTTTAGCTCTGTACTCCAGCTGGCATTTCTAAGAAACAAATTAGATCATAGAAGGTCTGTGTTTAAAGTAGTTCTCTCCCCTGCAAGGGAACAGGTTTCAGTTTCCTGATCTGCCCAATATACCTCCCACAGAACAAATGCTGCTATGGTGACAGGCTGACGCATTCACAATTACCCGCAACATACCTAGGTAACCTGCATATTTCACTTCCATTTACTGTTCCAACAGAGGAGCTGTAGCCATTAATAATTTTAAAGCTCTAGTGTTATAATCTACAAAATATAGCAGTCATCCTAATTATTGCAGTCTTTATTCAATTATTAATAAAACCTAGTTATTATTGGAACAGCAAATGTTATGCATTCTACAGTCACTGCTCCTGTTTCACTAACAATAGCACTGAAATACATTACAATTGCTTTGCCCACTATATTAATTGTATCATATAGAGTAGAGTGACTGGTAGTAGGGTCTGCGGTGGTGCAGTGGTTAGCATTGCCACCTCACAGGAAGAAGTTCTCTGATTCGATCCTTGGCTGGGGTGCCTTCTGTGCGGACTCTGCATGTCCTCCCTGTGGTCACATGGGTTTCCTCCAGGTGCTCCGGTTTCCTCCCACATCCCAAAGACATGCTGGTAGATGGATTGGACACTCTAAATTGGCCCTAGGTGTGAGTGTGTGCATGTGTGTGCCTTCTGTGTAAGGTTGGGTGCTGGGCTGGCAACTCGACACTGCAAAAACTCCACTGCCAATCATGAGCAGACAGGTGATCTGCTGTGGCGACCTCTAACCAGGAAAAGCCGAAGAAGAAGAAGAAGAGTGACTGATAGTATTGATAATAAAAGTATTAATCAGAATTACCAAGTGTAGTATACTGCACAAACTGGTAGCATTAGGACTAGACAGATAGATAGATAGATAGATAGATAGATAGATAGATAGATAGATAGATAGAGAGATAGATAGAGAGATAGATGGGTCTACAGAATTTAATTGACGGACCCAAATGTCAACATTCAAAATGTCACCCACAAAATGTGGACAATTATTCAGGGTGTTTAAGCTGAAAGCTGAAACTTACTCTAAGTAATGGTAGTATAGGGAGTGTAAGTACTTCTCATTTACCACTTCCTTCTATTTTTACATGACTGTAAGCTGAAAGCTGAAACTTGCTCTAGGTAATGGGAGTATAGGGAAGGTAAGTACTACTCATTTACCACCTCCTTCTATTTTTACATGACTGTAAGTTGAAAGCAGAAGCTTTAGGTAATGGTAGTATAGGGAGTGTAAGTACTACTCAGTTACCACCTCCTATTTTTCATGACTGTAAGTTGAAAGCTGAAAGTTACTCTAGGTAATGGTAGTATAGGGAATGTAAGTACTACTCAGTTATCACCTCTTTCTATGTTTATATGGTTCTATATTAAATCAGTGAAAACTTAAAAATGTGAACACTGATTTATCGGCCCCCATGTAAGCAAAAGCTTACAATCCCAAAAACTCAGAACAGCGATTTTTTTTTTCACCAAGGAAAAAAATCACTGTTCCACAAAAAACTAAAATAAAAATAAAAAGTTCAAAACATTACATAAAGTGGGGGGCTTTGCCCCCACACCCTCCGATGTGGGGGGCTGTGCCCTCCACACCTCCCCTACTTAAATATACCAAACTCCGAGATCATGCTACAGTGACGAAAACGGCAAAGTAACAGATGTGTCCAAGCGATTTCTTTCCCAGGAAAATAAATCGCTTATATGCCTTTTCGCTGTTTTGCTGTTTCGTGCTTTCAAGTTCGATCAAGACACATTTGAAGGATTGCATCTTCAATTATATAATAGGAGCCCATTTACATGACTGCCATGAGTTGCACTACAGGTAATTATGTTCTACTAAGAAAACACATGAAAAGTGTACATGATCAGACATTTAAACAAAGGAAGAAAAAAAAGAGTGTAATGACACAGCATATATTTACTTGCCCTGTCTCAGGAGGGATAAGGATGATCTTAGTATAATAATACCTGGTGACAACAGGGAGAATTGTTTGAGAGAGTAGCTGGCACAACAGTGGAGCAGGGCTGTGATGTAGTGTATTTCTGCAAAGGCATAGCATATTCCATTGCAACAGCCCACTGCATGCTCCAGTAGATGACATTATTTGGTATGCTGAGTAAGGCAGAGCTCACCTTACAATATGCCGCCCAGCTATCATCCATGAAGGTAACATACATGGTAGTGCAGTCACCTTTCCTCACAGCATCCCATCCTTGTTGACTCGGCACACTCATCTGCCAGTATGAAGTGGAGCTGGCAAGTTAACTCAGGAGTAGAGAGAGACAGGAGTGTCTCAATGATAGATGTCTTGCTCATGCAGGGAACCCTATAATAACCCTTCACACCCATGGCAAAAATATTACTTGATCTAGTGGCATTGAGGGAAAATCAGTGGCTTGATATTGTTAAACCTGCTGAAATATTTACTGCATGAAAAGTAATGACTGCAGTGGAAAACTATAGGGATACACAGTTTATAGAAAAAAAACAGGGTGGTCAATGCAAAAATTAGGTTAAGAAGGTACTAAAGGGACCTAAGCAGCAAAGCATATGAGCAAACATAAAAAAAGAGTAAGCCATGTTGTTTACATTATATAGCAGTCAGTTATCATAGACAAATAAGTTGAGTGATCTGGTGCCCTATGCTGTTCCCCAAACCTACTGGCTCCTCCCGCAACTAAATGCTGAAAAAAATAAGGTCATCTTACTCTTGAAGAAAAACAGCTCTTCTACTGTGTAATAAACTGTTTGCTACAAATGTGAAAAATAACTTTCTACAGTTAAATCCCCACACACTGAGCACTCCAGCTGTGATGGTAAATGCAATGCTAGCAATTCATTTATGAAGCAATGCTAGTACTGCACTCCTGAATCATAGGCACCTTCTGTTAATATCACCCCCTAACAGTTTGCACCCAGGGCAATCTTCCCCTTGGCCATACTCTAGTGGCTGATCTGCACAAAGGTGAACATATTGCTTGTATTCCCATGGAAAGGGAAAAGGGTAAAAAAAAAAAAATTAAAGATTTTACCCCTCCTACAGGAAGGGAAAGGCATTGTATTGCCAATGTGGAATAATGGAAAGAGCTTTAATCATTCCCAAAAGAAGAAGTGGTCTTGTCACCCTGCAAGAGGATGACCTTAAATAGCTAGTACTAGAAAATACTAGTGTTCAAAAATGTAGATGGGGAGGGGTGTGGCCAAGATGGTGAGCAGTTAACAGCACTGTTTTTTTTAGCTCTGTTTTATTTTAACATCTCTGACAGGATTTTTCCTAAAAAACTCAAATAGAACATTTCAAAACATTATGGATTTATAGTTGAATATCTGCTGAAATATTTACTACAAAAATAACAAGTTTGAAACTCTTTTAATTGCTTTCTCCTGTCAAGAAAACTAGAAAGAACCAACTGTCTCAGAATGAGCCACTGTAAGCCCAGTGTACAGGACAGTACTTTGAACAAAGAGATACAGGCTAAACTAAGTAACATAAACACAGATAAATTAGAAAGCAAAATGGACAGCTTTAAAGAAGAATGTAAAAAAAAAAGTTGAAGTGCTGAGTTACTCTCATAAACAACAGTCATTAAAAATCTTGAGTATAGAATAGGCAATGTCTGATCTGGATGGAAGATTACTTGAAAATGAGAATGCACTGAATTTCTTCTGAAACAAAACAACTTATTTTTGGAAAAAAATTGAATACTTAGAGATCAGATCTAGAAGGAATAACATCAGAATTTATGGGATTCCTGAAAACGCAGAGGGAGACAGTATGATTCAATTCCTTAATACCTGGCTGCCTAAAACTTTGAACTTGCCTGAAGCCTTTTCTTTTGGCATTGAAAGGGCAAATAGATCACTTTATAACTCATTCTTAAAAAGCACCTTCACCAGGATCAGTGACCTTAAGATTTTTCTGAAGTCAAGATAAGAATTTAGCCTTAACAGTTGCATGGACTAATTATCCAGTTAAAATTAAAGAAAATACTATAAGATTTGACAATGAATATTCAACATTATGTCAAAGAGAAAAGCATGTGTGCCACTTGTTAAAAGTTTAAATAAAAACAATATTAAAGCACAAATTTTGTTTCCAGCAAAATTAAGGATTCACTTTCCAGAAGGAAAGACGATTTTTAACATCTTGGAAAACACAATGGACATTTATACAGAAAAATAAAATCCTAGAAAAAGCAGAAGAAATGGACTGGAATCTATCAACTTTGAAAAGAAATGCAACAAGTAATGGTTGGATAATAAAAGACAAAAACATTAAAAAATGAAGGACAATTGAAAATCAATGTATTTCATGGTTAAGAATTCTTATTAATTTAAAGACATGCTTGAATACCTATGAACAGGTGCTGAACATTACTTTTAGGAGGTAAATCATTTAGTTCTTTCTTTCCCTAGTTCCCTTTTTAAAATAGGTTCATAGGTTCATAGGTGTTTACTGGGCTAATGACCACAACAGCCTTTTTAAGCCTAGCTGTGGATCCCAAATCTCTGATAAGTTCTGATACCCCAGGAAAGTAAATAATGTGGGAAGAAATAGCCAGGGAATTGTTATGGCTAGGCTTGTATAGGCCCTAGGGCTGATAGCCTAGTACCAACCTATGAACCTATGAACCTATAAGTGTAAACATGGGCCTGGGAGATGAACCATTTACAGGTTACTTGTTTGCATAAGAGACATAGGTGTCATGTTAGTAAAATGTTAGTGTTTTAAAGCCATTTATTTTCATTTAGATTTTAAAAGGTTAAACTATTTTATTAAAAGTTAATCATTATTATGATGAAACATATGTTAGGTGGCACACTTTCTGATATCTTGGCAAAGTTGAGTAATGTACTATTAAATATAATACAAAATGCAACAACTGACCCTAAAGAGGCTTGTTAAGTTACATTCTGGGTTCTTAAAATGGTCCAGTAGTGTGCTATAGATAGTATACTTGACATTCAATAGCATCCAGGAAAGACATGCTATATTATAAACAAAATATAAAAAATATACTTTTTTTACACATATAAGTTACTTTTGGAATTATATGAAATAATTACAGCAACATTCATAATTTTTCAAGTTAAACCTGGATCACATATAACTGTCATTATTTTAATGCAAGTCTATATGCTATGTCTCCTTTAAAAATGACAATCTGATTTGTTTTAAACATCTCATACAAATACTGATTGCTGAATCATTAAATGTTATTTCTTTGAGTGCAAAAGATTTTTAGTGGTTGGGATACTTTGAGAGTTTTTTTGTTTGTTTGTTTTCCTGGTGTTTTGGAGGTGGCTTGGATTCATATGCAAGTGTTTTTGTGTGAAATGTAATTGATGGACTGTTCATTTTCAAGCCCTTGTCATGAAAACCAGATGGAAACATTTTAAAGTCATTAGCACTTTTGTGATGGTGTGGGAGTTCTGAAAATACTAAGAACAGTCCAGGTTACATATTCCTGTCTAAAAGAAAATAATCATAATAGTTCATATCATATGCTAAGATATCAAATAATCCAAGTTATATAAAGAGCAAAAGACAGTGAATTGCATTCTAAACTACTGGCAGTTATTATACATCTCTGGATGCTTACTATTATCGTATGCTTGACATGCAATAGCACCCAGGAAAGTTGTGCTATGTTATAAAAAAATATAAAAATATAGTTTCTTAAATATATAAAAGTTATTATTGGAATGGTATCAAATAATTAGAATAACATCCACACTTTTACAAGTTAAATCTGGTTCACTGTCATACTTTTAATGCAATTTTATATGCTATGTCTCTTATAAAAAATGACAGCCTGCTTTACTTTAGACATCTCGTACAAATAGTGCTTACTGAATCATTAAATGTTATTTCTTTAAATACAATAGCTTTTTAATGGCTAACATACTTTGAAATGTTTTTCTGTTTGTTTTTTAGTGGTTTAGAAGGGTTTGAAAGTTTGATGTATAATGCAGAGGTGCTTTGGTTTCACTAGTAAATGTTTTTGTGTGAACTGTATTGGAGAAACTGTTGATTTACAAGCCCTTGTCGTGAGGACCAGCTTAAAGCATGTTAATTAAGAGTCTTGCTCTCTTTTGTGATGCTGTAAGAGTTCTGAAAATTCTAAGAACTGTCCAGGTTACAGTTTCCTGTCTAAAAGTAAATAATCACAATATTTTAAATCATATGCTAAGATGTCAATGAATACATGTTATATAATAAGCAAATGACAGTGAATAGAATTCTAAACCACTGTCAGTTATTACATAGTTCTGAATGCTTAAAGTATACCATACTGTAGTATGACACTTCTGATAACAGAGAAGCACAGTCCTAATTTTTTATTCTCTTTTGACTGATAAAAATCTTAATATCTCAGAACAATTTATTATGGAAAGTTTGAATCTTAAAAGGGAAGATTCTTCAGATATTTGTTCAGATACTATTAGACATAGCATTTAAGGAAAAAAAATAAGACAGATTCTAACAGCAGTACTAGATTAAAGAGTATCAAATATATAAGGGTAAATATAAATGTTCTACTATATGATAATCTACACTAAGAGTATAGCTAAAATATAAAACCTAGGAATATAGTAATAGTACAAGCTATAGCATACAAATGCAAATAGAAAGATATCAGAGTAAGTAAATATCTATATAGTTAAAGAATATAAATATGTCTACAAGGGTGGGAGGCTGGCATAGTGGTTAAGGTATTAATCTTATAGGCACAATTTGCAGGGTATGATTCTCACAAGGACTAATCAGCTGTGTTTGGAATGGCCCTATAAGGACAGGCTGGTACTGATTTTATGAACTTATGATCCTATAAACAACTTTACACATAGTAAATACATAATAAATAAAATAAAATATAAAACAATCTGACATATAAATTAGTATATGAAAAAACTGACTTCCTCCCTATAGTAGACCAGGGAGATAATGTGAGATACAGTGAAAGATGATTGTAGATATATTCAGTTTGGTCAACTTATAATAAAGATTCTGAACACCTGTTTAACTTTTCTTATTCATAATAACTCACTGACATAATTTTTTTAAGATGACGCATACTAAAAATATGAGAGACATTAATATGAATCAGAAGCATGAGCTAAGCATTTGTTACTCTAATGGAGAGTTTGAAAGGTAGTTTGTTCATCTTTTTCAACAAACTAGGAATACATTATTCCATGGTCGAATGTTTTAGTGTTATAGCATTAGGTAATTGAAGATTTCATATTGTTATGCATAAAGGACATAATAAGTTCTGTATGTAAATGTGATTTCATTATACCTGTGTTTTTGTCTCACTCTTATATAAATATCTGATTTTAAATGCAAGTCTATTAATATTATCAAATTGAATAATCCAGTAAATGGGGAAGTTTGTTCAATTGCTTGCAATTACATAAAGCTCAAATAGTATTTCTACAGGAAACACATTTACTTAATAAAGATTTAAATAAACTTTCGTTAAATAATTATTTAGGTTCTGGCTTTTGATCTAAATGAAAAGGCACCCTCAATTTATGGAAAAACTCACCAGTAATGCCTAAAATAAAAGATACATATGTTGATAAAAATGATATGTTAAGCATTGCTATAATGAGTGCAACAGAAAACTATATACATTGGTGAACTCTTATTGGAGTCCAAAGGTTGGAGCCAAAGATGCAAAAAATACTTAGACACTATAGCCTATTACATGAAAGGTAAAGTAATAATGGCTGGTGATTTTAATTGTATTTTATCAGAGAAAGACTCCACTGCAGGTAGAAAATTGAGAATAACATCTTCGGCCATACACTTAATGAATTTTGTATTTCTGATGAATTTAAATGATATATATGAGCTAAGGAAAGCAAATTCACTTCAATTTACCCATTATTTATATAGATATGGAACACAAACAAATATTGATAATTTTTTGTCTCAAACTGTTATCACATATCAGTGAAGTTTCAATAATTCCATATCTGTTATACAGCTTAATGCTTTAATCTTTAATATTATTTTAAAAACTGAGAATGTAATACATCACAGGAGATTACCAGTGTACATTATTAAAATAAAAGGATTCAAGGGATCAAACATTTCCCAGATATAAACATGAATGATGAAGTATCTGACATTGTCCTGTGGGATTCACTATAGGCTTACTTAGATGGAGGAGTTACAAGACTGTGTATTAGTACAGAAGAGAATGGGACAATGAATTGACTACACTACAGGCCAAATTAGATGTACTAAAGTTAAATCTAAAACCAAATGACATTATCAGCCAGTCTGAACTTAAAATCTTAAATACAAGGTATGTTTAAATGCTAAATGATAAAGCCTCAATAAACCCAGAAAAACTTAAACTTCAGGCATATTCAGTAAATCCTTTAAGCTTACATAAACTTGCTCTTAGATAAAAAAAAACAAATAAACTAAACCATATCAAATCAATTATAACACATATAAATAATAAAAAAGAAAGAACAGATATTCAAGGTATAATTGAGGACTTTAAAATATTTTATAAAATATAAATAATAATACAAATAACTTATATAATGATGATATAGTTGAAACTTTTCTAAGGAAAAATATACATACTAAAATAACTATTGAACAAGTAAAAAAATTGATAGACCATTCACTTTAACAAAAATGAAAGATCAAATAAAAAAGTTAAAAATTAATAAGGCGCTGGGATTAGATAGTCTTATACCAAAACAACATACAATAGTACCAGATGATGCAGTGAAAATATTAGATAAGGTCTGAAGAGAAATAAAACCAACTGTTGAAGTCTCCTCATCATGGAAATATTCCCTTATATCACATATTTTAAAACAAGGTAAGAATCCTACAAAGTGTTCACCATACAAACCTATTTTACATTTAAATGTGTACTATAAGATGTTCCTCTCCATTTTAGCTAACAAAATTAATCTAATTATACCTAAACTAATTAACAATGATGAAACTGGGTTTATTTTAAATAGACAAGTACAGGATAATATGATAAGAATGCGTACATTAATAAACCATGCAAATAAAAATAAAAAAAGAACTTTCTATCATTAGTCTTGATTTAGATAAGTTTTTTGACTTAGTTAATTGATCGTATATGTTTAAAATATTTAAAGTGCATCATTTCTCATCTGAGCTAATTGCATTAATTTCTAAGTTATGCAATAACTCTTGAGTTTATGTTAAAATATGTTATTTTCTTTCTAATTCCTTTAAATTACAAAAAGGCACAATACAAACTTGTCCATTATCACCTTTACTTTTTGCATTAGCTATAAAACCCTTTGCTAATAGTATTAGATCCAATAAGAACACTAATGGTATCAAAATAAAAGAAGATTTTCAACTAAAGATTCAACTCTTTGCTGATATTTTACTAATAGGAAATATAGAAAATTCATTAGAACATATAATTAGTTCTATGAGTCAGTTTAAATAAATCTCAAACTTAAGATTTATTCATAACAAAACAAGTATATTATTAATTAATAAAAAAATTAAAAAATTCATACAAAAATATTCTAAATTCAATTGGAATAGCAATCAAATAAAATTACTATATCTAATAACTACTATATCTAATATTAAAGAAATGATGCAAACAAACTTTCAACAGGTTGTTGATAAAATTTTAAGTTTTATCACAAATTGGAACACATTCCCTTTTTACCATGAAAAAATGATGAATGCTTATTAAGATGGCAATTCTCCCTAAAATATTGTTTTTCTTACAATCTCTGGTACTATCTCCACCAGAAAAATTATGAAGATAAATAATATTCTACTTAATTATTTTGGACATCCTAGTAAGCCATGAGTTTCCTTTAATTGGCACAGAAAAGTTTGGGATAATGGTGGAAAAGGATTCTCTAATATTCAATTGTATGTTACTTCAAGAATTGTAAAATGTATCGTGCTGTGGCTAAATTTATCTTATGATTCAAAATGGAAGCAAATGCATCAAGAAATGTTATTAGTATATAATAAATATATCACAACCAGTTGTAAACATATAGTCCCTAATAGTTTTATCTGGTTATTAAAAGATTTTTGTGTAAATGGAAATACACTCTCTTCTCAAACTATCTGTTTAAATAACATAATTTCCTCTTTCCAAAGTTTCATGTATTGTAACTATTGTATTAAAGACTTAATGTTTTCTAAGTTTCCAACTGCATATACAAATGACTGCTTAGAAACTCTTAACTTCAACAGAATGCTAGTATTGAAGCAACAAAGTTCTTTAATTTATTGGCATCGATTTTTAATGGTACTGATATATATATATATATATATATATATATATATATATATATATATATATATATATATATACTGTTGAAAATGTAAGGTTCAAATACAATCAAGATTCAACAAATTGGTTAATTTTAAAAAATAGACTTTGCAAATACAGAAGTAAATAAGAAATTTAACCTAGATAAGAAATTGTTCCCCAAATTATTGGAATTCTTAATAATAATGCAATGAAAAATAGAAAAATGAAAAAGGATGGTGCAGGGGTGCAGTGGTAGCATTGTCGCCTCACAGCAAGAGATTCTCTGGTTCAATTCTCGGCTGGGCTGCCTTCTGTGTGGAGTCTGCATGTCCTCCCTGCATTCATGTGGGTTTCCTCTAGGTACTCCGGTTTCCTCCCACGTTACAAAGATATGCATCTGGAGCATTTCTCCCCGGGCCTCTGCTGAAAATTGGCTTTGTTCCAAGTCGGATTTTCCCGGTTAACAAATGTTAAATAAATAAAATAAATCATATTTCTCACAAATTTATAACATTCTTAAATTAGATTTCACATATTTAGACAATTCCTATTGGAGCTATTCCTCAAAAATTAATAATGAAGACTTCTCTGAAGAATACAAAAAAAATAATAAAATGTACAGATAAAAGCACACCTTCATTATATTGGGCAATTTTCACTTGGAAAGTCTTACACAGAGCTTTTGTCACTCCTAACAAAACTGCAAGTATGTATAAATAAAATAAAATTAAATTCTGGATATGGATATGTGAATCTGAAATAATAGCTGATTGGATGCATATGGTAATGAATGTGAAGTCATCTCCCCTTTTTGGAAAGAAATTAATAATTTAATTCAAGCTTTATGGTCAGATAATTATATAATATTTATAAATCTTTAGTTTTATTTAATGCTCCAAATCCTGATATAATGCCAGAAACCTAAGTGCCTCTTCTTTGGTCTATTCCTTCTATAGCCAGAAAAGTAATTACTAAAACCTGGAAACGTAAAGTTACCTCCCTCTAGTGTTGAATTTGTTAGTGTAGCAAAAATTGTATGCGGTAGTGAGTTGCATACTGTAATGATGAGAACTTCTAATATTACACATTCATATAAATCTTGACTTAAAATGTAAAGCCTTGCTCAAAAAAGATCAATTGTTGTGGATATGTATAATTTTCATGTATTGATGAGCTGTGGACCTATGTAAATAGTTATTTGTTTGGTTTATAATTGATTTGTTTGTTAATCTGTTACAAAAGCTAACAGCTCTGCTGGTGACTCTTTGTACTCCTCCTTATTGGCTAAAATTTGGAACTTTCTTCCTCTCAGTCTAAGAAATGTAGAAAACGCCATCTCTTTTAAATCACAAAAAAGAGAATACATAAAACATACCAATCTCTGTACATGCAGAACTCCTGGCTGATAAAAGACCTGACACTTACTTTCTCCTATTCCTTCCAAATACTTCATTCTCAGTTATTGGTCTAAATTCTCTTTTTCCTCTACCACTCCCTCTTCTTTCTTCTATCTATCCTAAAACATTCTCTCTCACCTCTTAATGCTAATTATCCATGTTCCCTTTTTCTCTCCTTCTACCATGTTCATTTCCAAATATGTTTTGTAGTTCTGTACATAATTAATTAATGATACTTTGTTTAAATTTTATATATTTGCTGTTTACATGTATACTTGTGTCTATTATGTTGTTTATGTAATGTTGCAATTTTTCTAGAGCTTTTCTCACTGAGCCTCCACTGAAAAAAGTGACTTTCTGCCCATTTGCACTGTCCTGGTAAATAAATGCAATAAATAAATACATAGCAAGTAAATAAATAAATACATGAAAATAGAAAAAAATATATCAAAAGAGGAAAAAGCCTTTTTAGTATCTCAGCTAACCCATCATAAACTTATTTCATTCATATTTGCATCATTTATATTATTATTATGGTTTTGATATTACTTGTATTTATCTTACAGTTATAAATACTGTTTGGTTTTCATCTACTAAAGAAAACAGATTCACTTGTACCCTGTTAGACTTTGACATAAAAATATGTTTTATATTAAATAACAAAGCTGAACTACAAGAATAATTCAGTGTTGAGTCCTTATCTTGTTTTAGTATTTGGATAGTTATCCTTTGTTTCCAAAAGGAAGAATATTTTCATTTTGTAGATTAATAAAGACCTTTCTAGGAAATGAATAATTATTGGCTAAAAGGGCTAAAAACCCTGTCCCTCTACTCAGTTTCTTACAAATTCCTCAGAGGTGACCTCTGTCAGGCATACAAAGCAAACTCAGACCACGTCTTGATGGGACCACTGCATATAGGTTCATAGGTTGGTAGTAGGCTATTGGGCCTACGGCTTATACAAGCCTAGCCATAACAATTCCCTGGCTATTTCTTCCCACAATATGTATTTCCCTGGACCCCTGTCTAGTAGGGCGACTGATGTGATCCCCAAGGTGAATTTCCTATCTCCCAATCAATCGTCAAGGTTCCTTTTGAAGAGGGCCAAAGAGGCACTTTGCTTGACATGTATGGCAGTCTATTCCAGAGTCTGGGGGGTCTCTGGATCAGGAATCTATCCCTCCAGCAGGTTTTGCTCATTGTGATGACAAGGTTTAGATCCCTGGAGCATGTGGCTCTGAGAGATTGAGATTTCTTTAAGTGTAGCATGTCCAACAGCTCTGGGTTTGACATGGCCTTGAATGTTAAGCAGAGATCACCTCTGAGTAGACAATATGCGACAGAGTATAGCAGTTTTTTTAGTCGATCAGCATAGGGCATCTGCTTTAGGACTGTGATTCTTTTAGTGAGGTATTTCTGCAGCCTTTCCAGTTTTTGCAGATGTCTTGAGAGGTACATACCAAATAGGGCATAGTATTCTATAATGGGTCTAATGAGGGATGAGTACAGTGGGACAATTACCTTTTTTCTGGATGAGAAGCCTTTAGTGATGAGGTGTGCCACATAGAAGGATTTCCTGACTGTTGTGGTGATGTGGTTATCGAAGGTGAGACCACTATCCACCTGTGTCCTTAAGTCTCTTATCACACTTTTGGTGTTTAGTGTACTGCCACCTATGTGGTAATTCATGGGTACATGTTTTTTTTCCCAAAGGGGATAACTATACATTTCTTGGCATTGAGCTTGAGAGCATGGCTGTGGCACCAAGCATCTGTTTCTGTAAGGCCCTTTTGTAGAATATCCACATCATTTGGGGATTTAATAATGGCTCTCATTTTGCAGGAAGGTCCGCATGTCAAGCTCCACTCGAGCAACCCATACATGCAACCTCAACCTGGTCTGTGATATCAGTAGGACTTGTTGACAGCACATATTTGTGTCCCAGAGACTCTCCCATCTGTGGAATAGATTCCGTCTCTACATCAAGCAAGGTACCTCATTATCCCTTTTTAAACACAACCTGGATAACTGGATGGGAAACAGAAAATACACCCTTGGGATTACACCTGTGTCCCTGCTGGACAGGTGCTTTGGGTGCTAACTTGTCTAAACATGGGCTATACTATTGGCTAGGCTTATAAGGGCCTCAGGACCAATAGCCTAGTAACCTCCTATGATCCTATGGAGGTAATTTGTTTTATATCGTAGCTGTTATGCCATCTGTTCATCAGGCTTTATTCCCTTTTACTTTTTAAATTAATGCATCAATGCCTAAATTATTTATTGACTATAACAAAAAAAGAGTGTAAAGATGGGCCAGAGTGGTGGTGTAGAGGAATATAGGCCTATTATGACCCAGGAGACCCAGGTTCAATTAACAGCTTTGGTGTCTGAGTAGCTGGCAGGGAGGGATGAACTTGCCTATTCCACAGGGAAGGAAATTTGTTTCATTGTTTCCTAAAGGGAGGTATGACCCATACATGGGAATAGCCATCAGAAGGAATAGACAAACACAGGGGTGGACAATATGGACAAATGAGGACAGGTCATTAAAAAAAAATCCCTGCTGCAGAAGCATTCACCAGCATGACCCCCAGCTCACCTTTAAGATCATTGCCAACAACAGCCCTGAGTTCTAGGAAGTCTGGTGGTAAAAGTGGAGTTGACTGACCTGGAGATGGATGAGGGCACTGTGATCAGAGCAGGATCCAACACTTTAATGTGCCAATGTTTTCTTTAGCAAATGGACATCAATGATTGTGCTATAAAATTTAAGTGTTAGTAACACAACAGGTAGCATACTTGCCTTTAGTGCAGAAGGCTATGGGTTCTATTCCCACACCATGTAGATGGATTGTTGATGCTGCTGTTGCTTTAATGGGGGTTGGGGTGGTGGTACTGCACTCCTGAGTGTGTCCTCCATTGGATGAGATGCCAAGTAACTATGAACCTGTTGTCAGTTTGCCATCCATTCTCTATTGCAATATTACCAACTTACCATTTTTTTAATGTAACCTAGGCAATTTATTCTTCAAGGGCAAAGACACTGAATTCGAAGCTGAAATACTGAAATGCAAACTTATTTGCCAGCATTTATCTTTACGTTAGTTACAGATCTCTTTAATCTGAAATCATACAGATGATTTGTTTTACTTCTGCAGAGATTGTGCATATTGACTGATACTGATTTATTGTAAAGACAGGCATTTGAGTGGCTTTTTATAGATGAAATGTTCTGAAACGGGTAGTTTTGTCATTGTTGCTTCATACATTTTGCTTTAATGTGTAAAGGAAAAAATGTTCAAAACTCCAAATTTAAAATACACTGAAACATACAAGGACTATAATTTAATGCAATCAGGAAGTTGAATCAAAGAACACATGCACCTATGCATGCTTCTAAAAATGTGTACAAGGGGCCTATGGTTTGAAAGCAGCCCAAAAGGTAAACTTAATCTGCCACCGGCCAAATGCATTTTCTTTGAATGTGGGTTTTTGTGCCATTTCAATGAATGTGAGTTTCAAGGGCAGACAAGCTTACTGTTCATGCTAAGTTTGTTTTCATTCTGAGACTGTATTGTTTTGTTTAGCAAATGGCTATCAGTGTTTATTTTAATTTATTTATTTTATTTTACATTTGTTAACTGGGAAGGTCCAACTGGCTACAGGTCCATTTTCAGCAGAGGCCCGGGGAGAAAAGCTCCAATTACATACGTTTTTTAAAGTTTTAAGTCATTAGATGTGACATTCATTACAGGCAGACTAACATTGTGAACTACATGACAGGATATTGTACACACTAAGTAATTAAGAGAGTAACAGGTAAGACAGTATATAATACATTCTTAAATATATAAAAAGTGCTGACAGGCAGAGTATCACAGGCACAAATCACTCAGGTGATGATGAAACCAAAGATATTTTTAATATAGTAAAATCCACAAATAAATAAATACGTGAGCACTTTCGTTAAACAAGTGTTAACTTCATCAGACACTATTAGAATGCAAGACAACCATTTATATACATATAAAATCACTCTGATTGGATAAGAAAAGAAAAGAAAGGGGGGTAGCTAAGCAGCACTAAAATAGAACACTAGTTAACCTCTTGATGACTGTTACAATTAAACTATTACATCTTAAATACAACTAAAACTTGTGATTGGAAATTGAATTACTTGTCACATACTTATGTCATGAATAGTTATAAATAGAATAAAGCTAAAATCAAGTCATTTTAAAATTCACATATGCTAAAATATTTCCCAAAGCCTAATACATACAAAAGTGCTTGTGCTTAAAAAAGTGTTTTAAGATATTTTATTCCTTTCTATAGCTTTTAATTTTAATACAGGAGAGATGGGCATCCTGTCATTAATTCCAGGCCATCTGTCTGCCTGTAATAGCATTTGCCACCTTAACTCCTTTAACTCTAACTGGAGTCCCCAAAGCTTTTTATGACTGATGTCTATATGGTCAATTGCCATAAATGTGAAATTATGGCAAGTATTGTCTTGAATATGCCTAGCTAGTGCATTATTAATATTATTCTTTCTTATAGCATAATTGTGTTCATAGATTCTGGCATTAAATTTCCTTTCTGTTTTGCCTACATAAAATGCTAGGCATTAGTGACATGCAGCCATGTAGACCACTGCCTTGGAGTGGCAGTTGTATTTTCTTTTTACATAGTGGTCTGTGCCATTCACTGTAAATTTGCTACCCAATTTCACCTTGTGGCACCAGTTACAAGACTCACATTTGTGCATTCCTACGCATCCTGTTGTAGTGTAGTTAGAACCTTTTCTTAGAGATCTTTTAAGTTTGAGCCCCTCCTATATGTAACTATAGGTCTTTCTCCTCTTTGTGCCCTGATGTCTAAGTCAGCCATTAAAATGTCCCAGTTCTTATACAAAATAGACATCAAATGATATGAGTCAGAGTTGAATGTGAGTACCATAGATCTACTAAAAGTACTTTTTTCCAACCCAGGTCTCCCCTGCTCAACTTCAAAGGGACTACTATCTGGTGTGTTTTCTCCAACTATAGGCTTAAAATACCTTACTTTTCTTTTACCTGGGTCTATATTATAAGCACAAAAGACCTTTTCAGCGAATACGAAAACAGCGACACATATTGCGTGAACCGCGAAAACACCGAACACCCTAAACTGCAAAATTCAAAATATCGAATCGTCATAGTTGGCCAACACCACAGCCTGCTACATACTACCTACCCAAACAAAATAAATAAACCACATACATACACTAAACAAAATCCTACTTCTAACCCTACACTAAAGCTTGCATACATTACTATCTATGCAGTTAACTTAACCCGCACCCTAACCCTATGGTCCGTAACTATAGCACACTTACCTTAAGAAGCTATACCACAGAAGGGCCAACTATGACGATTTGACATTTCGAATTTCGTGCTTCAGGACGATCTGTGTTTTTGCGGTTCGCTGAATACGTGTCTATGTTTCCGTATTCGCATAAGTGGACCTTCGCGGTTCTAATAGGGAACCCTTTTACCTATCACTTCCTGCATAAGCTCATTAAGTAAATCTGATGGATACTCCCTCCTGAAAAACATAGTTTGTAAGTTGTTGCATTGTAAAAGAAAATCTTCTTCTCTAGAGATCATATGGGCTGCTCTGACTAAGTGCCCTTTAACCACTGACCACTTTTGATGCTTGGGGTGGGAGCTAGTGCAATGCAGGAACGAGTTTGAGTAGGTTTCTTTCCTATGGATTCTGGTGGCATACTTTTCATTGTGTGTGTCTTTGTATAAGTGGACATCAAGGTAATTCATATAGTCCAGGTTAATCACCCAGGTGAACTGCAGGAATGTAGTTGTGGTATTGAGGTATCTTAAAAATTCTTCCAGTTCAACCAGTGACCCATTCCATATCAAACTGATGTTGTCTTGGTATCTGTAATACAGTTTGACCTTAGAATAGTACTGAGACTGAAATACATAGTTTCTTTCCCAATATGCCATTACCATGTTCGCAAATGCCCCACCACAAGCTGAACCCATCACCACTCCTATAGTCCTCAAAAAATACCTGCCATTGAAGGAGAAATAGTTGTTTCTTAAAACGATTTCTAGTAATTCCAAAATTAGATTAATTTTCTCCTGGTTAACTTTGTATAATAGCAATAAGTCACCCACCCACTCAAGACCAGCAAGACCCTGTTTGCACCCGAAACTAGCAATGTATGAAAATGTTTGTGAACTAGATCTGTATAATCTAAATAAGAATAAACACAGGCCAGTTAAAACATTTCATAATATGAACCAAAGCGAACATGATTGTTTATTGGTATTGCAAGAACATGGTGTCAGGGTTATGAAACCTGACAAAAGCGGAGGGGTTGTAATTATGGACTCTTCCACATACAGTGATAAAATGTTGGCTATATTGGACACAGAAAATTACACAGAGGTGTCCCTTAATGAAGTAAATGTAGCATATTGAAAAATTTACAGCCAACTCACTGACATATTTATAGAAAGAAGAATTGACCTTTTCTTACTAATTATCTTAACTTCATTAACCCAAGGATCCCAGTATTTTTTGGCATTCCTAAGATCCACAAGAGCCGCTTAGATCCACCCACGAGGCCCTTAGTAGATGGAAGACAGTCCATTACCACTGCTTGTGCCAAATTTTTAGACCATGAGCTGAAGAAAATATTGCAAAATGAAAGCCAAATTTGTAAGGACTCTTGGGCTTTCTTAGAACAGGTGAATAAAACTGGTTATGACGCAAGAGACATCATGGTCACAATAGACGTAAAAGACCTGTACACGGTCATCCCACAAGAAATTGGTCTTGAGTTTCAGCATGATTGGGGCCTATGGATATAGGGAGCAAGATGGGAGTTTTAGGTTTAGAGCTGAAATGGAGTTTTAGGGTGAAGGTGCAATCAGAGACTTTACATTTTGGTAGTGGGGTTTAGGGAGTGGTAGGAGGTCATAGGGCAGGGCAGTTTATGTTTAGGGATTGTAAGTGGAATTTTATGGTTAGGGAGCAATCAGAAACTTTAGGTTTAGGAAAGGGTGAGTGAAGGTTTAGGTTTAGAGTGTAATTAGGGACCTTAGAAGTAGAGATACTAAAAGTGAATAAATTTAATAAACACTAAAAAGTTAGCCTGCATGCAAACATTGATCCATCTTATACATGCACATGTGTATGCATTTAATAAAATTGTTAAAAATGTTTTTCCCATGTGTTTGTATTCAGTTACTGTTAAAACACTTTTTAGAACATTTTCCTGTTAATTTTGCTATTCTTTACATCATGTACTGGCATAAGGTATTAACATTTTTGTGAGACTGTATCAGTATCTTAACTGCTTCTTGTGGCCTGGCTGTGACTGATACTATAGCCATCTTAATACAGAAACCTTCTATAAGTATACTTTTTTTGCACTTAATCTGTTTCAGTGATAGTTAACAGAACTGTGCTGCATTTATTTATTTGCTTGATATTGCCAGTGTCTATGTCTGCATTTTGTTTTTCTGTTTTAGTGATAGTTAACAAAACTGTAGTGAATTTATTTATTTGTTTATGATTGCTTTTCTCGGCTTCTGCATTTTGTTTTTCTGTTTTACTGGTAGTTAAGAAAACTGTACTGCATTTATTTATTTGCTTGATATTTATGGTCACTGTCTGGACTCTGTTCAGCTGGTTTCATAGTTGGGACTGGTTTACTTTCTGTTGAAGCCAGCCTATCCAAGGTGTGAGCACAGCTTTTTGTGTTATTTGATTGCTGAGGCCCTTATGTTTTCCTTTATACTATTGTATAAGGAGTTACAATTCTGTGAGACTGTGTCAGTATCTTACAGAAAGCTTCTATAAGTATACTTTTTTGGACTTAATATGTTACAGTGATAGTGCTGAACTTATTTATTAGCTTGAGATTGTTTTCCTTGGTGTCTGCATTTTGTTTTTCCCCTACCCTCCAGCACAAGTATTGCTGTAGTCTTAAACTTGGTGGCTTTGAAATTGCCTACCCCTGCTGTAAATGTGATTTTGGACATTCCTCCAAGTCCCATCTCATTTGCTTACTATACTGAGTATAGTGTGATCATTTGGGAAGGACTACCCCCTTGCTTCTTTGATTTTGGACACTCCTCCCAGTCCCATATCATCAGTTCATTCTACTGTGTACAGAGGGAATATTTGGGAAGGCCAACCCCCCCCTTAGTTTCTTAATCTCAAATTATCTTCTATTTCTTCCCTCTCCACTAAAAAAAATTACACTTTATTCAGCTCATTTTACTGTAATTGTGTTCTTCCTACTTTGTTACCTTATTTTGCCTTGCTGGTTACTCTTAAGTGTTTACATTTGTCTGTTATTCTAACCCACGTAGTTTTGGTTTTAGCACTTGGGCTTCAGGCCAGTTATTTTACATTTAAGAAGGTTGTTGTGGTCTACACTCTTGTGGACAAACCCTTATCAAAACCATCTCTCCATAAGTCCATCCAAGTTTCAAAACACTATGTCAGGACAATTCTCATCAGTTTCTCCTGACATCCTGGTTGACATGGGTATACTAAGACAGTGTATCAACTGCCTCATGTTAACTGACAACCCTCTTCTTCTATCACATAATTCTTCTACTTACGAGAAATGGATCTACATCAGTAACCTGAAATCCATGTTCTCTCACACCAGTCATACTCCTGACAAACAGGAGATTTCCAGCACAAACATCACACCACCCACATCATAACCAAGCAAAACAAATACCCACTTATGCAAATGTCCTCAATAAAAACTTACCTAAACAGTAGGATCCTCCAAAACACACTCACAGACATTCCACACACAACACAAAACACATCATAGACAGCAGACAACACACTAGTGTTTTACAACACAGTCTATAAGGCATAACAATAAACTCACACAGCCCATAAGGCACAACAATAAAGCAAACATAGTAGTCATTGACAAATCAGTTGCGAGACACACTGATGTCCCCTCATCAAGCTCAACAAGGAGAAGATCACGGTCAGTTGTCTGTCAGGTGCCAGAATCCACCACATCACACACGTGCTTAAGTCTCTCCACAACAGGTGCAAGTATGACTCTGTCATTGTTCATGTTGGTTTGAATGACTTGAGACATACCTCTGTGGACTATATGAAGAGAGAAATGATTGAGCTCTCAGAGTATGTGTCCCAGGCAGGTATGACCCTAGCACTAAGTAGCATCCTACCTTCAACAAGAATGATACCACAATACCAAAAAAAAAAAAAATTGACTTCAACAATTGGCTTAGTTTCTGATGTCAATTCAGGGGGATGCAGTATGTCTGCCTGGGACGACATGGTTGACAGGCCTTGATGTTATGCCAGAGATGGCCTCCACTTGTCACCCCTAGGATTCAGGATTCTGGCCAAGGCTCTTGCCTCTCCCATGTTGTCTTTTTTTAGGCAATGTCCCAAATTCTGGCCAAGGCTCTTACCTCCCCATTGTGTCTTTTTTAGGCAATGTCCCAAATTCTGGCCAAGGCTCTCACCTCCCTCATTGTGCCTTTTTTAGACAATGTCTCAGAGACAAATCTTCCAACATAAAAAAATCTGTCAAAAAACAAATTGAAGATCATACTGGGAACCTAAACCTGAAAATGCACTCACTGGAGGCTCTCCTTGTACTGGGAAATGCTGACATCTGAGCAGTCACAGAAACTTGGTTCAAGGCTGTGGGGAGCACCCCTGCTTACCAGGCTACACCTCATTTCATACATTCCAACCCCAAAATGAGGTCAGGAAGACTAAGGGTGGTGGAGTCCCTATCTTCATTAAAAAAAACACACGTTCAGACTGGTTTGCCAGCATGACATGCTAGAACTACTCCAAGTGCAACTGACAACTTGCAAGACACCCATCCAAGTTATTGCCAGCTATAGACCCCACTACATGATGCAGGACACCCACTCCTCCTACCTGGACCTACTTCACTCCATCAAGGTACCTCCTAACACCCTGATCCTCAGTGACTTCAACTACCCCACCATAGACTGGGTGAACTATTCCTGCTCTAATGCACTCACCCAATGATTCCTTGACTTCATCAGTTCTCACACTAAACCAACTTGTCTCATCCCCCAAAAGGGGAGATAACATTCTAGACTTACTGTTGCACCACTCCCATAGTAATTTCTTCTCTGGTATGATCAGACCATTGGTCTGTCTCATTCGAAGTGTCTATTCCATCCAACCCCACCCCCCAAAACATAACCAGGCTAAACAAATTCTCAAAAGTTGACTATAACCTTCTAAGAGAGGGTGTCAATAGCTTCACACCACCACCCCCTCAGAGGATGCAGACAAATATGCTGAACGGTACAGCAGTGCAATATACAAGCACCTATACAACAACATGGACTCAGCCATACCCAATAGAACTAAAACCTGCTCCTCAAGGAAACACACATCTATTTGGTGGACATCCTCTATCAACAGACTTTACAACAAAAGCAAGAAACTGTTGTCCAAAGGTAAAAAGGCACAAATTCCCAATTGGAAGAACTCACTCCTTAGCCTCAACAAGCAAATTTGATCACTAGTGAAAACCTCCAAAGCCAGTTATGAAGCAGAACTAAACTTTGAAACAAATGCACTAACCACAAAGGCTTTTTCAGTTATGTCAGTAACCCCATGGCAGCCCATTTTTTTTCTGAATTAGTTCTTAATGGTACCACTTACAATGATCCTGTTGACTTAGCCAACCTGCTAGCAGATAGGTTCAGTTCAAACTTCACCTCCCTCTCCCCCCAAAGGCCCATTTGACATCCCTGATACTTATCCTGCACCTCTCATCTCCATAGATCAAGTGTTAAAGGCCCTATCCAAGACAAAGAACACAGCTTCCATGGAACCAGACAGTATCCCAGGCTGTATTCTGCACCATCTCCAGCAAGAATGCCATTGAGCACCCTATTCAACCATAGCCTAAGTACAGGCTTCATTCCAGCAGAGTGGAGAACTGTCATTGTCATCCCTTTACACAAAGGTGGTGCCACTACTGACCCAGGAAACTATCACCCCATTAGCTTGACAAGTCTGATCTGTAAGGCCATGGGACGTATTATTATAGATCTCATAAACAAGGACATAGGCAATCTCCAAACACTTGACCTACCCAGTTCAGATTTGTCAAGGGCACATCTTGCCTGTTGAACCTGGCTGATTTTTTTGAAACTGTCACCAAGGCACTAGATGAGGGAAAGTCCATACATACAGCTTACCTTGACTTGGCCAAAGCCTTTGACACAGTCCCCTCTTGGGCATCATTGAAAAGCTAACACAACTTGGCATAAATCCCTGTCTCATCAGGTGGGTGGCCAACTGGCTCACCATTAGGACCCACAAGGTCAAAATACTTGCCTCCACCTCCAACAGCAGACCTGTCACTAATGGTATTCCCCAGGGATCTGTCCTGGAGCCCCTGCTGTTTGGCATCTACTTCTCAGTGGTCTAGACAAAGATAAAAAGCCTGTGGCTGACAAAGTTTATGGACGACTGTTAGTTGGCTGCTGTCATTGAATCCCCAGATGATGTTAACATATTACAGGAGGGTCTCACAGCAACAAATTACATTGTCTTAAGTTAAATGCAGAAAAATGTATTACACCATTCAACAAAAACACGGCCCCTACTGATTACCACATCAACAGCAACCCTCTAAGCACACAGCCTGTGGTGAGAGACCTGGGTACACAGGTTTACAACAATCTCATATTCGATCATCATGTAGCAGCAGTGGTCAGAAATGCCATTTATTTGGTTCATCTCAGTAAGTAAAGGGATTGTATAAAGAATAAGGTAGGTTATTACCTCTCTGTACTCCTCCCTCATTAGGTCAGTAATTGAGTACAGTGACCTGTTTGGTATGTACCTCTCCAAACACCTGCACCAACTGGAAAGGCCACAGAAATATCTCACAAAGAGAACCCATGGCCTCCAACACTTGCCCTATGTGGACAGGCTCAAATCACTATCACTATACTCAGTATCATGCAGATTGCTCAGAGGTGATCTGTGTCTCGCCTACAAGGCAATCTCAGACCCTGCTATACTAGAGATGCTCCATATCCGTAAGTCTAATTCCTAGTGCATTACCCAATTGAAAGGCCTAAATCTAATATGTGACATTAACAAAACCTGTTGAAGTGACAAGTTTGTCTTCCAGAGGCTGTCTCAACTCTGGAATAGACTGCCATACACATCAAAGTATGTTGCTAACTCTCTTCAACTGCAACCTTCATGACCGGATGGGAAACCACATATTTGTCCCAGGGGTTCCACCTGTCTCTCACATTGACAGGGGTGACAGGTGCTGACTGAGGTTTCTTTTTCGGGGATAATCTCTTGGCTAATCTTGTAAGCCCCCCAGGCTAACTCTTGGCTAATTTTGTAAGAGCCTCAGGCCCATTAGCCTAGTAATCTCCTGTGATCCTATGATCCTATGTTTTCTTTACTAATACTAGTCTAAACTTCCCTGCGGCTAGATTATTACATTCTTCCTTGTGGCATAATTACATTGTAGTGCATGGAGCCTTGTGATTACGCTTCAAAGTTAGAAAAAAAGATCAACCTGTTACATGATTCTGTAGTATGAGACCTGACTGTAACAACGCTTCCAAAAGTATGTAACATACATTATACACCCTGCCCCAAGTTGCAGTCCATCTTACAGAAAGGACATCACTTCACTCTTAACTGTACCTGAAGTACTTGGTTAATGTTTTCATTCTCTCCACAAGGTTACAGGCATCAGTCTCTAAGTAATTTAGTTAACTACACACAGCATTTAATAAATGGAATATAAAATGGGTACTGTTAGGCAGATATAAATCTGTTTTCCATGGCAAAACCAGAAAAATGCAAATAAATGTAACCAGCTAGACAAGGTTCAGTTACACCCAAAATTAATAAAACACTAACAAAAACAAAAAAATATAAAATGGTAAGCACTTTCACACTAAAGTAGTGCTTATACACATACACACACACACACACACACACACACACACACACACACACACACACACACACACACACACACAGCTGAAGCACTCAATGAATCAGTGGTCTCAATTTCAATTTAGCTCTTAAAGGAACATTCTCATTAAGCTCGGGGGGGTCTATGAGCTTGAAGTCTCAATATCCAGTCTATTTACAAACATTCAGTTCATGTTTTAATATCACCCCCTCTCCTGTTCTCTTCACAAAGTTGTAAAACAAGAAACTGAAAGCTGTGATTTATATCAGTGGCTCTGACATGTTTGGAAAGGGCACTTCTCACATCACCCTTCCTAATGTCATTGATATGGTCCCTTATCCAATACCTTAAAGACCAATTGGTCTTTCCTACATAAAAACACAAACAAATTGTACATACAGCAAAATAGGCCAAGTGCGTACTCTTACGGTCAGCATGGAAATCAAACCAGTATTTTTGTTCAGTGACTGGATGGGCAAAAATGTGGTTGTTAAAAATGTATTTACACATAGCACATGACCTACACAAAAAAGTACCTTTAAAGCTAGTAAAACATTTTGTGTGCATTTTCTTTAATTTTATTTTGTAACTGGCAGATAGGTTCAGTGCTAACTTTACCCCTCTCTCACCCCGAAAGGACCCATATCTATACAGGAAGAATGCAGAGTCCCTGTAATCACATCTATGCAGGTAAAAGCTGCACTCTCTAAAACCAAAAACACAGCATCCATGGGACCACACAACATCCCATGTAGCATTTTACACGAACTTCAGAATGGACTGGCTCCCCACCTAAGCATCATGTTCACTCATAGTCGCACATCAGGCTTTGTGCGCACTGAATGGCACACAGCAGCAGTTATCCCATTCCACGAAGGGGAAGCCACCACTGATCCTGGGAACTATCATCCTATTAGCCTGACAAGCCTGGTCTGCAAGGTCATGGAATGTATTATCATGGAACTCATAAACAAAGACACCGGTAACCTTCAAACTCTGGACCCCACCCAGTTGGGTTTGTGAAAGGCAGATTATGCCTTCTGAACCTGATCGACTTCTTTGAGGCAGTCACCAAAGCCGTAGACTAGGGTAAGGTAGTTCACACAGCCTATCATGACCTTGCAAAGGCTTTCAACACCATTCCCCATTCTGGAATTATAGCTAAACTCACTAAACTAGGTATAAATCCCTACGTCACAAGATGGGTTGCCAACTGGCTCACTAACAGAACACACACTGTAAAAGTTGTAGACTCCAAATCTGACTTCAAACCAGTAACAAGTGGAGTACCACTGGGTTCAGTCCTGGGTCCTCTCCTGTTTGGTATCTACTTCTCTGAAGTACAGGCTAACACAGAAGGCCTCTTGCTAATGAAGTTCGCAGGTGACTGCAAACTAGGAGCCATAGTCGAGTCCCCAAATGATGTGGACATCCTACAAAAGGGCCTCACTGAGACATATGCCTGGTGTCAAAGCCATGGCCTCAAGCTCATTGCCAAAAAGTGTATTGTCATCCCCTTTGGTAAAAACTCTGTACCCATGAACTACAACATAGGCGGTAGTATACTTAACACCAAAAGTGTGATAAGAGACCTTGGGACACAGGTGGACAGTAGTCTCTCCTTCGATAATCACATCGCCACAGTAGTCAGGAAATCCTTCTATGTGGCACACCTCATCACAAAAGGGTTCTCATCCAGGAAAAAAGAGGTCATCGTTCCCCTCTG
Organism: Protopterus annectens; assembly: GCF_019279795.1. Classification (NCBI taxonomy): domain Eukaryota; kingdom Metazoa; phylum Chordata; order Ceratodontiformes; family Protopteridae; genus Protopterus; species Protopterus annectens. The sequence continues at coordinate 1,272,982,341 of NC_056741.1, read as the reverse complement.
CTCAGCACTCATTAGACCCATTATAGAGAACAATGCCCCTTTTGGTATGTACCTCACAAGGTATCTGCAGCAGCTGGAAAGGCCATAGAAGTACCTCACAAAGAGGATTACTGACCTTAAACAGATGCCCTACACAGACCGTCTAAAAAAACTCTAGCTTTACTCCGTCGCATAATGCCTACTCAGAGGTGATTTCTGCCTAACATACAAAGCTATGTCAAACCCAGAGCTGTTGGACATGCTCCACTTAAAGCAATCCCAGTCCGTCCAAGCTACACGCTCTAGGGGCCTAAATCTTGTCACCACAATAAACAGAACATGCTGGAGGGATAGAGTCATGTCCCAGAGACTTCCCATACTCTGGAACAAACTACCTATCTATAGGTAGAAAAATCTTGATGATTGGATGGGAAATAGGAAATTCACCCCTGGGATCACCTCTGTGGCACTGCTAGACAGGGACACAGGAAAATAATTTTCTTGCATGGCGAAAGCCAGGGTACCTTTTTGGCTAGGCTTATATTGGCCCTAGGGCCAATAGCCTAGTACCTACCTATGAACCTATGTACATGTTGATAGTGGTGTGTTTTGTGTGTGTATATATATATATATATATATATATATATATATATATATATATATATATATATATATATATAGTGTGCGTGTTTCTCATGAGATAGGTATAAAAGTGTGGAATGGGGGAGTAGGGCATGCTACATCAGGTTTGACTACTGTCCACCTGTGTCCCAAGGTCACACTTTCGGTGTTAAGTAGACTGCCACCTATGTGGTAGCTCATGGGTACAGAGTTTTTACCAAAGGGGATGACAATGCACTTTTTGGCATTGATCTTGAGGCCATAGCTTTGATAGCAGGCATCTGTCTTAGTGAGGCCATTTTGTAGGAAGTCCACATCATTAGATGTTTAGTTTATGGCTCCTAGTTTGCAATCATCTGCAAACTTCATTAGCCAAAGACCTTCTGTGTTAGCCTATAATTCAGAAAAGTAGATACCAAACAGGAGAAGAATCAGGACTGAACCCTGTGGTACTCCACTTGTCACTGGTCTGAAGTCGGATTTGGAGTCTGCTACTTTCACAGTGTGGGTTCTGTCAGTGAGCCAGTTGGCAACCCATCTTGTGACATAGGGATTTATGGATTCACTTCATAACACTGAAAACTCAAAACACTGAAAATGAGAAAACTTCATAATATAGAAGATCAAAACACTGAAACTTTAAAACACTGAAAACTCAAAACACTGAAAACACATATCATACATATACTGAGTTTAAACAACATAAATCATAATATTTTCCACCAAGTGTGGTGAAGTGCAATCTTGGAGGTGATATATATATATAAGTAGCAGGGGGTGTGGGGGGTGCAGCCCCTCACATGGGGGGGGGTCTATATTAGAACATTGATGTTTCAGAATATTGAATGTTCTAATATCGAACCCTATTCAGCGAACGCTGAAAATAGCAAAGCTGCAGAAAACCGATTTTTTTTCCCAGGAAAAGAATTCAATTGTCCGTTTCTGTCACTTCACTATTTTCAGCCCTATGGTGGAACATTACATGTCGGGTTCAGGTAAGTGTGCGATTGTATGAACATGAGGATTAGGGCGGGTTAGGTGAGTTAAGGTTAGGGCCCGGGTCAGGTAAGTGTGCGATTTTGTGGATGTGAGGGTAAGGGCGGGGTAGGTGAGTTAGGGTTAGGGCACAGGTGAGGTGAGTATGCGATAGTGACGGACCTTAGGGTTAGGGTTTGGGTAAGATAAGTGGATAGTTGTGGTGTATGTACAGTTTAGTGTCGGGTTAGATGTAAGATTTTAGGTGTATGCGTGTAGATTGCTGTTTGTTTGGTGTGCTTGTGTTGTGTGTATGTGTTTTAGAACAGCAAATTTTTCCCTAGGAAATAATTTGCTGTTCTGAATGTTCGATGTTGTCAGCGTTCGCTGAATTGGGTTCGATATTAGAACATTCGAAGTTCTGACACTTCGATGTTCTAATATAGACCCCATGGAAGTTGTAGGGGGGCTTGCCCACCTGCTTACACTTGGTGGAAAGTGCTATGATTTATGTTGTTTAAACTCAGTATATGTATGATATGTGTTTTCAGTGTTTTGAGTTTCAGTGTTTTGAGTTTTCAAGATTTTGAAGTTTCAGTGTTTTGGTTTCAGTGTTTTCAGTTTCAGTGTTTTGAGCTTTCAGTGTTATGAAGTGAATCCGGATTTATAACTAGTTTAGTGAGTTTATCTATAATTCCAAAGTGGAATTCTAGCGAGATCTAGATAGGCTGTGTGAGCCACCTTACCCTCATCTACGGCTTTGGTGACTGCTTCAAAGAAGTCTATCAGGTTTAGGAGACATGATCTGCCTTTTACAAACCCAAGCTAGGTAGGGTCCAGAGTTTGGAGATTGCCAGTGTCTTTGTTTATATGTTCCATGATGATACATTCCATGGCCTTGCAGACCAGGCTCATTAAGCTAATGGGATGGTAGTTCCCAGGGACCGTGGTGGCTCCCCCTTTGTGGAGTGGGATAACCGTCGCTGTGCACCATTCAGTGGGCACAAAGCCTGAGGTGAGGCTATGATTGAACATGGTGCTTAGGTGAGGTGCCAGTTCATTCTGTAGTTTGTGTAGAACCCAGCCTGGGATGTCGTCAGGTTCCATTGATGCTGTGTTCTTGGCTTTGGAGAGTGTGGTTTTTACCTGTGCAGCCATGATTACAGGAACATTGCATTCTTCCAGTATAGAGACGGGCCCTTTAGGGGGTGAGAGGGGGGTAAAGTTAGCACTGAACTTATCTGCCAAGATGCACATACACACACTCTCACCTACTTACCCTACCTGACTTCTAAAATGTCCCAGAAATGTACACCAAACCACATTTCTACACAAAACCCTAACAAACTGCAAACCTACCTTAATATCCAAACACAACCATGTCGGCTCCCATCTTTCCTACCCAAACGGCACTACATCTTAAAATGACAGCATACCAGGAATGACAGAACACACACCTACTACTAATTCGACAAACATCAGATTCGACAATATACAGTTGCAAGCAACTGCACTTTCGCTCTTAAGGTCTGGAGACATTTCAGTATCTCAAGCTTCCAAAGTGAATCCAGCAGAACACATGCACAATTACACACTATAGATAGGCAGATAGGCAGATTGTTAGCTGTGCTGTAGCAGTATATACATGTACATGTGTCATTCGTATCCATATATATATATATATATATATATATATATATATATATATATATATATATACACATATATATATATTGTGCTGTAGCAGTATATACGTGTATGTGTGTCATATATATATATATATATATATATATATATATATATATATATCACACACACAACACATGGACAAGTGTGTATGTGAACATGTGTGAGTTTGAGTGCTTGTGGCATAGTATCAAGCATTCATTTTACCTTCTCTGAAGTACGGTTCCACTTTTGATCAGATTGAAACAGATTTGATGGAATGAGATTTCTTTGTAGAGCAGATTGCCCTTATCTGGCAGTAGTTTCTATAAGTAAGGGGTGGAATACATATTCTATATGCCTCGCAGTTAACACATTTTAGCTACCATAGGCTTATATGTTGAAGTACTTGATAGTGCAGTTGTCAGTGATGCTCATATACCATGTTCAATGCAATTACTGTAGCATAATCAATATTTAATAATTTTATATACTGATAACATAAGTGTAACAGCACTTACCTTATCATCTGCAATTTTAGCTGTTAAATGAGGCAGATCTGACTTTGCATTTATTGAAGCTCATTTTTCATGTAACTCTTACAAGTATTGTGTTAACTGTATGCATTGCACTTGCTGTTAACAATGCAGATGTCACAATTATTCTCTTCATGATGATCAGATGTCTCTACAAATAGCAGGAGTTAATAGTAATAGTTATAATAAGCACTACTATGAGTACAGTGTTCAGAAGTGTTCTTAAATGCCAAGGATTTGTTGAAAGCATTGTTGCCATTAAAAGTATTGAATATGCTATAGAGATGTTAATCATTATTCTGGGAGAAGTGTAAAACCAGAGTTTGAAAGTCCTTCCATGTGAGTATAAGCACATAAAATCCAAGATTCCTTTTCTAGATAGTTGACATTGTGAATGCATCATCAATATTGGTTTTTTGATTTGTAAGAAGACTGACAATGGTGAAATGAATGCATGAAGCGATCACAGATATACTATGAATCACACAATTTTCAGTCTGATGATTTCCTTAAGAGTATTTTTCTAAGTGGTTTGGGCTATTCACAAGTAGCTTATCATATTCAGACAGATGCCACAGTGTTTCCTGTAGTTCATGGTTCAAGAAACATTCTAGTAGACATGGGTTCAATATTAGAGGTGGTTAAACGGAATGGAACAAATGTATCAACTGGAGATAACTAGAATTTATAAAATAGGTCAGAGGTAATATTATTCTGTATTAAACCTATACAGACTTTATACCTGTATTATAGTCAAAATACCTGAACAAGGATATTGAAAAGAGAATACATTCATGTCGTACAAGTGAAGGAATAGAGATTTTCATTAGTTTAATGCAAATTAGGAATTTTGACAAAGAAAACTTCATGAGGAAATTTGCAAGCTGTATACAGTTAAACCTTTTGAAAAGGTACATATTTCTAAGACTTCCATTTTATATTTTCTGGGCGTAGAAAATGCTTCAGAGAGCTGCTGTTCACATAAGTGAAAAACCCGTTTGTGTTTATATAACCCGACGAGATACTGAATAGCATGATGTGAGACTGTCTAGGATAATGAAAAGGTTTATACAGACTAAGCTCACACTGATCAAAGCTAAGTATAAAATTAGATTTGCAGAGTTGATATGCATGGTCCATGTGTAATCAGAAGGCTTAAAACTGAATACTGAGAAATTAAGGAGACATAGCACAAATGCTTTGACCTGAAAATAGACAAGCTCTCTTGTGATTTCTATAATGGTGTAATATTTTTAATAAAATTATTCTAAGTCTATTAAAGTGGGTTAGCCAGTAAAAATAGTGGAACTTGATAAGATGTGATGGTGAAATATACAACCAGAAAAGATATTTGAAATGCTGAAAAATGTAATAACTGGAGCACCCATACTAAAATATCTTGATACGAATAAGGGATTTCCATTATGAGAAGATGTCAGCCAGAATGTTAATGGTTGCAGCAGTCATGCAAGAAAATAAGTAAGTTGCTTAGAGCTCAGAAGCTTTTACAGAATGCCAAAGGAGACATATTCTAATAGAAGAAGATCTTATTGTCATAGTATATGGATGTGGAAAGTCACATAAGTATATTTATGAGAAAGTGGTGTTGAAAGCAGACCATAAATCATTGTAGAGTATGTTTTGTGAAGGGAATCACTGAGATTTTAAAGAATGTTGCAGTATTTGTAGAGTATAACTTAAAGTGGAATTAGACACTTGCTTAGGGAAGAACAGGAACTGAAATTGATAATTCCACAGTTGGCCATGCACAAAGAGAAGTTTAAAGTTTTCTCAGAAGGGAAGTCAGATTGATGAAGAACACAGAATGTTTTGGTTGCAGAAATGAAAGAATCATTGGTCAGGACAGAAGTCTACAACCTTGACATAATTAGCAGGGTTCATGGCTATATAATTTGCTAAGTGGCTTTCTTTTTCACAAAAAGTTAGCAATTATTTTTTTGCAATAGTGAAAAGGGTATGTTATCCAGAAACATGAAGTGCCCAGAGAGAGCGAGGTGGTATTGATCTTAAAGCTGTGTTTTTGAGACATGGGATATCTGATGTACTTGTCTCTGAGAATGATGCACAATATGCAGCATTGGAAATTTCAGTATGAGTTCTTGGTCTGAACTGCAAACAGTCATTAGTCAAGTTAAGAGGACATCTGGAGCTATAAAAACATCATGAAGAAAGCTCTAAGCATTAACTATGACTCCTACATATATTTACATATATCTCTGAAGGGAAATTTGTTGAAGTATATTTCACTGGTCCCTGCTGACCATCAAGCCCCTCTGGCTTCCTTGTAGGCCCTTTGCTGTTCTTTTGATGAGAGATCTTTGGCCCATTTGTTCCTCTAGTGTAGGAGTCAGGTGAACAAGAGTGAGTTGCTATTATCTGCAATGAGGATCCAGACTCTGTTTTCGACCCTCCTTACCCCACTTATAAATGTCCAAGAGTTTCCCAGAGTCAGCTGTGCAGTGGGCCTTTGAAAATATGGCTACCAATGTATTCAGTTCTCACTACTCCCCCCTCCTTGAAACACACTTTGCCTAGCGATCCTTAATCTCCACCATGGAAGGTGTACCTGAATATATACTTCCTTTTCCTCCCTCTGACAGAGGTGAGCAGATATACCATAATCATTCCTCTCACCAGTGCACCATCTCTTCCAGTGTGTGAGGTGCTAATTGAACTTCTGTATGCCTGGGTTACATACAGGGTTTTATTCCACTATGCCAATGGATTGGGCAAGTTTTGTAGGAATGCTACAAAGTTCACATGCATCAAACTTACTAACTCCTGTCCAACTACTGGTGGGTCACAGATCAGAGAAGATTGCCTGCCCTTATTTCCTTAGATCAATAAATCTGGACAAAGCCATAAATAATGGGGGGCAGGGGACAAAACCCCAAAAATATAGACAAGTTTTAAATATTGTTTTTAAAAAATGTAGAAAATTGATAGAATAATAAGATTTGCATTAACGTGAATTTTCTGCAGGGTATGAAGTCTGAAACATAAATGTCTGCCATTATTTTCTGACTTCAATTCTCCATGATTTGCCAGAAAACCACAGTTTTATGAGAAACAGACCAAAAACAAAAGGCAAAAAAATCAGGACATTCTGCGACAATTTGGACAGTTAAGAGGTATGATAGACAGAAAATGTGACTTCAATACAAGAGACACTTAAAATCACACCATACCGGACAAAAGTGCTATGTGACAAATTTTATTTATTTATTTAACATTTATTTTACCAGGATAAGTCCAACTGGACATCATGTGTCCTTTTTCAGTGGAGTCCTGGGGAGAAAAGCTCCAAAGAAATAACAGTGCACATACATGCTTTAGATAACAATAAAATCAGCATACAAGATAAGAGAAACAATGAAGTACAAAAACAATTATGTAGAACAATAAGATACTCAGGAGTAGTACCATTATTTACAATATATACAAAAAGTACATTTCAGGTGAGAGTATAGTGTATGCATTAAAGGCTTCAATGGGTCACTTACATATGGAAAAGTAGGTCTTCAAGGGGGGTCTTTGCAGTTGCAGAGGGTTAGTATTGATTTAAGAAGGCCTTTGATGGTGCCTGTGTGACTTTGTAGCCTGAGTTCAAGTGGGAGGGTGTTCCATGCTTTGGCAACATCATAGGAGAATAAGGCCTCCCCAGAACTATTATTGCATGGATTAACTTCAATCAGGTTTTTGATACATGAATGTAGCCCCTTTTAGGGTTGTGAAAGTTTAGCGTGTCAGCAAGGGCAGGGCATTTCCACAGATGGAAGAGAATTTGATGGGCTATGATCAGTTGGTGGTAGCATAGGAAGTTTGGAAATTCTAACCAGTGCAGTTTAGTTAGGGATAGGCAATGGTGGGAATGTGATCTATTATTGGCAGGGAACCTAGCTATTTTATTGTAGCATGTAGAGAGTTTGTTCAGTTTGTTTTTGTTAATAATGGTGAGAAATGGAGAGGCGTAAAGTAGTGTTGATAAGAGATGAGTTCTGGCTATTGTTGTTCTAGTCTCAGGGGTTAGGAATAGTTTGCAATGAAATAGGCAACCTAGTTATTTATGGACTTTAGAGATAGTTTGGGATATGTGCTTGTTGTATTTAAGTTGATGGTCAATAGTGATGCCTAAGAGATTAGCCTCAGTTACTGGAGTGATGAGGGTGTCATTGGTAGACATGATGGTAAAGATGGCGTTGCAGTGTTTGGTTGGGTGGAATAGTATTAGCTGTGTTTTTTGGGGATTTAGTATTAGTTGGTAGTTGTTTAGCCAGTTCTCTACCTCAGTGAAGGATTCTTTGGCTTTACTTTGAAGTAATTGGATGTTTGTTGCTGAGTAGATTAGGGTAGTATCATCCGCATACTGGACAATGTTGGCTTTAGTGGTAGCTAGGTGGAGATTATTTGTAAATATGTTGAAGAGAAGGGGGCTAAGGATTGAACCTTGTGGGACACCACATGTGACAGGGAGTGGGGGGTATAGGGTGTTGCCCCATTTGACAGATTGTGAACGGTTGTTTAGGTAACTGCTAAACCATTGTAGAGTGGGGTCATCAAGGTTGAGTTCTGCTAGACAGGTGAGGAGTTTGTTATGAGAAACTGTATCAAATGCCTTGGATAGGTCTAAGAAGGTGGCAGAGACCAGCTTTCCTTGGTTCCTGTGCGAGTTTATGGTATTGGAAAAGTTAATTAGGGCAGTGTTGGTGTTATGGGAAGGTCTGAATCTATGTTGAGTTTTAGTTAGAAGGTTGTTGGTTAGTAGGTGGATAAGGAGTTGGTGGTAGATAGATTTTTCTAGAATTTTTGAGAGAGGTGATAGGATTGCAATGGGATGGTAGTTGGAGAGGTCAGTAGATGGCCCTCCCTTGTGGAGGGGGAAGATATATGAGGTTTTCCATAATGAAGGAATAGTATACAGGGTGATAGATCTGTTAATAAGTAGGGAGACAGGATAGACAATGGCCTTGGATGCAATTTGTAGATATTTAGCTGGAAGACTGTCGGCAGCTAGGGTGGTAGGTTTGAGTTTAGCTAAGAGATTTTGAATGGTAGATGTTGGTACTGGGGTGAGTGTGAAGGGGGTGGAGTTAATCTGGTAGTTTAAGGGTTAAGGTTGGGTTGTGGGTGATGTTGCACTTACCAAGTTCAGCATTGAAGAGGTAAAGTAGATATTAAAACTAGAGGCTATATGTGAATCAATACCTTTGATAGCTGGTGGTGGTGTGGTGACTTTTCCAGGCTGGAGGATGTTGTTCACTGCAGCCCAGAATTTCTGTGAGTTGTTGTTATGTTTCCTTTGTAGGGAAATATAGTGGTTTATCTTGCCAAACCGGACCTGTTTTTTTTGATTTATTTCTGAGCTCAGCAAATCTTTGTCTAGTTCCTGGAATTTTGTATTTTTGCCAAGTTAACCAAGCTTTGTCTCTAGTCTTGAGTAAGATTTTTGTGGCTTTGTTTAACCAGGGAGCAGGGTTACTTCGCAATCTTATTGTTTTCAGTGGGGCTACTTGGTTTAAAATCCCTAGGAATTTGGCATTAAAGTATTCTACTGCAATATCCAGGGGAAGAGTTTTTATAGGAGCCCAGTCACAGGATTTTAGGGCTTCTGAGAATTGTACGGGGGAGAAGTTTTTGTGGGAGCGGATTTGTAAGAGAGTGGGGGGTGTTGGTAGATTTTAGTTTGTGCCAAAGGAGAAAGGTTGGTTTATGGTCATTGAGGGAATCAGGTAATATCCCGGATAGGTGGTCAGTATTGGGCTGGTTAGTCAGGATCCAGTCTAAGGTGGATTCACGTTTGGTGTTTTTTGTCAATTCTTGTGGGTGAGTGTATGAGTTGTACGAAATTATATAGGTTTATGTAGTTAGTAGCTATGGGTGAGTGTATGGTGTTCCAGTCTATGTTGACATCACCTAGGAGTACAGTTTCTAGGGACAGGGAATGGGAAGCCCAGTGGAGTTTAGATTCTAGTGTCTTAATGTTGTCTCCTGGTGGTATATAAATGCTGAGTAGGTTTAGTTGTTTGTATTGATTTAGTAGGATTTTGGTGAATAGTGTCTTGGCAGTGTTGAAATCTGGGGTTACTTTTTGAAGTAGCTGAACTTTTAAATTGGATTTGTAAAGAAGGGCAATGCCACCACCTTTTCTGTGAGGTCTGTCTACTCTTAATATATTGAAACCAAGTGGAGTTATGAAGTTATCTTTAATGTGGGGTTTAAGCCATGTTTCTGTAATCACTATAATATCTGGGTTATATACAGAGATAGTTCCATGTAACTGTCCTATTTTATTTATGATACTGCGAATGTTTAGGTTTAGTATGAGTAAATCAGTGGATTTGTATTTAAATGGGAGATTGGGGTCAGGTGTGGTATGGGTGTTGTTTGTTGGGCCAGGGTTGGGGTGAATATCACCTCCTAGTAGTAGTTGAGCTGCAATGCTGGTGATGGTTTTAAGGTAGAATATAGTTAGGAAGTGGTATTTGAGGCTAAGGTGTTTTTTAGATTGTGAGGTATAATGGATAGGAGAGGTGAGTTGTAAGATTACAGGGTAATAGATAATTAGTTGTGTGTTTGCAGGTATGGAGGGATTGTTTGTGATGTATGGTAGGGTGGGTGATTTGATACAGTACATGGTGTTAAGTGGGTGGTGATAAGTGGAGGGATTGTTTGTGGTGTAAGGTAGGCTGGGTGATTTGATACAGTAAATGGTGTTAAGTGGGTGGTGATAAGTGGAGGGATTGTTTGTGGTGTATGGTAGGGTGGGTGATTTGATATAGTACATGATGTTAAGTGGGTGGTGATAAGTGGAGGGATTGTTTGTGGTGTATGGTAGGGTGGGTGATTTGATATAGTACATGATGTTAAGTGGGTGGTGATAAGTGGAGGGATTGTTTGTGATGTATGGTAGGGTGGGTGATTTGATATAGTACATGATGTTAAGTGGGTGGTGATAAGAGGAGGGATTGTTTGTGGTGTATGGTAGGGTGGGTGATTTGATACAGTACATGGTGTTAAGTGGGGGTGATAAGTGGAGGGATTGTTTGTGGTGTAAGGTAGGGTGGGTGATTTGATACAGTACATGGTGTTAAGTGGGTGGTGATAAGTGGAGGGATTGTTTGTGGTGTAAGGTAGGGTGGGGGATTTGATACAGTACATGGGTTAAGTGGGGGGTGATAAGTGGAGGGATTGTTTGTGGTGTAAGGTACGGTGGGTGATTTGATATAGTACATAATGTTAAGTGGGTGGTGATAAGTGGAGGGATTGTTTGTGATGTATGGTAGGGTGGGTGATTTGATACAGTACATGATGTTAAGTGGGTGGTGATAAGTGGAGGGATTGTTTGTGGTGTAAGGTAGGGTGGGTGATTTGATACAGTACATGATGTTAAGTGGGTGGTGATAAGTGGAGGGATTGTTTGTGGTGTAAGGTAGGGTGGGTGATTTGATACAGTACATGGTATTAAGTGAGTGGTGATAAGTGGAGGGATTGTTTGTGGTGTAAGGTAGGGTGGGTGATTTGATACAGTATATGGTGTTAAGTGGGTGGTGATAAGTGGAGGGATTGTTTGTGGTGTAAGGTAGGGTGGGTGATTTGATACAGTACATGGTGTTAAGTGGGTGGTGATAAGTGGAGGGATTGTTTGTGGTGTATGGTAGGGTGGGTGATTTGATACAGTACATGGTGTTAAGTGGGGGTGATAAGTGGAGGGATTGTTTGTGATGTATGGTAGGGTGGGTGATTTGATACAGTAAATGGTGTTAAGTGGGTGGTGATAAGTGGAGGGATTGTTTGTGGTGTAAGGTAGGCTGGGTGATTTGATACAGTAAATGGTGTTAAGGTGGTGATAAGTGGAGGGATTGTTTGTGGTGTAAGGTAGGGTGGGTGATTTGATACAGTACATGGTGTTAAGTGGGTGGTGATAAGTGGAGGGATTGTTTGTGGTGTAAGGTAGGGTGGGTGATTTGATACAGTACATGGTATTAAGTGAGTGGTGATAAGTGGAGGGATTGTTTGTGGTGTAAGGTAGGGTGGGTGATTTGATACAGTACATGGTGTTAAGTGGGTGGTGATAAGTGGAGGGATTGTTTGTGGTGTAAGGTAGGGTGGGTGATTTGATACAGTACATGGTGTTAAGTGGGTGGTGATAAGTGGAGGGATTGTTTGTGGTGTAAGGTAGGGTGGGTGATTTGATACAGTACATGGTGTTAAGTGGGGGGTGATAAGTGGAGGGATTGTTTGTGGTGTAAGGTAGGGTGGGTGATTTGATACAGTACATGGTGTTAAGTGGGAGGTGATAAGTGGAGGGATTGTTTGTGGTGTAAGGTAGGGTGGGTGATTTGATACTGTACATGGTGTTAAGTGGGTGGTGATAAGTGGAGGGATTGTTTGTGGTGTAAGGTACGGTGGGTGATTTGATACAGTACATGGTGTTAAGTGGGTGGTGATAAGTGGAGGGATTGTTTGTGGTGTATGATAGGGTGGGTGATTTGATACAGTACATGGTGTTAAGTGGCTGGTGATAAGTGGAGGGATTGTTTGTGGTGTATGGTAGGGTGGGTGATTTGATACAGTACATGGTGTTAAGTGGGGGGTGATAAGTGGAGGGATTGTTTGTGGTGTATGGTAGGGTGGATGATTTGATACAGTACATGGTGTTAAGTGGGTGGTGATAAGTGGAGGGATTGTGGTGTAAGGTAGGGTGGGTGATTTGATACAGTACATGGTGTTAAGTGGGTGGTGATAAGTGGAGGGATTGTTTGTGGTGTATGGTAGGGTGGGTGATTTGATACAGTACATGGTGTTAAGTGGGGGGTGATAAGTGGAGGGATTGTTTGTGGTGTATGGTAGGGTGGGTGATTTGATACAGTACATGGTGTTAAGTGGGGGGTGATAAGTGGAGGGATTGTTTGTGGTGTATGGTAGGGTGGGTGATTTGATACAGTACATGGTGTTAAGTGTGTGGTGATAAGTGGAGGGATTGTTTGTGGTGTAAGGTAGGGTGGGTGATTTGATACAGTACATGGTGTTAAGTGGGTGGTGATAAGTGGAGGGATTGTTTGTGGTGTATGGTAGGGTGGGTGATTTGATACAGTACATGGTGTTAAGTGGGGGGTGATAAGTGGAGGGATTGTTTGTGGTGTATAGTAGGGTCGGTGATTTGATACAGTACATGGTGTTAAGTGTTTGGTGATAAGTGGAGGGATTGTTTGTGGTGTAAGGTAGGGTGAGTGATTTGATACAGTACATGGTGTTAAGTGGGTGGTGATAAGTGGAGGGATTGTTTGTGGTGTATGGTAGGGTGGGTGATTTGATACAGTACATGGTGTTAAGTGTGTGGTGATAAGTGGAGGGATTGTTTGTGGTGTAAGGTAGGGTGGGTGATTTGGTACAGTACATGGTGTTAAGTGGGTGGTGATAAGTGGAGGGATTGTTTGTGGTGTATGGTAGGGTGGGTGATTTGATACAGTACATGGTGTTAAGTGGGGGGTGATAAGTGGAGGGATTGTTTGTGGTGTAAGGTAGGGTGGGTGATTTGATACAGTACATGGTGTTAAGTGGGTGGTGATAAGTGGAGGGATTGTTTGTGGTGTATGGTAGGGTGGGTGATTTGATACAGTACATGGTGTTAAGTGGGTGGTGATAAGTGGAGGGATTGTTTGTGGTGTATGGTAGGGTGGGTGATTTGATACAGTACATGGTGTTAAGTGTGTGGTGATAAGTGGAGGGATTGTTTGTGGTGTAAGGTACGGTGGGTGATTTGATACAGTACATGGTGTTAAGTGTGTGGTGGTAAGTGGAGGGATTGTTTGTGGTGTAAGGTAGGGTGGGTGATTTGATACAGTACATGGTGTGAAGTGGGTAGTGATAAGTGGAGGGATTGTTTGTGGTGTAAGGTAGGGTGGGTGATTTGATACAGTACATGGTGTTAAGTGGGGGGTGATAAGTGGAGGGATTGTTTGTGATGTATGGTAGGGTGGGTGATTTGATACAGTACATGGTGTTAAGTGGGTGGTGATAAGTGGAGGGATTGTTTGTGGTGTATGGTAGGGTGGGTGATTTGATACTGTACATGGTGTTAAGTGTGTGGTGATAAGTGGAGGGATTGTTTGTGGTGTAAGGTACGGTGGGTGATTTGATACAGTACATGGTGTTAAGTGAGGGGTGATAAGTGGTAATGATGGAGATAAAGTAAAGACATGGATAGAGAAGGCAAGAGTAATGGGATGATATGGTTGTAGGAGAGTGGTGTTGGTAACATGGTGATTGAGTTCTCTGTGTTAGAGGGATGTGGATGGTTGTAGAAGGAGAGGAGGTATATGAAGTTTTGTGGTTAGAATAGAGGGTGTTTTGGGTTTGATGGAGTGAGAGTGTGATTTAATTTTAATTACATGCAGTATAAACAACATTTTTTAAGTTACACAATAACAACGTCAGGCAAAATGCAATTAAAATAAATATTTCAGTGTCAAAATAGATAAGATAGTAAATGCATACAGTAGTAGGGTTTCTTATACTATTGATATTCTATTCAGATATGCTTACCTTTTTTAAGAAGGGACAGGGTGAGGGTGCAAAAAAGATTGACAATAAGAAATCCAGAAGGAATGGTTAAGAAGTATGAATAGCCACACTCTTTCATTGTTCATTCTGAGAGTGGAGAGTTTGTTGAGAAGGAATTAGAGACAAATGAATGTATTCTCAAGAGACTCTGACAAGTAAGAGTATAATATCTGAAAAGCTATGAAGTGTGTTGAGAATTGCATAGAGAGATACCTGAGAAAGTACTCGTAGATGCTTTTCTAGAAGCATCAGGGAATCCATACCATGCTGATAGTGCTAAGGGGCATTTGTAATGGTCTACTCAATATATCAGCAGTAAAACCACAGCCTATGGACTTTTCCACATATTTGAAATATAATATATTGTTGAAAAAGTCAGCATGATACTCAGAAAGAAGCAAGGACAGAAAAGTAATGAAATGGGTTTTGTTAAAAACGGTGTTTAAATGTTGTATCTGTAAAATATTTCAGCTTTGTAGATGAAAGAAGCGTTAAATTAAAGTACTAGAAAGAAATAATAGATGTCTATTGAAAATTCCCTTGCACAGAAAAACAATCTAATACTTTAAGTAAAGTATTAATGTATAGCATGCAATCATAATGCACAACTTGTTACCACTCCACAAGAGGGGAAAACATACTGGACCTGATCATCACCAACATGGGGACTCTATGCTCCAGACCAGAAGTGTATCCCTCACTGGTAAGATCAGACCATAAACTGATCTCACTGGATATTCACATCCCGACCCCACCCCATGCCCAGAAAACCACAGTGAAAAACTTCTCTAAAGCAAATTTCACACTCCTCAAAACCGAGGTGGAATCCTTCAAAGCCCCCGGGCCTGTGGAAAATACGGCCCAGACCGCAGAATCCTTTATAAATGCATTCTTTGAACACCTGTAGGAATGCATGAATCATGCAATCCCAAATAAAACCAAGACCCAATCCTCCAAAGGCAGACGTCCTGTCTGGTGGACCCCAGCCATAAACAAACTATACAATAGAAGGAGGAAGCTACTACATGATAGAGCAAAATCCCAAAAAGGGAAGGCATCTCTGATCAGTATTAGAAAAAAACTAAGGGCACTCATAAAATTGTCTAAGGCCAGCTTCGAGAGAAAAATTGCACAGGACACTAAGGATAATCACAAGGCTTTCTTTAGTTATGTTAGGAACCTGGGTGGGAATTCCCAGATATGCTAAGAATTAGTCCAAAATGACAAAAAATACACCAAACCCACAGACATTGCCAACATCCTAGCTGACAGGTTCAGCAAACTCCCCTTCCCCACCAAAAGGGCAAATATCTATCCCAGCAGAGTGCTGCCCCTGACATCTCAGATGCTCAGGTAAGAGCCTCCCTCTCCAAAGCAAAAAACACAGCATCAATGGGACCAGACGGTGTCCCGGGCTGCATCCTACATGAACTCCAAGAAGAGCTAAACCCAAACATAAAACTACTGTTCAATCTCAGCCTTACTACAGGATATGTACCCAAAGAGTGGCGTACAGCAACAGTGGTCCCTCTCCACAAAGGTGGTGCCTCAACGAACCCTGGAAACTATTGCCCCATAAGCCTGACTAGCTTGGTCTGCAAAGCTATGGAAAGGATCATCATGGACCTCATAAATAAAGATATTGGGGACCTACAGACACTGGATCCTACCCAGTTCGGCTTTGTTAAGGGCAGATCCTGCCTCTTAAACCTGGTTGACTTCTTTGAAACAGTCACCAAGGCCATTGACGAAGGGAAGGTGGTCCACACAGCCTACTTGGACCTCGCAAAAGCCTTCGATACAATACCCCACTCGGGCATTATAGATAAGCTCACCAGCTTAAATATAAACCCCTATGTCACTAGATGGGTTGCAAACTGGCTCAAGGACAGAACCCACATGGTTAGAATTGCTGGAGCCATGTCGGACTCCAAACCAGTTACAAGTGGCATCCCACAAGGCTCAGTCCTGGGATCTCTCTTGTTCGGTATATATTTCTCGGAGGTACAGGCCAACACAGAAGGACTGTAGCTGACCAAGTTCACAGATGACTGCAAACTGGGCACCATAATCGACTCTCCAGCCGACACAAGCATCCTCCAAAAGGGCCTCATAGAAACAGACAACTGGTGCCAGAGCCATGGCCTCAAGCTAAATGCCAAAAAGTGTATAGTCATCCCCTTTGGCAAAAACAGTGCCCACAAATTACCACATAGGTGGTAATCCATTAAGTACAGAAGAAGTAATTAGGGACCTGGGGACCCAAGTTGATAGCAATCTCTCATTTGACAACCACATGGCCAAAGTGGTTAGAAAAACATTTTATATAGCCCACCTAATCATGAAGGGATTCACATCTAGATTAGGGGAGGTCATCGTGCCTCTTTACTCATCCCTCATCAGGCCCATAATCGAGTACAATGCCCCTTTTGGAATGTACCTCACCAAACACCTGCAGCAACTGGAAAGACCCCAAAAGTACCTCACCAAGAGGATCAAAGGGCTCAAACAGATACCATATGCTGCCCGGTTAAAGAAACTCCAGCTCTACTCGGTGGCATACCGCCTGCTCAGAGGCGACCTGTGCCTGACGTATAAAGCCATGTCCGACCTGGAATTAAGGAACATGCTGCACCTCAAAAAATCCAAATCCCATCGAGCTACACGCTCGAGAGACTTGAACCTCAGCACTGAAATAAATAGGACAAGCTGGAGGGACAGATTCATAACCCAGAGGCTCCCTTCACTCTGGAATAAAATCCCAGTCCAGGTTAGGCAGAGTCCCTCATTGACTCTCTTCAAGAGGAATCTTGATGAGTGGATGGGAGATCGTAGGTTTACCCCAGGTATCACTTCTGTGTCACTGTTAGACAGAGGCACAGTATACTAACCTTGAAAAAGGGCATAGCAAAATTAATTAAAAATGGGTGTCGAAAGCCAAACATACTCTGGCTAGGCTTATAAATGCCTTAGGGCAGATAGCCTATTATGAACCTATGAACCTATGAACCTATAAGATCAGCTGTAATTCATGTATCAGAAAGTGTGTTTATTGAAAAGCTTCCTGATGCAGTCTTTGAAAGTAGGGTCTAAAAAGAGTGGATGTGATGTATAGAGTGTGCACCTTTAAGGCATTGGGGCCTTAGTCTAATGTGTTCAAAGTGTTGATCACAAGCTCTAGCCTCCTGTCATGTGGTGAGGCTGACAGCATACATCATGTCTCCATCTCATTTTCATCCATTCTGATAAACCAAATGTTATATTGTAAAGAACCTTACTGGATAAAATGTTGTACCAATCTTTGGATAAAGGGTGTCTTCTGAGTATTATATGCATATTATTATATGTCTGAAGATGGTATCATGGCATCAAAACTATACAATGTATATTTGTTCAGTAAAATAAAAAAGTTTCTCTTTCTGTTTTCTTTCTGCTAGAAGCACCTCAGAGGTCTGAATCACTTCCATCTCCCAAACTGAAGACTCAAGAAGAATATTCTTGTGTTTCTTTAAGGTGTTCTTCAGGGTTTTGTGAAGGATGCTGTTAAATCACGGCTTGACATCCAAAACACACATTTATTAATTATTTTACTAAATGTAAGATTTCATCAGCACTTGAAAATATATAAAGCCTCTACAGATCTGCTTAGAAAACTATATAAAAGTACATGCTTAATTTATGTATTTTGAATTACATTTTCTTCAAGTTCTGATTTGTAAAATTGCAGAGGTTGAAAATGGACATTTGTGAATCATATAGAAGATTATTATCTGGTCTTCAATCATAACCATCTTATTATGTGTTTGCCAAGAAATTTAACTTGCAAAGTTCAGGAAGTGAATATTGGCATCCATGTCAAGAACATCTAAAAGAGGGTTATGACCAGTCAGACCTAATCATAAGTCTTTGTTCTGTATGTAGTTTTATACTCTATGTATCAAATGTTACAGGAAAAAAGTGCAGGAGCATGAACTGTTTTATTGGCTTTAAAAACCTTTGAAATCCAGTAAAGTGCTTAAAGCTGTCAAATAGGAATAGAAAGAAACAAAATGTCCCCCTGTGCAACTAATGGTTTTAAAGGATGCACAACAGTTTCTTCTGTAACACTTTTGGAGCAGTGTGAAGTTCTAACTGCTTTTAAATGCTGTTATACCTTCTGTTGCTCTTCTTTTCCCATTGACACTGCCCTGTGTTAATCTGTAGCACAAGACTGATCTTAACATTTTGTATGTATGCTTAATGATATTTTTTAATCTCCCTTATACACTATTAAGATCAGGTCTCACACAAGGGACACGCTTAAAGTTTATCTTTTTTAACAGATTCAGAACATAATCATGTAGTTCCCTGCACTACAAGTTTGATTACTTTTGTTCTTAATGGCAAAGCTGATACCATATGTGCCTCATCCTTTGACAGGTTAACATTCGTAGAATAATGTGAAACCTTTCTCTTTTCTTCACTGGCCATCTGGTTGCCATGCTTTGGATAAGTAACAGTATTGTTATCTCTTGTAAGCTCTCTGCTGAACATATCAATGGTTTTGTTCTGGTTGTTTTCCATATTGGCTGTCCATCAGACAATTAATATTCCTTGTTGCAGAATTGTCTGGTTATTGTTTTAACTACAGAGAGAGGGGGAGATTTAGCTATCCTGCCAAGAAAAAAAGTAAAAAAATCATATATTTAAAGCATCTTTACTCTAGCCCCATATGGAAAAGTCTGAAAAAAAAGGAGAAAGATTATTGTTCATTTATAATAGTATTCTGCTGACCTGCACCCATTTATCTATCTGCATACTAGGTAACTATCAAAGTATTACTATTTCCATGCCTGTTTGTGCCTGGGAACTATCAGATCACTCATCCTGTCCATTGTACCTTTGGTCTCTTACTATAAGACTTTGAATGTTGGGAGGAAGATTTTCTCATGGCTGAAAGTTCCATATGATTCTTTTAAAATGTGGAAACTAGATCACCAGCAGAAATCACACAAACTTATCAAAATGGAAATTTAAACTCTATTGTTATGGCACATTCAATATTTAGCTCAGATCTGCTCTGAGCTAAAACAGAATGGCATTAAATATACTGATCCGAAGGATATTGCCAATATCCTGGCAGATCGATTCAGTGCCAACTTCACCCCACACTCACCCCCGTCATGGCCCATCTCAATCACAGAAGATTGCCAAATCCCAGTAATAACGGCCACAAAGCCAAGAATACAGCATCCATGGGACCAGATGACATCCCGGGCTGTGTACTACATGAACTACAATATGAACTGGCACTTCACCTAAGTGTCATGTTTAATCATAGCCTCACCTCAGGTTTCGTGCCCACTGAGTCCCATCAGTCTGACAAGCCTTATCTACAAGGCCATGGAGCGTATTATCATGGAACTTATAAACAAAGACATTGACAACCTTCAAACACTGGACCCCACCCAGTTTGGGTTTGTGAAGGGCCGATCTTGTCTCCTGAACCTGATTGACTTCTTTGAATCAGTCTCCAGAGCCATGGACAAGGGTAAGGTGGTCCACACAGCCTATCTAGACCTTGCCAAGGCCTTTGACACCATCCCCCACTCTGGAATCATAGATAAACTTACTAAGTTGGGCATTAATCCCTATGTCACCCAATGGGTTGCTAAATGGCTTACTGATAGAACCCACACTGTAACCTCCAAATCCAGCTCCAGACAAGTGACAAGTGGAGTACCTCAAGGTTCAGTCCTGGGGCGCTCTTGTTTGGCATCTACTTCTCTGAAGTACAGGTCAACACTAAGGGACTTAACAAAGTTTGCAGATGACTGCAAACTGGGAGCCATTATTGAATCCCCAAATGATGTGGATACTCTACAAAAGGGCCTTACAGAAACAGATGCTTGGTGCCAGAGCCATGGGCTCAAGCTCAATGCCAAGAAATGTATTGTTATCCCCTTTGGGAAAAAACATGTATCCATGAATTACCATATAGGTGGCAGTACACTAAACACAGAAAGTGTGATAAGAGACTTAGGGACACAGGTGGACAGTGGTCTCACCTTCGATAACCACATCGCCACAACAGTCAGGAAATCCTTCTGTGTGGCACACCTCATCACGAAGGGCTTTTCATCCAGAAAAAAGGAGGTCATTGTCCCACTGTACTCATCCCTCATTAGACCCATTATAGAATACAATGCCCCATTTGGTATGTACCTCTCAAGACATCTGCAACAACTGGAAAGGCCTCAGAAATACCTCACCAAAAGAATCACAGGCCTAAAGCAGATGCCCTATGCTGACAAAAACTCCAGCTATACTATCTCTGCTTAACATACAAGGCCATGTCAAACCCAGAGCTGTTGGACATGCTACACTTAAAGAAATCCCAATCCCTCAGAGCTACACGCCCAGGGATCTAAACCTTGTCATCACAATAAACAAAACATGTTGGAGGGATAGGTTCCTGACCCAGAGACTCCCCAGACTCTGGAATAGATTGCCCATACATGTCAAGCAGAGTGCCTCTTTGGACCTCTTCAAGAGGAACCTATTGGATGGGAGAAAGGAAATTCACCCCAGGGATCTGCTAGACAGGGGTCCAGGAAAGTAAATAATGTGGGAAGAAATATTCAGGGAATTGTTATGGCTAGGCTTGTATAGGCCCTAGGGCTGATAGCCTAGTACTAACCTATGAACCTATGAACCTATGAACCTATGAACTGGAGAACCTATCTTGTAGTCTTTGTCTTCTATAAAGCTGCAGAGATCCAGATGTCTTCTTCCACCATATGATCATTAGTGGAGGGCTCTTGGTACTGGACCTCATCTTAGGCTTGCTCACCATGGTTCAACCTGCTATGCATATGCAATTCTAGACATGATTGCCTTGAGCACCACTGAAGAACATAAGACTCTTTATCACAGCAAGGTCGTTGTCTAAGGTGTAGACGATTGTATTTGTATGGCATGAGAATTAGTGTAAAGGTGAGGGTTTTGATATAGCTCAGGCCTGGGCAATACCTGATTTACCTAGGAGCCAAAAAGTAATGAGTGCTGAAGAGAAGGTATCAGAGTTGTTGCAGGTATTGTACCTGTCGTTGGCATATTAACTATTCCATATATTTTATTTATTCATTTGTATACTAGTTGGGTTTAGTTAATCCAAAGTTGACCTGGTACAGCATTACTCCAGCTCATAAAGTACGGTCATTACAGGATAGAAGTACAGATGTGTGCTAATTCATCCAAAGGATGTGTGTGTGTGTGTGTGTGTGTGTGTGTGTGTGTGTGTGTGTGTGTGTGTGTGTGTGTGTGCGCGCATGCATGTGTGCGAGTGAAATATACACTGATGACAACAGCATACAGATCAAGAATTGGAGGCTGCACCATATTATGTGTGTGTGCAGTACTTAATGACCCTGATTGTCGTTAAAGTAGCAGCTGTGTACACTAACACACACGGGTGTGCACACACACTCACACGCACACACACACACACACACACACACACACACACACATGCACATCTCAAGCTTGAAGGACTTAAAGCACTAATAAATCTTTACATATATTTATCTAAGTAGTATAACATTAGAAAACAAATCCAAGCATAGTATGTAGCACAAAGCATGAGTTTAACAGGCTGACAATATATTACTGCATATAACAGAGACAACTTAATTATGGACAAAAGCCTGAGTAATTACTCTGACTTGAAATTATTGAATATATGTGGCCTTATGAGCAGTTTGACTTTAAGCAGAGTATGTGGAGAGCTATACACAGATGCCTACAGCTCTGCAGGCATGGATTTTTTGTGAATATTTTAAATAAATCAATGCTTTCAAATGGGTATTTATTAGCTCAAGGTTTTTGTATTAATTTTAAAAATTGATTAGAAATGTACATTTGCAGTGGCCATCTAAGAATAAGTTCTCCCCTGTGTATATTTGCCTCACATATAGTTCCAGCATCTCAGCCTCATTGGCAGACTGTAGAAAAGGGTTTGGATCCTTTGACATGTACTTAACTTGCTGAAATGTGAGCGCAGAGCTGCAAAGGTACAAACTAAGTACGCATGCTTACTAGAATTTCTACATCTTGTTTAGAAACGTAATTTATATAAACATCCACCCATTTGGTAGGAAGAAATAAAAACAGTATGTGCAAAAGATTTTTAGATATTCAAGTTATCTTATATTCAGATGCTGTGCTGTTAAATTCATAATACGATATATAGATAGTATCACTGAGGCAGGTTTTTATACCAAGATGCATTTCAGTCTGGTTATACTACTGGTGGACGAAGTTTGAACTCTTGAGTTTCAATTGACAAGCTTCAACGCTCAAACGACAGGAGTTCCTCCATAGGAAATCACTAAGTTGTGCCAGAAGTGATGTGCTTTTGGGGGGAATCTACCCCCTTCATCCAGCTCATGCAACTGCAGAGTTATTTATATATATATATATATATATATATATATATATATATATATATATATATATATATATATATATATATATATATATATATATATATACATATATATAAAATGATTTAATTTATTTTATTTTACATGACTGGATATATGTCCATTTTCAGCAGAGGCCCAGGGAACAAAGCTCCAGATAATACAGACAGAACATAACAGATATGAGTCAAACATATTTACAAAGCCCTCTAGTAGGTACTCACGATATACACAGTTTGTAATAGCATACAAAAACAACTGGTTGCAACAATGTATTATGAGCAAGAGATGCGTATAATATTAATTTAAATAAGGCATTGAATAAGTATTGATTAATCAGGGTTAGTACAAGGACAAAGCCACTGCTGTTTAAAATACTGTTTGAGGCCTTTTTTGAAGAGACTTAAAAAAGCTTCGAGGGTAATTTTAGATGGAAGTGAATTCCAAGTTTTGCCAACAACGATGGCAAACAGGGAGTCGCCGGCTGAGTTAATGGCTTTGTGGATTTAGACCAACAGTTTACTGGCTGATCATAGTTGCCTTTAATTACCATATGGCTTTATGATATTTTTGAGTGCCGGAGTATTTTCAGGGTGGTACAGAATTTTGTGTGCTACTATAAGCTGATTGAACAGAAGTAGGCTAGGCAGTTCTAGCCACCCGAGAAGACTGAGGTTTTGACAGTGATGTGTCCTATATGTTGGGCCTATGGCAAATCTGGCAATATGGTTATAAAAGTGAGAGAGCTTACTAAGTTCCGTTTTGCTCAAATTGGAGAGTATGGGGGAGGCATACAGAAGGGTAGAGAGCAGGTGTGAGCGAGCGATTGCAGTCCTAGCTAATGGAGTTAGAAAAGGTTTGCTTCTATATAATGAGCCAAGCTTTTTATTAATGTTTTTTATAGTTTTATTGATATGCAGATCAAATTTGAGATTGTCCACTATTACTCCTAAAAGCTTAGCATGGTCATATGGAGAGACAGAGGTACCGTTGCTGGATGTTATGGAGAAGGAAAATGGGGTGGATCTACTGGTGGGGTAAAGAGGAGCAGTTTAGTTTTATTGGGATTTAACAACAGACAATGATCAGAGAGCCAATTTTCAACTGTGTTAAATGCGTTTTGTGTTAAGGTTTGCAGGTCTAAAGGGGAGGAGGCAGCACAGATTAGGGTAGAATCATCTGCATAATGAATGCAGGTTGCATCAGGGATGGCAGTATGAAGATTGTTGATGAAGACAGAAAAGAGTAGAGGACCTAGAATAGAGCCCCGAGGAACACCAAGGGTGAGAGGTAGCAGGATGGACAGTTTGACCTGCCATAATACAGCCTGTTGTCTGCCATTCAGATAGGATAAGAACCACTGAATAGCATGGTTATCTAGGGAGGTGGATTTTAGGGAATGGATGAGTAATTTGTGGTTGATCATATCAAAGGCCTTCGGCAGGTCTACAAATAGGGCTTAAGATAGCCTGTTGTTGTTCCTGTTTTGGAATATGGTATTTGTAAAAGAAAGGAGGGCAGAGGTGGTGCTGTGATGTGGCCTAAAGCCATGCTGAGAGTTGGCAAGCAGACCGTTCTGAATGAGATAGTCCATAAGCTGCTTATGAACCCACTTCTCCCTTAATTTGGCTAGTGGTGAGAGAATGGCAATGGGTCTGTAGTTGGACAGTTCTGTTGAACTTCCACCTTTGTGGAGTGGGATAACATGGGATATTTCTGGACTGAGGAGACAGTTTCATCAGTTAGTGTTCTATTGATTAGGATAGAGATGGGGAATGCTATGGTGTCACAGCTTTTTGTAGGTACTCTGCAGGAAGGAGGTCAGTAGAAAGGGTGGCTGGTTTTAGTTTTTTGATAAGAGATCAGATAAAAGTGGTAGAGACAGGTTGGAAGTTAAAGGTGGGATGAGAAGTGCGTGTGTTAGTGGTAGAGTTAGAGTGGGTGGGAGGAAGTTGGTTAGCTAAGGACTGAATAGTTTCAGAGAAAAAGTTATTAAAGGCAGTGGCAAGAGTTTCTGGGGATTTATGGGTGTAGTTTGATGGGGTTGGGGTAGTAGATTGTCCTGGATGAAGAACTTGGTTAATACCTGCCCAAAACTTTTGGGGATTGTTTTGATGTTTAAATTGGAGTTTCTGGTAGTAGGTTTTTTTGTCTAGCAAAATGAGTTTTTTTGTATCATTTCTAAGTTGACAATATCTCACTTGGCCGAGGGGGGCTTTAGTTGTTCACCATTTGGTCCAGGCTATATTTCTAAGTTTGATTTTTATCTTAGTTTCCTTTGTGAGCCATGGAGAAGTATTAGATTTAGTCATTATAGTACATGCAGGAGCATGGGAGTCAAGGATGCTCAGGAATATATTGTTTTATATGTATATATATATATATATATATATATATATATATATATATAAGTTTGGGGTATGTAGGGGTGCAAGTGGCTTGGCCCCCATGAAAAAGCACTTTAAAAAGTATTTCTTGGCTAGATTGGGGATTCTGATCCTCTAGGCATTCACTTTCATCTAGTCATAGTGGAAGCTTTCTGATCAAACAAGATTCCAATATATGATGCACATTGTTAGGCTCATACAGTGGCTGTATTAACAATAGTACACCAGCTGGGCAGAAAGACAATGAGTAATTTCACTAGAAAAGTGGTTGTAAAGGAATCTAATACAACATACATCCTCCAGTTACTTGCAAGAGTAGTACATACTAAGAAGACAAGTATGGAATTAACAAATGTAGATGAATATCCATTCAAGTGTAAAACCATGTTTAGTATTCCGTCAGCACTTTCATGTAAATAATGAATCACCAAGGGACATTTCAAGAAAACAGAAGTCACAAAAGTATTAGTTAAAAGATAAATAGAGAAGAAAGGTAGAATTAAAAGCACCAGCATAACTGCTTCACAGAGTAAAATCAAGACCATAAAAGATTAGAGGTTAAAAAAGGAGGTTCGTGAAACTAAAACTTGTAGAGATTAATAAAAAGATGGAATTCACAGAATGACAAAACCATAGAAAAAGGCTTTGATTTTTCTATAATCGGTTAAAATATTATTATTTATTTTATTTAAAACGTGTTGAGTGGAATAATACATTGATCAATGCTGATCTTTTTTTCAGGCATAGCAGCCTAAATCCTGTACACAAAAGTTATACAAATAACAAAGTCTGCTCACAACAAGTGTGTGTGTGTGTGTGTGTGTGTGTGTGTGTGTGTGTGTGTGTGTGTGTGTGTGTGTGTGTGTGTGTGTGTGTGTGTGTGTGTGTGTGTGCGTGTGTGTGTGTGTGTGTGTGTGTGTGTGTGTGTGTGTGTGTGTGTGTGTGTGTGTGTGAAAGGTTATGCTAGGGGATGCAAACTCCTGATTTGGGGTTCGATAAATCCATTCTTAACAGCTTTACTTTGCAGAAACATTGTTATGAATGCACCCATACATGTTTTGTTAGATGGTTAGACAGGTACTGGGAAGGTTAGGAAAGGATATCAGCTGATATTGGTTTGATGGATGTACAAGCATTTGGCTCTGTTACGGATGTATTACATTTATTGTTCAAAACACTGTCCTATGCTTCTAATGACAGAAGGTAGCATCTGTCATGCTTTTGGCTTTAAGAATATAGACCATCTTCGGTGTGTTTTTTTTTTTGTGGTTAGCTCAGTATGATCATGTTGGTATGGGACAGTAGGCCATACTGTGATGAGATTAAGATTAGTTTGTTAGCTAGGATCATGAAAGATTTGAGTTTAAATAACCTGAATCGAAATGAACTAAATAATAGAAATGGAGTGTTTCTAGTAGGGAGTCATTTGCATTTAGTAAGACCAAGCAGTAGTATTTTTATAAGGTGAGGATTTATTACCATAAATCAAGAGATGTAATTAGTTATCATTTGTTTTTAAAAATGTTTTGTAGGGCATAAAATATAGTGAGAGATCTGGGCAGGGCATAGTTAACATTTGTTAAGATAGTGTTGAGCAGTATTGAAGTATTTAACTGATTTGTCTATTTGCAGATATTGAAGACTAATCACCTCTCTCCATGCACAACAAGTCTTTTAAGATGTTGTAATACTTGGATTAATATCAACAATGAATATAAACTCCTCAACAATAACAGTAAACTTTCTTATTTTCATTCATTCATGAATGACATACCAACATTTTTCAAATTTGATTTTAGAGATAATAGGAGGTATTGTTATAAGACAATGCAATGTCAAGCATGATAAAATGTATCTGCTATGGATGAGTGACAGCTAGGTCTGTTAATGATATGACGCGGGTCAGGGGGATCTCTTCCCCAGTTGAAACGTGGGAGTATCTCGCTTACAATGTTGCGTCAAGAAACCACCTCTTCACTACATGATACTCTTTTTCAAAAACATCAAACAATTCCTCTGTAAAGCATACAACATATGGAAAATAGGAATGGGATGCTAATTTGACTTATGTATAAGATAATATCTACACTTTGTGGTTTCTCTTTCCTAATTCGCAGCTTAGCCAGTGGTAGTATTTTGACAGTCATAAAAATTCTCATGGTTTTGTACAAGAAAACTGAATTCCAGACACATATTATCTCTTCTGAAAGGAACTGCAAAATGATGTTTGGGTATTAGGGCAGTGTCCATGAAAGTTCTAGTCATGAGAGAAAGCTACTGGAAGACTTTAAACTGATTTTTAAAATAAGTATTATACCTTTTATGGAGAAGTGCTGAGCTCTCTTTAAGGCACATGGGTCTATGTTTTGTAAGACTACTGTATCATCATTAATACCATTGCTGTAGATTACGTCCTGAAGTCCTTGAATGTAGTGGGCACCCTTCTACTATGTGATTTCAAAAACAGTACAGCAGAATTAGATGAATATATGTTGTGCTTTTCTAGATATCATCTATGTAGTAACTTGTCAGTGTCCCCTGAAATTTAATTATACACAAAGCATAGCTTCCTTCATCCATATAAATCAGTACATTTTGTGCAAGTGTATGAGTCTGTACAGTTATTTCAGGCACTATAATTATGGCAAGTAATACAATAATTACGGGTGGTGACTGAAAGTAATGACCAGTTATGTATATTTCACTTTGGCACAGTAATGCATGCTGAGCTTCAACTGCACTCTCTAACAATCTCACCTCTGTGAACATTTTCTTCTGGTCATTGACCAGACACACACATATACTTCCAATGTCTCTGTACATATAACTGCAGATGCCTTCACTTTTATTTAAAACTGTTTTGTTATCAGACAGCATGAGTACATGGTCAGTTGTCCATGGTAATGAGTTCACAGGATAACATTAGTGTTGGTCAGATGCCTTCCTTCAGGCATGGTTCTGCACTTTGAAATGGTAGTTACAATACTGTATAGAATGGGGATTAGAGTAAATCATTTCAGTTGAAGAAATTATTTGGGGGTCTCTGACCATTAGACCACTTAGTACAGCTCTTGGGGAACAAGAGCAACACTAAATACAAATAAGTACTTGAGCTATGCTGCTGAAGCAATTGTTTTCTACACAATGGGCCAGCCTCCTCTGAATGAGGCACTTTTGACCCTTAGTTTTGGTACCTGTGTTCAATACTCATATAGTGCTTAGGAAGATGTAACATTTCTGGTCACACACACATACATTTGAACCAGGAGATACCTTCACGGCAGTGACATAAAACTAATGGAAATGCTGACTGTACTCTTTGAAAGAGAATGAAGATGAAAGATATACAACTCAAATGTATAAATTAGAGCAGAAAAACAGTTTCTGCAGAAGGCATTTTCATACTGAGAGCAGGGTATTCCACTAAACATAATCATATATAGTGGTAATAGGAATTTGGGGGATCATAACTGGGCATAACATTGCAGCAAATGTTATTAGTGAGAAATGCACTGCTAGGAGAAATGAGTTAATAAGTAAGTACTAGGCAGTTAGTCAACCAACTAGTACATATCTAGCCAGCGTTCCTGTCAGTTGTCCATATTTCCCCAGAATGTTTTTGGGGTGAGACAGCATGGATACACTAGTGGCAGGGCAGCATGAATGCTTTGGGAGAGTAGCAGTACAAGACCTTATAGTACAAATTGAAAAAAACTTGTCTACACCTCTTAAAATTGGTGTTTTTCTGGCAGACTAAAGAGGATTGATGTCACTAAATAATGGCATACATTTGAGTTTTAGACTTCATATCCTTCAGAAAATGCAAGCTAACACAAAATCAACTATTGTAACAGCGTTCTAAGTTTATAAGATCAATATTTAAAATATGTCCTGATTTTTGGGTCCCGTCCACCCCCACTGGCTTTGTCCATATTTCTCATGTTAGGAAGTTGAGAGGTATGCTAGTCAGTAACCAGTTATTGAGGAAAAATGAGAATTAAACCCTGTGCCTTGTGTATATAAGGCAAACACCATTACCATTATGCCAGTTCCCAACATGAATAATGATATAGCCCCAAATTGTAGTAATTTTGTGTGTGGCAGGTTAACAGACATGGGACAGAAATCTGACAAAGTAGGCAAAGGTAACAAACAGCATGAGAACAAGCCAATATATTCTATTAGGTGGCAGAAATTGATCTGGAATGCTGACCGGAAAATTCAAAAATGAAAGTTATATACTTGGACATACCTTCTATGGCCCATTAAAGCTTTATACACTTATCTAGAACTAGTCAGACTAATGGGTGCTTTTCTAGCTATAAGATATTTTTTTGAAGATCATTAAACGTAACATAGTACTACAACTAATGTTGGACAGAGTCCATAGGACTTTTCAAACAGTACAGGATATTGCTGTGAAATTCTTCACATAAGATGCCTAAGGAAAAGCAATATTTGCATCCAGAACAGAGAAAAATGAGAAATGATGTAGTAGATGAGAATAATAAAAATACAATTTCTCAAAAACATAAGCACAAAAATGATGATGAATCGGGATTATTTCTTCAGTTAGTTTATTTTGATATAACCAAGTAAAAAACAATTGCAAAAGCTCTCCACAACCACCAAATAACACAAAAAAGAGAGCAAAATGCTATGTGAGAGGATGACTGGCCAAAATTTAATATAAATCCACACGCAAAACAATAATATCAATATTATTGTTTTGCGTGTGGATTTATATTACATTTTGGCCATTCATCCTCTCACATAGCATTTTGCTTTCTTTTGGTGTTATTTTGATATAACCCCAGAGATGCTTCTTTTTAGGTAACAGTGAGTGTGATTGTGGAATATCCCCATATGGAGGCTGCAAAAATGGATATATCCTGAGTTTTATAAGATGAACAATTTTTTTTTTTACTTTTTATTGGATTTTGCATCAATGAAAATTTTAGATAGAAGATTTACAAAAAAAAAAACAATAACAGAACTATATACAGAGTCCATGACAAAGGTTCACATTGAACAAAACTATTAATATTTTTCTAATAAGTCTTTATGTTTTTGCCAAGATAAATGTTTCTGTGTGATATTCTTTGTTCTATAACATATAGTTTGTAATTCCTTATTACATACATTTTTTTCCTATACAGATGAATTCATTAAAAGAAAGGATATTTTTGCTTTTACAGTTCATTGTACTGAATTTTCTAGCAATAACCAAAATTAACCAAAGAAGAGGCAGTTGTATTTTTGGAATAACATCTGGAATTGGGACACTGAATAAAATCAAAGAATGCATAATATTACAATTATCTGTCCATAGTGCTGTAGCAAAACGTTTTAATTCTTCCTAGAATTGTACAACCACCTTACACGCAATAATCATGTGCAACCAACTGTCATCTAACAATATATCTTATCATACCTCCAACATTTTATTTCCTCTTTTTTACAAATTAATACAATTTTATGTTGGGCTAAAAAACTTCTATGTAAATATTTCCATGTAAAAATTCTCCAGTTTAGTGACAAGATGATGTTGTTTATAGATTTCAGAAATAACTTATTATTTTCTGAGAATATTTCGTTGTTGATTTTTGTTGAATATTCCCAACAAGATGAATCAAAAAATAAAATTCAACTCCTAAAATCTTATAAATTATTGGTAAAGATGATCAATGCTTTTTTTTAAATAGCATTCTGAACATCTGTATTTCTAAATATATTCACTACAGCAATATTAAATGATGGAGGAAGAACGCAGTCCCCATAAATCATACTTTGATGCTGTTCATGAGAATTCGAAAATACTACATAGAGATCTTCTCATTGAAAGAATACAAAGTATGCGGTATTGGCTGTCATTGTAAAAGAAAAATCATTATGGAGCTTGGTGAGAATCATGTAGTCTCAGGTAATGCTGAGAAAGAAGTGAACAAAAGGATGGTATCTGAAGTAAGCTTCATGGAGACCATTTGGACTTGTCCTGGTAGAATAAGTGAGATTTTTTTGGACAAAACATGACTGCAGCCAGCTTCTTCCATTAACACTTTAGTAGCTTCTTTCTAAACGTATAATATTTATACATATGTACAACCCTCCAGAAGCGTTTTAAATTCTAAACCAAGATGGCAAATCAAGGTCTCACTGTGGGAGAGACAGCAGGAGAAAGTGAAAGAGAGTAAAAATAAAAATAATATTCAGGCTATAGTGAGAAGCAAGAAGATACTGTCTAACTATTCCCATGCCATCATTTTTTGACAGAGGTTTATATAGGAGAATTTAGAAATGCGATATTCCTTGGTGAATGGTGGTTGTAAAAGATTGTTCTGAGTTTGATTGCAACCCTTTTAACAATGCAAGACCCAGCAGACACAAGTCCTTGTTTTCATGGTGATTTATAAACGTTCTTGTGTGTTTAAGAAGCTTACTAAGGATGATACAAAATGTAAGCAGAAAATGATGAAATAAAGGGAATGTTGACAGCTTAGAGCTTCTTACCAGTTCATATCCTTTACCTTATGTGCTGCAAAGCCAACTGAATTCCTTTTCAGTATATGCCTATATTAAGCTAATTGTCCTCTTGCTTTTATTTCTATTTTATCTGGACTAGGGTAATGGATGGCAATTACAATTACAGTAAAAATATAAATATTGAACTGAGAGAAGACTTGCGCAAGAAGTAATGTTATTTCTGAGTAGAGACACAACTCCTCCTTGAATACAAGAATATACAACAGGGTCTGTTGCCTGATATGAAACAGATAGTACAACTGCTTGGAACACTATTCTGCCAAATGACTAAGCTGCCATTCCTGGGAAATTACCATCCCGTTTCTTAATGTACAATCTAGCTGAAGAGTTCTGTTGCTAAAAAATAAAACGTCATCTTTGTGTTCACATTTAAAACATCAGGTTCCTTTTGTAATGCTTTTCCCTAGTAATAGGAAGCATAATATTCTTCTGTTTTAATCTATTAATGATCATAAATGCCTCAACCATGATTTGTCTGCTGCATATTTGTACACATGCATTTACCATACCTTTCAAAGTCTTAGTGCAAGAATCTGTACAATGCCTAAAATAATGGGAGGATAAAGGCCCCATAATATGGAAAGGTATTAAATATTACTCTTAGAAACTTTGAAAATTGCTAGAATAACAGGATTTGTGTTTGCATGGATTTTCTGAAGGATATGAAGTCTAAAACAAATTTGTATGATTATTTGGTTACTTCATTCCTTGGTGATGTATCATAAAACCAAACATTTTATGAGGAATGCACTAAAAATAAGAAGTAAAAACCTGGACAATTGCGAGGTATGATATTTACTGTTTCTAGGTGCAAAAGACTTGACTGGCTGGAGTCCAAGGTTGTTAATAGCAGGAAATGACTTTTAGTTCTCTCATGCTCTAAAATGAATAGCCACGAACATGTGGGCAGCACCCATTTGTAAAAGGAGACCCTTATTCCCTCCAGAGATATATTAGAAGTGCCAGTATAATTATTTTGATGGCACATGCAGACAGAAAATTAAATAATGTCATGTTCAGGCAGATCAAAAAAGCCACTACAGTCTTTCACTCCCCAGCAATACAAAATACAGACAGCTACATAAAATCATACAGAAAATACCAAACCGGCACTCCAGTCACTTAGCATGCATATGTATGCTTACACATGCACACATGCTAAGCGCAACCACTGTCCCTCCAAACCTCACAGCAGGATTATCCTGCTGTAAAATAATACTGTGATCAGCAGTTCAACACATAATACAAAATGGACAAATAATATAGCATTATACTTGCAGATATTCATATTGTAACTGCACATACATGTGCACCCATACATTTGTGAATGCAACACTGCTAAATGCATCTATTTTAGCATTTCTAAATTTTCTTAAGAAGTGCTATTGTCTTTTATTAATTGATCTGCCATTATTTCTCCCTTTTTACAAGATCAAGGCAAATGTAATGAACTTTCATTAACTACAAAAGATAATGTGATATTAAGCAGGTCTATATCCCATAGTCAAACTGTCATAAGTTCGACTATGTAAATATCGAACCCAGATGTTTGAAAACTAAAAACTTCAAACACTCAGAAAAGCAATTTTTTTCCCAGGGAAAGAAATTGCTGTTCCAGTACAAAACGTGGAAACAGACGAACACTACATACTATTGCTAATGTTGGGGCTTTGCCCCCCACACCCCCAACACTCCCCTACTTAAATATACCAACTCCATGATCGCACCACAGTGGAGGAAATAGCAAAGCCATGGAAACAGCCGACACATTCTTTCCCTGGAACTGAATTTGATGTTCCGCGGCTTCGCTATTTTTACACTTCGAACTTCCCAGTTCAAAGTTTTAGAATTCGGACTTTTGTGCATTCAGACTTATGATATACACCCGAATTAAGCAACCATGTGCTTAACACAGCCCCCTTGAGATTTTTAGTAGTCAGAGTAACACTGAATAATTATCTGTCAGCATAGCTTTCAACCTCCCACCTGCTGAATCAGGTTCAGGACTACGAAATTAGGAACAAGGGGCCCATTTCAGGAACTTACCTTGGAAATTGTTCTGGTTGGTCCGAAAGAAAGTGCATTGAGAGTGTTATGCTGTATGTTTCTAAATAATAATAATCTCTTTTTAATGTATCTTGCTGAGCTCCATTTGTGTCTAACAGAGAATACATCATAAACAATCTGAATTATAGAGCTACATAAGTATATTTTTTGCACTTTAATTGTTCAGTGTTTCTTCTCAGCACTGCACTGGTTGTATTTATTTTGCTTATCAGTACTGCATTGTTTTTTATTTATTTATGTAACAGTTCTGCACTAGTTTACTGCACTGTTGTATTTATTTTGCTTATCAGTACTGCATTGTTTTTTTATTTGTGTAACAGTTCTGCACTAGTTTACTACACTGTTTTTGTTTATTTATTTGTTTGCCTGAATTATTTACTTATCTGTGTCTTCATTTATATAATTGCTGATCTGTGGTTGAATTTTTGTTTTTAGTTGTTGCTTTTGCTGTTGCCCACCCCTACTGTAAATTTGATAAGGGACACTCCCAGTCCCATCTCATTAGTTCATTCTACCCAATGCAGAGATCATTTGGGAAGGTCAAACCCATTAGTTCCTTAACCTTGAATTTTCTTCTGTTCCTCCTCTCTCCCTTTCCACTTTACTAAAAACAACTTTATTCAGCTTCTTTTTCTGTATTTGTGTTTCCTCCTCCTGCCCCATTACTTCATGTTGCTTTTTCTGCTACTTGCTACGGCTTGTTCTCTAAAGTGTTCAGTTGCATCCTTTCTGTTTCATTTGTTACTGCTCGTTTATAGCCTGTTTAAATTGTAAGTGTTATTCTAAGCCACTTAGTTTTGGTTTAAGCACTTGGGCTTTAGGCTAACCCTTAGCTCTCCCTGGCCTTTTCTCTCAGATTCTGAAAAATATGGATGGGCAATTTCCTACAGTTTCTCCTGCCAGCCTGGTTGATATGGGCATCCTGAGACAGTGTAGCAACTGCCTTATGTACACAGATAACCACCTACTACTACCACCTAGGAACACAATTTGCGAGAGATGCAATTACATTAGGAACCTAGAGTCCAAGCTCTCTCCCTCACAAGCCAGCATATCGGGCACTGAGAAGGCTGTCAAGACAATCACTACATCTCAAACACCAGCCACACCTGCACAACACACACCCATATATGTGGAGGTCCTCAACAAAAACATACCCAAACAAAGGAGACCTCTGAGGCAAAAACCTCCGAGGCAAATGCACACACACTCTCCATAGCCCTCCACACCACATACCATTCATAGTTCACACACCTTTGTCTCACAAACACTAAGGCTTAACCATAAACTCAACATATTAGTCATAGGTGACTCCATTGTGAGACACACAGATGTGCCTCTCACCAGGCTGGATAAGGAGAAAGTCATGGTTAGTTGTCTGTCAGGGGCCACAATCTGCCATATCACACATGCACACATGCACTTTCAAGTCTTTCAACAACAGGTACTGTTATGACTGTCATAGTCCATGTTGATGTGAATGACTTGAGACGTACCTCCCTGGACTATATGAAGAGAGACATGATTGGACTCGCTGAATATGTGTCCCAGGCAGGTATGCCCCTAGCCTTAAACAGCATTCTACTGTCACCCAGAATGATGCCTGAATACAAACAGAAAATGATTGAATTTAACAATTGGCTTTGTTTCTGGTGTCATTCCAGGGAGATCCAGTACCTGACAGCCTAGGAAGACATGATCAACAGACCACGATGCTTTGCCAGAGATGGCCTGTATCTGTCTCATCTGGGCTTCAAGATTCTGGCAAAGGCTCTTGCTTCCCCTATAGTGCCTTTTTTAGGAAAAGTGATGAGGTTAAAACTACCAATATAACATTTTCAAGAAAACACAAATTAAAGATCATGCTGCTAAATGTTAGGAGTCTAAACATGAAACTGCACTCATTGCAAGCATTCATGACCCTGGAAAATGCTGACATCTGTGTGGTCAGAGAAACCTGGTTCAAAGCTGCTGAGAGCAGCCCAGCCTTACCTGGTTACTCATTCTATCATATATTCAGACCCCAAACTGTGGGTAATAAAGCCAAAGGAGGTGGAGTTTCAGTATATATTAAAGACATACACACCTTCAGGCTGGTCAAACAGTATGACGCACAGGAGACACTCCAGGTGCAGTTAACTATTGACAAGACCCCTATACAAATAATAGCTAGCTACTGGCCCCCAAATCTGGCCCAAGATGCCCAAACTGCCTATCTAGACCTCTTCGAATCTATGAAGATTCAACCCTTTATCCTGATCCTGGGTGACTTTAACTATCCAAACATAGACTGGAAGAACTACTCTTGCCAGAACACAAATACCCAGAGATTCCTCTATTTTGTAAATGCAAATGCTTTGGAACAGCTAGTCAATACCCCCACAAGAGGTGATAATATCTTGGAATTGGTATTAACCAACATGAGAAGCCACTGCAGCATCCCTGCAGTATCATCTTCCCTTGTAAGAGCTGACCATAAAGCAGTCACGTTTGATGTCAACATCTCCCCCGACCCCCCTCTAGCTAAGGTCAATCAAAAAACTTCTTCAAAGCTGATTACAGCCTCCTGAGGGATGGTATAAACAGCTTTACAGCCCCTTCCTCCTCTCTAGGAACTGGCACCAGTATCCAAAACTATACCAAATGACTATATGAACATTTATATAGATACATGGAATCAGGAATACCTGACAGGACTAAATCATCCTCCGCAAGGAAGAGTAAACCATTCTGGTCAACATCTGCAATAAATAAACTCTATAACAGAAGAAAAAAAATTGCTGACCAGGACCAAGAAGGAGCAGGTGCCCAATTGGAAGCAATCTCTCCTTAGCCTGAATAAGCAAATAAGAGCACTAGTGAAATCCGCCAAAGCAAACTTCGAGTTCAAATTGGCCACATCTACTAAAGACAATCATAAGGCCTTCTTCGCATATGTCCATAATCTCAAAGGTAGCACCCAGATCTGTTCAAAACTGATTGTCAATAACACCACATATACAAATGCCGTAGATATAGCAAACTTGCTGGCTGACAGATTCGGTGAAAATTTCACCCCTCTGCTCCCCCCAACATCAGTAAATCAGGACATCCCCAGTATCTGTCCTCTTCCCCTTATATCTAGGGATCAGGACATCACTGCTCTTTCAAAGGCAAAAAATGCAGCCTCCATGGGACCTGTAACAAACCCAGGCTGCATCCTACATGAACTCAGGCAGGAACTTGCAGCACCATTAGGCACCCTATTCAACCAAAGCCTGAGTACTGGTTTTGTCCCAGTTGAGTGGAGG
This sequence comes from Protopterus annectens, assembly GCF_019279795.1. Lineage (NCBI taxonomy): Eukaryota > Metazoa > Chordata > Ceratodontiformes > Protopteridae > Protopterus > Protopterus annectens. Next base: position 1,272,945,232 of record NC_056741.1, on the reverse strand, counting down.
ACAGCCACTGTCATCCCTTTACACAAAGTTGGAGCATCCACTGATCTGGGAAATTATAGATCCATAAGCCTAACTAGCCTGATCTGCAAGGCCATGGAATGGATTATCATAGACCTCATAAACAAGGACATTGGCAACTTCCAAACACTCGATCCCACACAGTTTGGCTTCATCAAGGGGAAGTCATGTCTGTTAAAGTTGGTCGACTTTTTTGAGACAGTCTCCAAAGCCATGGGTGAAGGGAAGGCAGTGCACACTGCCTACCTTGACCTGGCCAAAGCCTTTGACACTATTCTCCACTCAGGTAAAATAGATAAACTCTCTCAACTAGGCATCAATCCGTATGTTACCAGATGGGTAGCCAGCTGGATCACTGATAGACCCCACCTAGTCAAAATAGGGAAGCCACCTCAAGCAGTAGACCCGTATCGAGTGTTGTACCCCAGGGTTCAGTCTTGGGGTCTCTGTTATTCGGGATATACTTTTCTGAGGTACAGGACAAAATCAGTGGGCTATGGCTGACCACGTTTGCAGATGACTGCAAGTTGGGTGCTGTCATCAATTCTGCTAGTGACGTGGACATCCTCCAAGAGGGTCTCACCCAGACAAATGACTGGAGCCAGAAACATGGCCTCAAGCTAAATACAAATAAATGCATCATCATCCCCTTTGGGGAGTGAGATATCCCCACAAATTATCACATTTATAACAATGTTCTAAGCATGCAGTCAGTCGTTGAGGGATTTCGGCACCCAGATTGATAGCAGCCTGACTTTTGACCACTATGTTGCTTCCATTGTACGAAAAGCTTTCTACATGGCCCACCTCATAATTAAGTGTATCTCATTCAGGGACAAGGAGGTCATAACATCCCTGTATTCTTCCCTTATAAGGCCCATTATTGAGTACAATGCCCCATTTGGCATGTACTTTGCAAAGCACATGTAGCAGCTGGAGACACCACAGAGGTTCCTCACCAGGAGAATCCAGGGCCTCAAAATTCTACCAAACACAGATAGGCTAAAAGCCCTATGCCTCTACTCTGTTTCATACAGACTACTCAGAGGTGACCTCTGTCTGGCATACAAGGTGATCTCGGACCCCGCCTTGATGGGACTGCTGCATATCTGTAAGTCAATCTCCACTTGAGTAACCTGCACACATGGCCTCAACCTGGTCTGTGACATCAATAGGACTTGCTGGCAGGACAGATTTGTGTCCCAGAGACTCCCTCATCTATGGAATAAACTCCCTCTCCACATCAAGCAGAGTACTTCTTTACCCCTTTTTAAGTGCAATCTGGATAACTGGATGGGAAATAATAAATACATCCCTGAGATTCCACCCGTGTCCCTGCTGGACAGAGGTATCAGCTGCTGATTTGTCTATACATGGGCTAACCTCTTGGCTAGGCTTATAAGGGCCTCAGGTCCAATAGCCTAGTAACTTCCTATGTTCCTATGATTTTATGCATTCTGTCTACACTATGTTTGCATAAGCACATGCATTCTTATTTGAAAAAATTTAGGCTGAAAATGAATTTTTAAGGATGAGATCCGAGTACAAAAATCTAAACAAACTCCCAAATGAAAAAAAAAAAAAAAAAAATATATATATATATATAAAAAATGAAGAAACATATACAAATGTTAAGAAACATGTTAGTCCTCCTGTATACCTTACATCTTTTGAAAAGCATAGATATTATATATAACTTTTGCTTCATGTTAAGAAATGCATTCTGCTTGCTAATTGCTAAAGAGGTATTATGTGTTCAAACATTTTTCCTCATATCAGATAAGTTAATCTACTTCCTAATGATTATTATACTGATGTTATGTGTTAAGTAAGTATATTTGTTTCAGATACGTTCATATAAGACTTTTACCGTCTCACTACTTGACGTCATAATGTGGTGCATGTGAGACTGAGATTTCTCTTATAGCAGAAGACATAATGAAATAACAATGAGAATCTTAGTGAAAAGTATCATGTAATTAAGAACATTAACAGTGTTAAATACTTTATTATAATATAGAAGATATGATTGGAAGGGTGAAATACAGCTGTGAAGGATGCTTTCCATGAACGAAGATATGTGGCGTTCATAATGTTGCTGCAATATTCATAACAAATAAGGTTTACTCACTGATATCAGCCTTCATCTGGACCAAATTTCAAGCAAAGTGTCCCAATACAAAGATGAAGTCAAGTTTTGTAGGATGACATTTTGTCTTATATCAGCTGCTGTACTTCATGAAAAAGTAACCTTTTCTAACAGCATTTCCAGTTGCCCATCAGGAAATTCATAACTTATGGGTTAGACTGACCTGTAGTGCAAATGAGTATACCAATGTAAACATGCTTTAATATTTGACATGCTTGGTATTTAAAAGTATGAAATAAGAAATGCATAAGTTACAGTGCTGTTGGCTCTCTCAGAGTCCAGGAAACCAGACTTAACTTTAATACACAACTCAAAAATAAACACTGGAATATAGGAGCAACACTAGGCAGGTGATTACAGCGACAAATGATGGGATGGAAACTAAGAAGGCTTACCTATGGTAATTTTAATCATTAGCGTGTAGCACAAGTTATATTTAATCATACTTTCTACTGTGAAATATAACTGAAAAAGAAATGACTAAAAATAAATAAAAATAAAAAAAAATGTTTATTTTCCCCTCCAGTAGGCAGACTTGCCATCACCAGCTTTAGTGGGTGGCTGCCACAAACCCATGTCCTATTTTTTTTTTTACCACAATGAAAAATAGCAAATAGGTTAGAATTAGACCTCTGGAGGACTGACTTTTTTTTTTTTGTTAACCTGAAGCATATCTATCCTGCAGTAACAAGTCCAAATCCTCTCTGGGCACTGAGCAGTCAAAGTCTGGCAGCAGGACAGTCAGGACAGCAGGCAGTAGGAGCCGCTACAATAACAGCACTATAACATTACTGACTGGCTCAGACTTCTTGGCTGTGATGTGGTTACAGACTGGTAGTGATAAAATGTTTTTCTGCTGAACTTAGTCTAGTATATTTTTTTTTATTTTTTCGTTCATTGACCCTCCTCTGTTAATAGTCAGTGGCATCAAATAAGGTATGCTAAGTATCAAATCAATTTTAAACTTGCTGCTAACTGAGTGTTGCCTTTACCAAATGGACTGGGGAGAGACAACTGCCGAACAGACTAAATGGATAGGAATAGGGACAGGAAAGGGGAACATGAAGAAAGAGAAGATGGAGTTAAAAAAATGAAGTAAATCTTAACACAACCCAAACCCAAATATTAAAACAGAGCTAATTTTAAAAATCAATTGTAAAAATTACAAAAAAAAAATAGAAAAATGCCCCCACCCGCCTGCCTACTGCAAGTGGAAGAAGCCATTGCCAATCAGATAAGTTAAAGTAAATTCAGTTGCTGGCTCTGTAGAGGTGAAAGGGCAATTAGCTAGAAAGAAAAAAATAATCATGTAAAGGGGTGTGCAGGTCATATGGGGAAAATGGAATAAAATGCCTTGTGCAGGATCTGGCTCTGACTGGCACACTGGCTTCATGATGGTTAAATGGTCTTCAGCTGGTTAAAACTCAGGCTGGATGCTGTCTGACATCAGTCAGTAGTAACAGCTTGATATAACACTGTTGCTGTAAGAGTAACTATGAAGAAAAGTGTGGATTGAAGTCAATTATTCAATTCTCAACATTTCATCTGAGCTTTGTGGATCTCTGATTCTTTCATATTAAGTGTTTGACATATGACTGTACAAAGCAGTGAGCTTAAAATGTTTTGAAACCAGCAAACTTCAAAATGGTTGACTATGAATTAGTATTGTCAAATGTATTTTAAATATATTGTATACATTTTATACTTAAATACAATATATACATATTTTATCGTGTTAATACACTAAGTATTGTACTTATTTTTATATTTATTGACTTATTTGCTGTGTACTGTCACCCTACTTAATTTATATGTTGAATATACATTATCATGAAAAATGCATTAAATGAACCAGATGCTGGAATCAAAATTGATAGAAGAAATATTACTAGCTTCAGATATGCTGACGATACCATTCTGATGGCTGAAAATGAGGATAATTTGAAGAATCCAATAATGAAGATGAAAGTAGAAAGTGCAAACATTCTGCATAAAAAAGTAAGTCAGTTACGTCATCTAACCCAATAAGTTATTTGCAGATAAACAGGGAAGAACTTGAGACAGTTAGCACTGTCATATTTTATTTTCCTTGACTCAAATATTTCTGGAGATGGTGATTGCATGCATAAAATTAACAGACGCTTCTGGGAAGAAAATCTGGAAAGGATTCTAAATAGCAAAGACATTGTATTGCCAGCAAGAGTTTGTATAATCAAGATGCATGATTTTCCTGGTAATATACAGCTATGAGACTTGGATTATAAATAAGGTTGTGCATGACAAATTAAAAATTTCGAACTGTGGTGTTGGAGACAAAGTTTGAGAACTGTATAGATTGCAAGAAGATGAAATTAGTCAGTACTTAAGGGAAAAAGCACTGATCACTGGAAATTCCAATAATGAAACTAAAACTTGAATAATTTGGCTACATAATGTGAAGACAGGATTTACTGGAAAGACATTGAAGCTGGGAAAGAATGAAAGCAAAAAAGGAAAGGGATAGCACAGGCCTAAATGGATAAACAGTACACCCAATATAATGAATATGAGTTTGCAAGAACTTTAAGGAGTAGTTGATAGACCTAGTTTGATAAAGTTATTGAGGTCATGAAGGGTTCGAGTTAACTAAATGACTAAAAGAGAGAAAACTGTATTATGATGCTGTAACCTAATTTCCCATGTTATTCTCTACTTGACATCCCATTCAAAAAGAGTTGCATTTCAAGTTCCCTGCTATATTTTTAAATGTCCTTATACTAGAATGAATGAGCACTCAGGGGATCTCTTTCTGGGACTAATTTCTGTTACAAAATGTGATACTTGGATAAAATGGAATGATACATAGGTTGTGAGACATTTTCAGATCCTTCAGATAATAACCGTCTAATCTGGATATGAGTCCAACCTCTTACCTTTAACCTTCTAGTGAGTGTAAAAAATCCATCCTCTCACCTTGAACCTTCTGTCCAGCCAAAGAGTCCAACCTCTCTGGTCAGAGTAATGATTCTCAGTTAACAACTTCAGCCTCCTACTTAACCACAGACGTCCAGCTTCATATCTCTCAATTTTTTCAGCCTTGTACTGCCATTATGTGTATCACTCTGTTTCTGCTTTATTCCCATCACTAGTTTTGCCTTTGTTATTTAAACTGATGTCTTATTGGACTAAGAGGAACCCTTTGTAAGACAAGCTTGGGATTAAAGTATCAATGATTTAAACATCAAAGGACAAATAATAAAAGGAAAGTGTTTAACACAAGCCTGCAAATATCAGAGAATACATAATATAGCAAAAATACAATAGTTGTCTGCCTCTAACCATAACCAATTATTAGACCTCAAGTTGTTAGAAATGTCTTTACCTCCATGAAACTAGTCAGTCAACATAAATTCATCCATACAAAATGTTCTTTTTAGACCTGTGTTAAGTTTTTCCCTTGACATACAAAGTCCTGAGGTTTTACTTATTCTTTTTTCTTGCATTAATCCCACTGTACAGAACCGAATACATCATCATCAAATGTTAAAGTATTAGAATTTAGCAGGGCTGATGCAAGACATTGCTTCTAAGAAAGACATGCGTGCTGATGTTGAGAGGCGCTCTTACCCTAGGAAAATCATCCATGTGCTGCATATGTGGTGCAGTTACCTGTTCAAAATGGCACATGTACTAAGTGTGACGTATAGTTAATAACTTCAGGATACCGGAGACTGCACAGTGTGTTTAGCTGTAGTTACTTAAAGGAAACAAGGAAGTGCATCATTAGGTACATTTTACATCCAAGAACTCAATACATGCATTGAGGATAAGATACTACCCAGAGAATCAACACAGAGACTGAGTGTACAGTGCTGCACCTTGCAGAAAACCAGCTCCTGGGATTGTATGTTACACTTACCCCCCAGAAAATCACCCCGTGCACTGAATGTGTGATGCAGCATTCTGCAGAAAACCAGCTCCTAGACAGCATGTTAATTATACTTACCCTCAGAAAATCACCCCATGTATTGAGTATGGGGTATAGCACCCTGCAGAAAACCAGCTCATAAACTGTATGCTACACTTAACCCCAGAAGAATTACTCCAACAACTAAGTGTGGGGCACAATACCCTGGAGAAAACCAGCGCCTAGACTGTATATTAATTGCATTTACCCCCAGAAAATCATCCCATGCACTGAGTGTGCAGTTCAGCTCCCTGCAGAAAACCAGCTCCAAGACTGTATATTAATTACACTTACTGCCAGAAAATCGCCCCGTGCATTGAGTATGCAATGCAGCACCCTGCAGAAAACCAGCTCCAGGACTGTATAGTAATTACACTTAGTTCTAGAAAATCAACCCATGCAGTGAGTGTGGGCTGTGGCTTTGTATAGGAAGTCAGTACTTTCACTGAATGTTAGCTATAGTTATGTATAAAGAGAAAAAAGTGCATTTACTGAGGGTTAGGTGCACTTACAAACTGGAAAAAGCACATGCAGTGAGACTGAGATGCTGTTACCTACACAGTACCAGCACATAGAATGATTATGGCATGTCATACCTCTCAAGTGTACCTCATTATGAGGAACGTACCTCATTTGGGGTCTTAAAAAGTTCATGTTCCTCGAAGTTCCTCAAAGTTCCACATTGAAAGAGTCTGTCACACATTCAGTGTTAGGAATTTTTTAAGTGAAATCCATAGTAAATAGAAATTAATCATATTAATTCATTAAAGGATCTTCTTTATAAGTAAAAACAGCATATTTTAAACATCCTATGACTTACCTAGTTGAGGTTGTTAGCAAACCCTTAGAATGTGTTCCACATTTTGCCCATTTGTTCCACATTATGAAGGCAAGTGTTCCTTATTTTGGAGATGGAAGGTTGAGAGCTATGTGGCATTTAATTACCTTTAGACAGCCATTATATGCAGTGAATATGGGATATAGGTATCTATTTGTATCAAGTACTTCTACTTTGCAAATGGGCAGTACATGTACCAAGTCTGAGGTTACTTGCCTGCAGGAAAAAAAAAGTACAGGTACTGCAAGTTATATGTGGTTACTTGCAGGAAAATAACAACTTTTCCTAACTGCTAGTTGCAATTAACATTCAGGAAATGCAGAGTTAATGATAGATACATTTAAGGAACAAGTGCATGGGCTGAGAGTTTTGTGCAATTTTATGCAGGAAATGAGGAGATGGTACTTAGTATGGGGGGCAGGCTCATATGGCAAATAGCTACATGCACTGTGTGTGACCACTACAGCAGTATGTGTGTAAGAGAGGTGAAGTTGCATGCTGAAAACTACTGGAGGTACTAAAGATGAGATGCATTTAACATGGAATATGTATTGGGTGCCCTTATCTGCATGCACTAGGTGTGAGGTGTTAAGTTCCCACAAGAAATAATCACATACATGGAGTGTGAGATGCAATTACTTCCAAGAAATTAGCCAGTACCTGCAAGAAACAAGTGCATGCATTGCGTATGAGGCATGGTTATCAACAGAGAACCTGGAATTGCATCAAATATTAGCTGTAGTTATCATTAGGAATTAAATGAACGCACTTTTTGATCTGGACACTCCTTTACTGTGCCTTTGCATTACGAGGATGGGGATTATTCATCTAGTAGCAGTAGGTATTTACCTGGTCTATCTGAGCTGGGAAGCAAACAAATTAAGTATTTTTTGTACTTCTCTTATATATTGTGAGTGTACTTTAGCAGTTTCAAAAACATGTAGTGTGTGCTGCTGCTTTAAGTAGTTAATTTCACTATATTACATTGTATCTGTTAGTTGTAGGTAGTTTGTGTGCTCTTGTTATACTTGGGCTCCAAACCAGCTATTCTACATTAAGAATGTATTTTTCTGCAGCCTTGTGGCAGAAGTCTGCTGATCTAATCTGGCTGAGTTGGGGATTGCTGGTGGAAGGCTTATTGTGTGCTTTCCTGATGGGTAGCTAGCTTAAAACTTGTTTCTCATTGCTCATATTTAAGCCTTGCATTTGTGCAGCAGTGATTAGCAGTTCCCTGCATATATGCAAAATCCTAGAAGTTCAGTTTTTCCCTAAACAGCTATGAGTGAAACCCTTCCAAGTTTTTCTGCTCCTATAGGAGCAACTCAGTTACGTACTGAGCAGTGTTGCCTTATTGATCATTCTTAGCCTACACAAAATATAGGTCCCTCTTGCAAACTTGGTGCTGCAAGAACAGTCCTGTCAAATTAACCCATTCCCTTCCCTAATAAAACATATAGCAAGAGCCTGCTATTATGGATGGGCAGTTTATGATCATCTCTCTGGCCAGCCTGATAGACATGGGCATCCTGAGGCAATGTAGCAATTGTCTCATGTATATAAACAACCACTTACTCCTGAAACAAACAAATATTTGAGAGATGTAGTTCCACTATGAAATTGGAGGCAAAACTCTCATGCAAGGAAAAATTGAATGCCAAAGAGGTTGTCAGCACACACACACACACACACACACACACACACACACACACACACACACACACACACACACACACACTTTCCGCACTTAATAAGGACACGACACATAAAGCCACATATCTGGAGGTACTCACTAGTATTTGACAAAATATCAGAGGCTAAATAAGCCTGTAAGGTGTGACACCACAAAACTAATGTATTGGTCATAGGTGACAACATTATGAGACATGTGGATGCTGCCCAAACTAGGCTAGATAAGGACCAGGTTATAGGAAGCTGCCTGTCAGGTGTCAGGATCCATCAAGCCACTCTGACACTCAAGTCACTCAATCACAAGTACTGGTAAGACTCCATCATACTCCATGTGGGGGTGAATGACTTGAGACATACCTGACTGGAGTATATGAAGACAAGCATGACTGAGCTCTCAGATTATGTGTCACAGGCAGGTATAAGCCTAGCCTTAAGCAGCATTCTACCTTCTCCAAGGATGAAGCCACAATACAAAGAAAAAATGATTGACTTTAACAATTGGCTTACCTTCTGGTGTCAATCCAGGACATGGCCGACAAGCAATGTTGCTTTGAAACCTCTTTTACCACCACTTAGTACCTCCATTAGTTTCAAAGCAGTGTGGCCTGTCGACCATTCCCAGGCTGTCAGACATTGGATCCACTTGGACTGACACCTCTCCTAGGTTCCAACATGTGACTTCACATCACACAGACACACACACACACACGCACACACACACACACACACACACACACACACACACACACACACACACACACACACACACTGCTGTTGTGAGCACATTGAGTTCATGTAGTTATTTACCATACTGGCAAAGGCATTAGCCACCCCCATTGAGCCTTTTTTAGGCAGTGTCAAAATAACCAACCTCCCAACATAACATAATCCTCTTTAGATACACTCAAGGTATTGCTGCTTAATGCTTGGAGTCTAAACAAGAAACTGCACTCCCTGGAAGCACTCCTCACTTTTGAAGATGCTGACATTTGTGCAGTCACCAAGTCATGGTTCAAATGCAGGGGAAAGCACCACAGTCATGTAGGGCTACAATAACTTCCATAGATTTAGACCACAAACTGAGCATGAAAGAACCAAATGAGAAAGTATATCCATCTTCATTATGGATAAGTACACCTCCAGACTGGTAAAACAGTATGATTTTCTTGAGCTACTCCACATTCACTTAACTATAGGCAAAGCCCCTACCACATCATAGCTAGCTATAGGTCCCCCACCATGAAAGAGAAAAAGCATGCTGCATACCTGAACTTAGTGGAGTCACTTGTCATACAGCCCAACACCTTACTCATGGATGATTATAATTGTTCTACCATTGACTGGGAAACATACATGACCACACACATGCTGGCTCAGAGGTTCTTGGACTTAGTTAATGCAAATGCTCTGAACAGCACTCCCACAAGAGGCTCAGATGTCCTGGATATAGTACTCACTAACATGGAAGAGCATTGTACCCCCCCCCCCTCCACGCGTGATCTCCTCCCTGGTAAGATTGGACCATAAATCAGTCTCATTCTGTGTAATTATAAGACCAGATGCACCATCAAGCTCAAAAATGTTTAAGAATTTTTCAGAGTCAATTGCCTCCTACTGTGTGATGGTATAAAAAGTTTCAAAGGCCCCTTGAACACAGATAACATTGACTTCTATGCAGAGGTGTTACACCAATACTCTGTATGACCATTTTAGCAGTTTTATAGAATTGGCTGTACCTGACCAGATTAAAACCATGTCTTGCCAAAAAAAAAGCAGCCACCCTGGTGGATGCCTAGTATAAACAGATTATACAACAAGAGAAAGAAACTAATGTCCAACAACAAGAGGGAACTGGCCCAGCAGAGGAGGAACTCCATCTCTAGCTTAAACAAATAAATTAAAGATCTTGTCAAGTCCTCTAAAGCTAAGTACAACATAAAACTAACCTCCATAGATAAGGAAAATCACAAGTAACTACATCTAAAATCTAAAAGGGAATACACAGCTATGCAGTTAACTGGTTGTGGATGGCACCATCTATATTCAACTGCCGGTAAGAGCCAACCTGCTAGCTGACAGATTTGGAACAAACTTCACCCTCTTGTCCCCTACAGTCATTCCCCAAAGTATACCAGCCACCATTCCTCAGCCTATTATCTCAAGAAAGCAAGTCATCTAGGTGCTCTCCAAAGCCAAAAACATGGTATCAGTGGGGCCAGACAACATCCCAGGTTGCCTTTTAAACAACTTAAAACATGACCTAACAGACCAACTTGGATCTCTGTTTAACCACAGCCTGTGACCTGGCTATGTTCCAGTAGAATGGAGGACCGCAACAGTAATGCCTCTGCACAAAGGGGGACCATCAACAAACTCTGGGAATTATTGGCCAGTAAGCTTGATTAGCCTCATCTGCAAGGCCATGGAAAGAATCAGTATGGACCTTATTAACAAGGACATGGGTAATCTCTAAACTCTGGAATCAGCCCAGTTCAGATTCATTAAAGGTAGATTATGCTTGTTAAACATGGTTGACTTCTTTAAGAAAGTTGCCAATGCCCTGGACGAGGGAAAGACAGTGCATACTACCTATCTTGATCTAGCCATGGCATTTGACACAGTCTCCCACTCAGGTATTGTAAAGAAACTCTCCCAATTGTGAATTAACTCCTACATATCAGATGTGTCACCAACTGACTCACTGATAGGACACATAATGTCAAAGTGGATGACTTCAACTCTTGCAAAAGAGCAGTCACTAGTGGTGTATCAGAGGGGTCTGTGCTGAGCCCCTTACTGTTGGACATTTATTTATCTGAAGTCCAGGCCAACTTTGATGGCCTGTGGCTGACTAAGTTTGCTGATGATTGCAAACTGGGAGCAATCTTTGAGTCCCTCAGTGATGTCAATGTACTGCAGATAGTGTTAATGCAGAGAAATGATTATGCCAAAGCCACAGATTAAAGCTAAATGCAAAAAAATGCATTATTATTCCCTTTGAGAAAGCTGACATCCCTGCTAATTACATTATAGACATCACCCCCCCCCACAAGTGTAGACCCAGTGGTACTTGATCTGGTTGCTCAGGTTGATAGCAATCTGAACTTTGACCATCACATATCCACAGTAGTAAGGAAATCCATTTTTGTGGTACATCTTCTAAGTAAAGGCATCACATCTAGATCTAAGGATGATAAAATTCTATTATACTCAGCCTTCATCAGGCCAATAGCTGAGTACAATGTTCCCTTTTGCATATACCTCACCAGACACCTGCAACAATTGGAGAAACCAGAGGTTTCTCACCAAGAAATCATAGGGTACACAAAACAAGTTTTACACAGAAAGACCAAAAGCCCTGCCACTGTATTCTGTCTCCTACAGGTTGCTAAGGGGTGCCCTGTTCTTGGTTTACAGGGCAGTCTCTGACCAGGCTCTGATGGAAATGCTACACATTCATAAATCAAACTGCATGAGGGGCATTTGGTTCAGGGATCTTAACCTAGCCTCTGACATGAACAGGTCATGCTGGAGAGATAGATACATCTCCCAGAGACTTCTACTTCTCTGGAACAAGCTTTCAATTCACATGAAACAGAGTCCTTCCCTGACTCTCTTCAAACACAATGTAGATCAATGAATGGGTGACCACAAATTCACTTCTGGGGTAGTGCCCATGTCCCTCCTGGACAGAGGAAGTCAATATTAACTACCCTAGACCCTTACCTCTGTGAACATCACACACCTAACCACCAACAACTGGGGCAACTTAGGATAAATGTTATGGTTAGGCTTGTAAGGGCTCTAGGGCCATTAGCCTAGTATCTGTCTATGAGCCTATGTTTCCTATAAAGATCAAGTGAGACTATGACAGTTATGTACAAGAACACAGTAAATTCACGGAGTATTAGTTGCACATTCATAGGAGAATCAAGTGCACGAACTGTTAGCAAAACTATACAGGTAACCATGCATGCACAGATGTGCTGTGCAGCTACATACAAGTGCTTGTGGTATGCAGCTATCTACCAGAAGTAAGTACTTACGTAGAGTTTATCTGCTGCAAACCAGAACTTGCACTGAATGTCAGATAAACTGCCACTTAGGAAAAAAGCAAGTGCAGTTATAACAAAAAAAAGAAAAAAAAACATGCATGGATTGTGTGCTAGTGTAGTCACCTGTAGGAAACTACCATATATAGTGAACATTAGATGCAGGTACTTATATGATATAAATGCATTTACTTGACTGCCAGCTAGATACAATATAAGAAATGATTACATAAAGTCATTATGTAGAAAACAACATTATATGTGGAGGTGAGAGGTGTCATCATCTATGAGAAACCAGCATTTGCAATGAAGGCGACGTGCACTTACCAGCAGAAATCCTGTTTATGCTTTTACTCTTAAGATGCAGTTACCTACTGTAAATAAGTCCATACACCAATTAGAAAGTGCAGATCCATATGTGAAACCAATAAATGGTGTTATGTACTTTTACATATGGTAAAGAGACATGTTTATGGTTACCTACAGGAAATCAGTATGCTCACTTAATATTAAACTTGCATCCATACTGACAGTATAATATAATAGTCGCATGACTAATATAGTTAGGAATGTGCTTCACCTTCTGGATTAACAGCTGCATTTCGAACTTTGATGTATGCTAAGGTACTCTGGATTCGAATGGAATTTTGTTTTTGTGATTCCTTCAATAGATCTTTTGATACCTTAAGTTTTATTTTGATAAGAATTGCTATTTTCGAGCCCAGATGTGTCATTACTGCATTAATAAGTTCAGTGTGAGAATGCAACAGGGACAGCCATTAGAGAGTCAGAGGGAAAGAATGATTGTAGATATACTGAATAACAATGCACTCACAAGAAGCAGCTCAAAGAAAATACATTAAATAAAAGAAAAATACTATGCTATAGTTTAATACACTCTGGTTTTAATGTCTGTGTAATTGCCACTTACTATCTAAGTAATGGTTTGCTATTTTGACAAGAAATGTACAAGCTTCACTAGCTTTTACATGTAAATGTAACATTTCATAGTTTGGTGAATGCATATCACCTGGGATAGATTATGCATCGTTTAAAGTTTCCACTGTTAGATGAATGCATATCATTTAGAAGTGTTTTATGAAGCATTAAAAGTTTGCATAATTTCTCTGCAGATTGCATTATAATGATACGGAAGCTATTGTGACTTTCCACTGTGAATGTAAATATTTCCATTCACTTCCAAGGTAGTCAGCAGTTTCTTAAAAAATGACTTTTGATCTTTCTGTGAAAAATGTTGACTACATTTATGTTTATAGGACTGTTAACTTTCTACCACCTCAGGCTAGTAATACCAGGCATAAGCAATATTTTACCACCTGTATTTCAAAACAGTTTTGAAATATTTCTTCTCATTCTGCAGTATAGTAATCTGTTTTTATATATATATATATATATATATATATATATATATATATATATATATATATATATATATATATATAATGCTGTTTTAAGCTGCAGTGTAGTTTTTCAGGGCTATAGCCCTACCTGCTTATACTTAACTGTTTTTTCCATAGCTTCCTGGGTCTTTATTCACTCATTTGTTTACTGGATGCTTGGGATGATTTTTTTTTAATTCTTCTCAGCATGTCTTAGGCGGAACAGAATAAATGTGCACAAATGCATCATTACATTATTTTACTCTTCATATCCATAAAAAGTATTATATAAGTAAACTGTTACTGTAATTAATAGGGTACAGTTATATTTTTCCTTGGAGAAAGTAGTATGAAAAGGCAGCTCCAGGTAATCAAAATACATTACGTCAGTGATGTGATTGGAAGAAAAGGCAATGACTATGAACTCTTATTCCATAAGAGTAAAAAGAACTCATTCATAAAACTGCATATCTGTAACAGCATTTATATTCCGTTACAATGTGGACAGAGTAGCCACTATGACAGAAAGCTGTTACTCCCACCTATTATACATTACAATCCCCTTCAATGGTATTTCCAACTTTTTGGCTTACATGCACGTACTAATGTTTGTCAGGCTGATCTTTTACACAGTTGCTTCATGTCATCTCTATTTGAATCTATGTCACACTCTTCTTAAGACTTTTTGCTTCAATAAAAACTCCCCTTTAACATAGATCAAACACACAAAAACTATGTATATTTTCAACAAATGAAGTTTACCCCTCCAAATAGGGTTGTCCCAAACTGACAAATGCAACCACATGTACTACCTAATCTAAAATGAAGGTTACCCTTTCTAAAGCACTTTCTACAGCCTGTGTTCCTACATAAAATGTTTGCCATTTGTTCTTTTTTTATCTCTGTTCTACTCCAGAACCATAGCTGACTCACCTAGTGTCTGCTCCACCCATTAGATCTTACTGTAGAAGCTGATTGGTTCATTGGCTTTCTACAGCTGCCCATCTACTACCTGAATATCAGCCTTTCAGAAAACTGCTAAAGTGCCTTTCTGTACAAGCATTTTGATACACAGAAAAAGCATGGTGTAGGTGCTGGAACTTATGACTGTGCCCCCTAACACTTTATACCCAAGACAGTTGCCCTCTTTGTTCCACCCTTGCTATGCTAACATGTTCCTCTCAGATGAGAAAAATAGCTTGCATGTTTTCGGTAAACATTAACAGTTAGGCCTAAGAAAAATGCATTGGCAACCTTTCAATAAACAAATTAATACATTTAACAGAGCAGTACACAGTTTAAAGTATTATGACTGCTGGGAAGGCTACTACTTTTTATTTACTTCTCACAATTTCAAAGTTTATTTTTCACTGAACAGCATTTGACTGTGCCTGGTATATTTCTCTCAGCAAAAACCCAGAACCTTCAAGATTAATTATTTGCACCTGCAGACAGCTTGTCTTCAAGTAAAATCAGCAAAGAGAAAAAAAACAGCTAACATCTTTGCAGATATGTGAAAAAAACTTTGTAAATTTCCCAAATAACAAAATGTACAGTCTTCATTTGGCCAAATACCTGCACCTGTGGACTTCTTGTCTCTCATTTAGTGCATTTATTAAAACAGGTAATAACTTTGCAGATGGAAGAAACTTACTATTTTTCCTAGACTCAGATTATTTTGTATTATTTTGTAAGACTATTTGCTTAAAAAAATGTCTATAGGATAAACCAAGGGCATTAACCTAGACAGCCAAGCTAGGATCTCAACATCATATTAATGTTAATTTGCTTTTGAACATCCTTTCTTGTCTTGTTACATTACAAAGCCTGTGCATCTTACATCTAAAAAAAAAGATTCTTGTTTGTTTTAAATCTTTAACATATACAGTAGTCACTGATAAGACTCCCCCACCTCGATTTAAAAATACCCGAGCTGTGCAATATACAAAGCTTATTTACAAATAGCATGCAGTTTATATCACTGTATATTCTATACAGATATGAATAAGAATAACAAATGTTTTAATCACAGTTCTTCATTCCCTTCAGTGTCCTTCTAAATATTAATATCTTCAAGTGAGGTATATATTTTACAGTTCACCTAAAAGTTTAACAAAACCACAAAACATTTTTTTTTTGTAAATCCACATTTATATGTCTATTCCTATATCTGATGGGACTGATGCTTTAAAATCTCCCATTTGTTCACTAACCTCTCTGTTGCTAGTCCTCTTCCTGATTATCTCCATTGGCCAACACCTGTCTCTGGTTCAAGTCTAAGATACATCTAATTCTTCTAGTCAGCACATTTGCTTTTTTCTGTCAAGCGTTTTCCATTGGAATAATGAAAAAGATTTAACTTTCAAAGTCTGTCTGAAGGCTTTGCTTA
This sequence comes from Protopterus annectens, assembly GCF_019279795.1. Taxonomy (NCBI): domain Eukaryota; kingdom Metazoa; phylum Chordata; order Ceratodontiformes; family Protopteridae; genus Protopterus; species Protopterus annectens. The sequence continues at coordinate 1,272,928,751 of NC_056741.1, read as the reverse complement.
ATTTTTTTTTATTCCCCTTTGGGACATCATGTAACTGGCCCAGCCCACAGTTCCCCACATCTATGCCGGGTCTACCAGCTCAATCCTCTACCCCCCCAATTTACTCCAATACTGTTGGTGCCAGTTATGGAACCTAAGGGTGTCCTGGGGGCTTTGCTGTCAATGCTTCCTTCCTGGGGGTGGGGACTTTTTTACTTATGTGCCCTTTTCACTTCCCTCCCCCGCTTCCCACATTCATTAATTACATTCTTGAGTGACACCCTTCTTTGAACCACACCTTCCCTAAAGGAGCATCATCAATGAATGTCCTCCCACCCAGGATGGGCACACCGATCCCTCGGGTCTATATCAGAACATCAAAGTTTTAAAACTTTGAATGTTCTAATATCAACCCATTTTGAGTGAACACTAAAAATAGCAAAGCTGCAGAACACCTAATTCTTTCCTAGGGAAAGAATTCAGTTGGCCGGTTCTGTGGCTTCCTTAGTTTCAGCACTGTGGTGGAAATGTATGTGTCAGGTTCAGGTAAATGTGCGATTGTGTGGTTGTTAGGATTAGGGCGCTGGTTAGGTGAGTTAGGGTTAGGGTGCAGGTTAGGTGAATTAGGGTTAGGGGTGGGTTAAGTGATTTAGGGTTAGGGCACGGGTTAGGTGAGTCTGTGATAGTGATGGACCTTAGGGTTAGGGTTTGGGTTAAGGTAAGTGGATAGATGGTAGTGTATGTATAGTTTAGTGTAGGGTTAGTTGTAGGACTATAAGTGTATGTGTGTGTATTGATGTTTTTTAGGTGTGCCTGTGTTGTATGTATGTGTTTCGGAATAGTTCTGAATGTTCTGAATGTTCGATATTATGTGGTTTAGATATTTTAGGTTTGATGAAATTGAGTTTGCTATTTTCATCTTTCGATAACGTGATATAAACACGATCCCTCCATGACACTTTGTCAGTCACATGAGCCACTAATCAAACCCAGGCTGACTGGTCATAGTCTGGGCTTTATCCCACTACAATACTGGAGCAGTGTATATAGGCTTTGCTGTCAAATGAATGAGAATCAGAGTCCCCTTCTGCTTGCTGACTCACTTTTTGTTAGAAAAACATTACTATTATATCCTTAGCCTGTTCCGCATAAAAATGTCTTTGATCTAGAAAAAAAAAATCCGAGAAAAGATCGATACAGCAGCAACTTCAGTCTCACACCTGCCTCTTGAGATTCCCTGATTTCTGGGATAAAGTTTCTCTTCTGCCTGGTTTACAGTGAATAATCATTTCCCCAAAATACTCTGTTGTTTCCAGTTTTTAATACTTTTTTCTTTCTTCCACAGTTTTGTCAGTAGCTAGTCTTTCTGCTGACATGATTGTGTCTTTACTTATATAGGTCTTGGCTGCTATCAGATGGCCAGGTTTCAGGCATATACATGATATGCACTTTGAATTACAAATGCTGCTATGTAACCCCAGTCCAGTTGCTTATTTGTAGTTTCCTAAAATTAATACAGTCTGTTCCTTCTAGTTTCTTTTATACAGCAGTTAATCACAGGTTTTCTCTGTACAATCTGTCTTCTAACTCTACTATTTTTGAAATAGCTCTTTGAGAAGCCTCATACTTGATAACCGTTTGAAATGTCATGAACCACTTGAACGCGTGCTGAAACATGGAGACTGAATGGCCAAAGGAATGGACTTACATATATTAACTCCAAGATGTCATTTCTTGGAATATTTCCTTTTCTTTGAGGCATGGTGACCTTGGAGTTGGTATATATAAATATATTTATATATAAAGTGTGGAGGGCTTTGTTTTGGCTCTTCTGCACTTAGCATTTCGAGTGCCAACATTTCAGTAGGGAGCTTCATACTCACCCAGCATTTTTTTTTCAAACTTTGATTTTTTTGCAGTTTTATTAATTCATCTGAATGGTTAGTTAAAGCTTCTTTCATTTTCCAGTCTTTGTATTTGCCATAAAATATTCTTTCTGTGTTTTATTTATTTTAAACATCTATGCATTTCTTTTATTTCTTTCCTCTGTTACTGGAAGCCTTCCCTCCCAAAATGGAAACTTGAACTGTTTTTGGTAAACAGCTGCAGGATTCTTCCTAGCCAGGGTTTTCTCTTCTCATTTTCTAGCTGATTTTAATGTCCTCCAAATTTCTTTGTTGCAGTTATCCAGTCAACATACTTTCTAGCCAGAGACTGAATTTTACCAAAACCGAGAATTTCACTGGCTCAAGTTATTTTTTAGTTTCTGTTTTCCCACTGGAAGAGCTCAGATCAAACTGTTTATCAGTGTGCCACCATCTTAGAAGTCCCCTCATTCTTAGTTCTGAAGTAGACCTAACATCAGGAAAGTATAAGTTGCATATCTAATGGTTTTACTATGGACTTCACTGAGATCTGTGGAGAATGATAGAGGGTAGTACTTAGATTCTCACCAATTCTGTGTAGTTTTGATATTTTCAGAAGTCAGATAGTTATGTATCAAGGTCACTGGATTTTTTTGAAGTTTAGTAGACTTTCTAAAGATTATGGCCTTAGTTTTCCTCATGTTCATATCAAGGACTTTCATACTTAATTTACCTGAAGCTGTCTCATTGCCACTGTGTGTCAAATGGCTGAAGTTCTGAGATAGGATATGCCTACCTATTAGGATCATACTACCAGAACAAAATGGGTAGCTATATGTTCCTTGTGTGGAGTATTCTCTGTAATAATTACAACTAGAATGCTGCCAGAAAAGACTAATGGTCATGGGGCCCTTACAAGAGTTTATCCCCAAAAAGAAATCTCAGTCAGCACCTGTTGCTGTCAGTGAGGGACACAGGTGGAACCCCTGGGATAAATTTGTGGTTTCCCATCTTCTCATCAAGGTTGCTCTTGAAGAGGGTCAGCGGGGTGCTTTGTTTGGCATGTATGGGAAGTCTATTCCAGAGATGGGGCAGCCTCTGGGAGACAAACCTGTCTCTCCAGCAGGTTTTGTTGATGTTGCATATTAGATTCAGGCCTTTCAAGTATTTAATGTATGAGGAGTTAGACTTACGGATATGGAGCAACTCTAGTAGGGCAAGGTCTGAGATTGCCTTGTAGGTGAGACACAGATCAGCCCTGAGCAATCTGTATGATACTGAATAGAGTGATAGTGATTTGAGCCTGTCTGCATATGACAGGTGTTGGAGGCCATGGATTCTCTTTGTGAGATATTTCTGTTGCCTTTCCAGTTGGTGCAAATGTTTGGAGAGGTACATACCAAACAGGGTGTTATACCCAATTATTGGTCTAATGAGGGAGGAGTATAGATAGGTAATAACCTTCTTTTTTCTGGATGCAAACCCTTTACTTATGAGATGAACCAAGTAAAAGGCTTTTCTGACCACTGCAGCTACATGATGGTCGGATGTGAGGTTGTTACCAACCTGAGTGCCCATGTCTCTCACCACAGGTTGCATGCTTATGGGGCTGCTGTTGATGTAGTAATCAGCAGGGGCTGTGTTTTTGCCAAATGGCATGATAATACATTTTTTTTTTGTGTTTAGCTTGAGGTCATGATTTTGCCACTAGTCATTAGTTGCTATGAGACCCTCTTGCAGTAGGTTAACATCCTTTAGGGAGTCAATAACAGGACCCAACTTACAGTCATCCACAAATTTGGTCAGCCATAGGACTTTTGTCTTTGCCTGGACCTCCGAGAAGTAGATGCCAAATAGTAGGGGTCACAGGACAGATCCCTGGGGAACTTTACTAGTGACAGGTCTGCTGTTGGAGGTGGAAGTGCATATTTTGACTTTGAGGCTCCTGTCAGTTAGCCAGTTGGCCACCCACCTGATGGGATAGGGATTTACGCCAAGTGTGTTAGCTTTTCGATGATACCTGAGTGGGGTATTGTGTCAAAGGCCTTCGCCAAGTCAAGGTAAGCTGTATGCACTGCCTTTCCCTCATCCAGGGCTTTGGTGACAGCATCAAAGAAATCAACCAGGTCCAACAGGCAAGATCTGCCCTTGCCAAATCCGAACTGGGTGAGGTCAAGTACTTGGAGATTGCCATTGTCCTTGTTTATGGGATCTATAATAATACACTCCATGGCTAATGGGGCAGTAGTTTCCAGAATCAGTAGTGGCACCACCTTTGTGCAAGGGGATGACAATGGCAGTTCTCAACTCTGCTGGAATGAAGCCTGTACTTAGGCTGTGGTTCAATACAGATTGGGATACCATCAGGTCACATGGAAGCTGTATTCTTTGCCTTGGATAGACCCTTTAGCACTTGCTCTACAAAGATGTGAGGTGTGGGACAAGTATCAGGGGATGTCAAAAGGGCATTTGGGGGGACGGGGGTGAAGCTTGCTCTGAACCTATCTGCTAGCAGGTTAGCTAAGTCAACAGGATTGGTGTAAGTGATACTGTTAAGTACTAATTTGGAACAAACCTGGGCTTTGCCATGGAGGCTCCTGATGCAACTGAAGAAGGCTTTGTAGTTTTCCTTTGCTTCAGAGGCTAGTTCTAATTCATAATTGGCTTCAGAGGCTTTCACTAGTGATCTAATTTGCTTGTTGAGACTAAGGAGGGAGTTTTTCCAGTATGGGATATGTTCCTTTTCACCCTTGGACAACAGTGTCTTCCTTTTGTTGTAAAGCCTGTTGATAGCGGATGTCCACCAAACAGGTTCATGTTTCCTTGATGAGCAAATTTTAGGTCTATTGGATATGGCTGAGTCCATGAGGTTGTACAGGTGCTTGTATACTGCATTGGTGTACTGTTCAGCATAGTTTTCTGCATCCTCTGAGGGGGCAGTGGTGTGAAGCTACAGATACCCTCTCTTCGGAGGTTGTAGTCAGCGTTTGAGAAGTTTTTTAGGTTGATTACAGCTGGAGAGGGTGGGTTAGGAACTTTGAATGAGACAGTCCAATGATCTGATCTCACCAGGGAAGAACATACTATGGGAGTGGTGCAGCAGTCACCCATGTTGATCAGAACCAAGGCCAGAATGTTATCTCCCCTTGTGGGGGATGAGATGAGCTGGTCTACTGCATTAGAACTGATGAAGTCAAGGAATCGAGTGAGTGCATTAGTGCAGGTATAGTTCATGCAGTCTATGGTGGGGTAGTTGAAGTCTCCAAGGATCAGGGTGTAAGGGGACACCTTGATAGAGTCAAGTAGGTCCAGGTAGGAGGAGTGGGTGTCCTGAATCATGGAGGGGGGTCTATAGCTGGATATAACATGGATGGGTGTCTTAGCAACTGTCAGTTGCACCTAGAGTTGTTCCAGTGCATCATGCTGGCAAACCAGTCTGGAGGTGTACCTGTCCTTAATGAAGATAGAGACTCCACCACCCTTAGTCTTCTTGACCTCATTTTGGGGTCTGAATGTGTGGAATGAGGTATAGCCTGGTAAGGCAGGGGGTGCTGTCCTTAGCCCTGAACCAAGTTTCAGTGACTGTACAGACAGGAGAGCCTCCATTGAGTGTATTTTTACATTAAGGCTATTTGCGTTAAGCAGCATAACCTTCAATTTGCTTTTTGACCGATGTTTTATGTTGGAAGATTTGTCTTCGGGACATGTCCCAAAAACAGATCAATGGGGGAAATGAGAGCCTTGGCCAGGATCCAGAAACCCAGTGGTGATAGGTGGAGACCATCTCTTGCAAAGTATTGAGGCCTGTCAACCATGACATCCAAGGCAAACAGATACTGGGTCCCTTGGAATAATAACACCAGAAACTAAGCCAATTGTTGAATTCAATTATTTTTTTGTTGGTATTGTGGTATCATTCTTGGTGAAGGTAGGATGCTGCTTAGGGCTAGGGTCATACCTGTCTGGGGCACATACTCTGAGAGCTCAATTGTGTCTCTCTTCATATAGTCCAGGGAGGTACCTCTCAAGTCATTCACACCAACATGGACAATGACAGAGTTGTACTTGTACTTGTTGTGGAGAGACTTAAGTGCATGCATGATGTGGCAGATTATGGCACCAGACAGACAAAAAGTAAAAATAATTGTTTATACCAGCATTCTGTATTATGTAGTGGTTTAAAAATGAGTTTTGTTATCAACCATGAAATAGGGGAACCTAATGGGAAGGTATTTACATCATAATATATGCTTATACTTTCAGAGAAGCAAAGTTCAGTCTCTGAACTTAAATCACGGATGAGCGAAGCAAAGTGACAGTAGTTATTGCAAGCAGACTAGGGAGCAGGATTAAATGGTCTAATTAACATGAAATGTTTTTAAAATATGCAGATTATCAGCATAAATTAGTTTAAAATACATTTGTGGTTTATTTTAAGTTTTTGATTTTTATCTTTGTCATATGTCTTGTGACTTTACTATTCTATTTAATGTCTTGCAGTCAGTTATTGTATTGCTATGAAAAGTCTATGCTTGCTTTAAAGACAGAAGCACTTGATATGTAATGGCTTTTTTGCCATTCAGCTCATATGAATATTGTTTTTATTTTTTTTTAAACTAGGGAGCTGCTGCCTACTTGCTTAGCTAACTAGGAAGACAAATGCACCAAACAATGTCCCTTGATGTTCCTTGATAAACTCAATATTGTTGTTCCTCAGTCTGGCTTAGTGAAAAAGTAAAGTATAGTGGTGACAATATCAAATGTAAGATTTGCATAATCCAATGATAAAATGCTTGCCAGATGGGGTCACAGATAGGGATTGCAGTATGCAGAGTCTCAGTACAAAGGAACATGTGCTGTTAAGCGGTTCTTTGATACACTTTAATAAATCCTTTCTACCCAGTTGTGAGTCCAGTAGACTTAACATGACCATGCAGGCTAAATAAGTATTTTTAGAACCCCCTCCCCCACACACTCACACATTTAAATGGGAATCATTTATTTTGGAAATTAATGGTGTACCTCAAAGATAAGCGGAGTTTGCAACATTTGCCATAAAGGCAGCAAGGATATATATATATATATATATATATATATATATATATATATATATATATATATATATATAAAACAGTTAAGTCTAGGTCTCTGATAAATGGGTTTCCTGAGGACACAGAAAGTAAGGCACAGAGAAGGATTTTAGCCTTTCGTAATAGCTAATATTTTTGAGGCTCAAGATTATTTTTGTTTGGAGCCTTTATGATTTCTTGAGCTTTATTATGTGTCAGCTGAGATTCATACCAAAGGATGTGTTATATTCTAAAGTGGGTCTAACCAGAGCAGAATACAAGAGATCAATAGCTTCGCTGGTGTTGAAAGAGATGCCCTTGGTGATCAGTTGGGGTATATAGAAGGACTTTCTGACTATGGTGACCACATGGCAATCAAAGGAGTTGGACACAAATTGCTGAAGGAGTCATTCTCAAATGCTGACAGAATAGAAGGTAGCAGGCAAACCTGCCTTGTGACACTGGTAAGATGTTGCATGCATGTTTTAACAGAAGTAGTAGCCTTGAAGGTTATCAAAGATATGGGTACAATCAATAGAGCTTGGCACTTAGAGAATTTAAGTGCTTGGAATAACTGCTTTGAGCAAACCTGCTCAGGAATATTTTTAGCATTGAGGACAGCTGTCTGGGCTGAGAAATATTTTTTAATTAAAAGTTGTGCAGATCTTCCTGATAATGTCCAGAGCCTTCATCCCAAATAAATCTATACAGATCATAATATATGAATAAACTTTCAGAAAAGCAAAGTTCAATCTTTGAGCTTACATCAGCATGAAGATTAGTGTTTATGATGGATATGACTGTATATAATGGCTGTATGTATGGGTCCTAACCCAACTATGTTAGAGAAGTACCTGAGGTACAGGTTCTTTGCCAGATACTACAAAGGAGCCCATTCACCCAGCTATGGAGCATTCTGTGGAACTCAAATGTTAACACTGCAAGGCTTGAAGGGCTGAAGGGTCTGACAAATTTCTTTTTCAGATTGTTGCAACTTTAAAAATATAAAGATTTATTTCTATAACCAGTGTTTTTTCTTTCTTCATTTCCTGTTGTCTCAGTCTAGGTAGCAGTAATTTACATTACGTGATGTTCAGTACTGACTGAATGCAGTATTAAATTTAGCTGAGAGAGAGGAATAATATGTTAGACATAAGATGTCACATTCAAAATATTATTTACTCTTCCAGGGACTAGAACATCACTGTCTTACACTGCAGAAACCAAATTGCCTTTCCACCACTGCCCATTCCACTTTTACACTGCAGAAATCCAGTTGCCTTCCCATCACTGCCCTAATACCACCCTCACACTTGGACATCCATCTTACAAACTACCCTTGGGAAAGAAAAGTTTCAGAACAACAGCAGACTCAAGTTGCAATCACCTTCATAATTAACAGAATAAAAAACATTCAGAAAAAAAATTGATAGAACACCTCAAAGACACATTTGCTTCTGTAAATAAGACAAAGGATACAATACATCTACCCAGCAACACCTGACAAAAATTGTAAACGGCCTCCAAGCAATACATTTTCCATGTCAAACAATACACAATTGGTAATGCAGATATGTACATTTGGGGGAAGGTACCGATTTAGAAACTTAAGTCTTCTATTTTGCTTTGATACTGTATGTATGTAAATACTGGGGGAGGGGGATACCATTGTATACTCCTCACTCCTCTTCTTCTATAAGAAATTCCATATTCCTCCTTCCTCATTACTCTCTTCTTCTTGCATTTCGCCTTCCCTTATTACTCCACTTTTCATTACATTTCTGTTCTTTCAAGTCTTCTGTTTTCCCTCAGGAGAAGCAATGTAATATACACTGCACATGTATTTAGCTATATATAAAACTGTTGTTGTGTGACATTCAGATCAATGTGTTATTGTGTTACTTCATCATTTCTAAAACTCAAACTAATATTCTTGTATTATGTGTACATGTGCCATGCACATGGTCATGGCTGGAAAGGGTCCTAGGACCAGGCTTGCAACCAGTCAACAAATTCAAATAAATAATTAAAATAAATCTCTTAGAAAGCTCTTATGGTTAGATGTCTAGATTTGGCAATATAAACAGGAAATAACTGTTAAATCACCATTTATTGTGTGATTTGAAAGTTCAAAACCTTTTTTTTTGAGTTGGTCAAGAAGGTAGTAGGCAAAAAAAGGATGTCATAGGTATGGCTTATTTAAACTCTAGAAAGACATCAAGTACAGTAAGCAAGCACAAACAAAAACACTTCTGGAATGAATCCAAGATTTATAATGTGTAAAACACTGGTTAGACAATAATATGCTGAGGGTAACAGAAAACAGGTTTAACTCTGATGGAAGGTTGGTTACTTGCCCATGTGGTACTAAAGCCAGTCTTTTGGTGAAGTGGTACCGGAGAATGCTAATAAAAGACAAGAAAACATAGAAAGGGTGAAAATGGACTTGACCAGAATAGAACTGGTTGTTGCATGACAGCTTAAATTCAATGCAATAAATGATGCAGTTTAGTTTGACAGTCTGTTGCAAAGTCTGGTGTATGAGCTACCTGAGTGCTTAAACCTATAGGGTCATAAGAGAATATTAGAATATTAGTCTACACACCATTATAAGCCTAACCAATAAGTCATATACAAAAGTGCAGTCCACCCTCAAAGAGGGTAACACAAGATAGACTGAAGGGCACTTTGAAGATATCCATACAATTATCTTAATTTACATTGAAAGTGGTAAAAGTGTTACTTTGCTTGACATGTAGTGGAAGATTGTTCCAGAGGTGGGAAATGGTGAGATATTAATTTGTATGTCAACGTGTCTTATCTGTCGATGACAGTTTGGTTTCTTTAACCATTTATTTGAGGAATCATTTGCTGTGCAAAGGAATGGGTGAGTAAACAGAGTTGGCAATTTCAAGGCTCAAAAGGCTAGGGGCATATCACCACTAGATGTGAGAGAGAGAAGGCTGTCTGTCTGTCCACATGATGGAGGGTACTCAGGTCATTGATAATCCGAACCCAATACATTGTAAAAGGAGCATCGTATTCAGTAATGGGTCTGATGAGAGATGTAAAGATAAATTCTGACTTCTTTGGCTCTAAAAGAGGTGTCTTTGGAAATTAGATGAGACAGATAGAGTTATGTCATACTACAGAGACATGATGGTCAATAGATACAGAATTATCAGCAGGAATTCCTAGCTCCCTTGTGACGGTCTGTTTCTAGTACACTATGGAAAGGTTTTGTTTACCAAAATGGACAGTATTACATTTTTTTATATTTAATTTCAGATTATTGGCCACACACTGATTACTAATATGGTCAAACCCATGTTGGAGGAATTACAACACCGTAGAACATTGAATTTGCAGTCACCTGCAAACTTAAATAATTATAGGCCTAGAGTGTTGAATTTAAGGTCTGAGGATTAAATGTCCAGTAGGACAGGATCCAACACTAAGCTCTGCCGAACAGTACTGGTAACTGCTTTACATTCAGAATGGGCACTTGCAGCTCTTACTACATAGTTCTGTTAGGCAATCAATTACTCACACCAGAAGATATGGATTTATATTCAGATTTACAAGTCTGTCAATAATACATGCATAGGGAATAGTGTCAAAAGCACTGGCCAGGTCCTACTATGTTATTCGTACTTCAGCATTCATTTTGGGATTTTTTCAAAGCTAAGAGTTTCAGGACATGCCTTTGAGAAATCTGAAATGATAAGCTTTCAGAGTTAAGAGCCATACATATATATGTATATATGTAGATACACACGCACATACATATACAGGTATGTGTGTGTGTGTGTGTGTGTGTGTGTGTGTGTGTGTGTGTGTGTGTGTGTGTGTAGATATATATATATATATATATATATATATATATATATATATATATATATATATATGTGTGTTCTGGTAACCATTGTGTGAAAGTCCTACAACAGCTGGCAGCTGGCTTCCAGGTGCTGGAGATTTGCTTCAAAGTAAGCAATATTACTGTGTATTAGCTGTGAACATTGCTGGATAGTAGCTCTTAGGTGTTTAACTTCCTGACATTGTTCAATAAAGAATTAGAATTATTCTTGGTTTCAGTGGCTAGCTTAACTTCATTCATTTATTCATTCATTCATTCATTCATTCAGGTTTGAGCTTCCTAATGAACCCCTTAATTAAGCTATTTACTAGTTTGTTTAAATGTACCATTAAGATAGGCAGAATGAGACCTCTTTAAAGTAATTTCTTTCCCTTGTTATATCATTTAATTACATGGGTATTCTACCACAGAGATGTGTTTCTACTTTCTCATTATATTTGGTGCAAGTAAAGACTGGAGTAGAAATCAGAGGTAGAGATAACAGCTTTAACAAGGAGAAATGTCAGAGGAGAATAACAAAATAATTTATTTAGGTCATCAAGTAACTGAAGAAGGCTTGCTTTTGAGAAGTCCATAAACACAGAGGTGTTTGCATGGGAAGAACCCCCAGTTTAAATTAAAATGTCACTGATTTATGGTATGATTTAACAGGGGAAGATTGTACATATGAAGTGATCATATTTGTCAGGATAAGATCAGGTGAATTTGGGCCCCATTAGGACTGGTAACTATTTGTACAAGTAAATTAAGATTTATGTCAAGGACTGCACATGCTGACCATTGACAGTGTAGGTCAGCCAGTTTAGTGACAGTTAAAATTTTGCCATAGAACAGCACTGCGTTTAATGGAGGTGAATATGGTTATTGTGGTCAGTAGAGGGCATAGTGGATGTTCTATAGCTTGCTATGAAGTCATAATTAATCTTAAAAAGTACCAAAACTGATTTGTTTTTATTAAAGAGTGGCTTGGTTTAAAGTCTGTCTGAGATTTTTACTTTTGTTTTGTAGTGTTTTTTTGCACAAATTTTGCTCTGCTGAATTTTCTACGATTGTGGGTGTGTTTTAGTGTTTACCAGACAGTAAAACTGGCCCTCTAATTGTGTATTTCACTATACATATATTGACGCCTGAACTATGTAATATTCTCCAAGTTTTACAAATAGTATTACAAAAATTTCCTGGATTGTATAGAGATGTCGTCAGTGGCTGGAGTGAAACAGGTGCAGACCAATATGTTCTTTATTTTTAATAGTATTATAAGAAGTTAGGATATATTCTCAACATAGGTATATGATATCATATGTAATACATATGCAAATGTGTATTTTGAAATTCACAACCCCTGTACATCTAACTAAAGTTAGATACTTATATGGATGAAAAACACACAATAATCAAAGAGACAGCCCTGGACAATATTCAACAAAAATGTAGTTAATTAATTAATTTGCCCAAAGGGTAACTCTCTGGGTTTGTTATAGACAGGTCCAGAAAGATGTACTGACTAGGGTGATATGTGATCTTGGGATTCCATGCTTCAAATGTTGTCAGGTATATTATGCTCAGCTCTGTGTTTCTGTGGGATGAAGCCCTGATTATGATTAATTGACTCAATTGTGCACTGTCAAGGTGCCACGGGTGTGTACACTGTGAAGGTGCGTTCATATGGTAACACAAACTTTACAATCAAGGGGAAAGGTTTGTCATGCATTCATATCAGATGACAGCAATGGGGTTAGGAGAAAAAAAATGATGGTTGGTTGGATAACAGTCTCCCAAAATTGGATGTTACTGTGACAGAGATGATGCTGGGAAATAAAAAGGAAGTAAAATGAAACATCAGGCATTGACGGAGGAGTCTCTTCCACTTTTCTGCTAGTGGAAATGTGTGAACGCTTTGAATTCTTGATGATCTAACTTCTCATGTCTGTGCTGTCTGTTTAGCTGTGAGGTCACAATGACATCAGTTGTGATAAAAGAATTTATGCCACCTCTTTGCTTGTGGAAGTGTGTGAATTCTGAGAACACAATAGTCTCAGTCTGCATGTTTTAAAGCATGAAGACATGATCAGTGAGAGAGGAGTCCCTACCACGTCAATGCTAGGGGAAATGTGTGAGCTCAGTGAAACTAGTAGTCTCAGTCCTTATGTCTGCACTTTGAACTTAACTATGAAGTCACAATGGCTATAGCAGTGAGGGAGCAGTTCATGCCACCTCTCTGCTATTGAAAACTTTATGAACTTGGTAATTCTTATGTCTGGGAAGAGTGAACTGGAAAGGCAGGATTTAAACAGAGTGTTTAGTTTCATATTACATATGACATGAAGAGGGAACTTGTAGCCCTCTGATGTACCTATCAGTTGCTGTGGTTCAAAGTGAAAGTTATATCCTGTTGAGGACTGCTTTGAGTGAGAAATAGTCTTGTGCCTTCTTTCCAGGGAGCCATGCATTATATCAAGTGTAGTTGGTTCATTTTAATGTTGTTCTACATTACAAAGAACTTGTTTGGTCAGTGTATGCAAAATAAAGTTAAAATGGATTATCTGCATTTCTCTTTGAAAGAACATAACGGTTGATGTAGAAGAAGGTGGTGAACAAGGCATTCCAGTTACTTCTTACATATAGTTTGAGCTAAAAGATAAAATCATTTACATTGAATTAGTAAAGAAAGAGAAGACATTCTATACCATACGTTAGTGTTTGTGTGAGTATATGCACTTATGTTTGCGCGAGATGCAGGTATAAGGTGGGTTACTAGCAGTTAATGTGAGATATGTAACAGTGGGTATGGAATTTTTGCTCATTCCCTACTGTTCTGTCATCTTGGAATTCGTATATATAGTTAGTGGGGGGATGCCCCCCACAAAAACACTTTTTTTTTATATTTAGATGCTTTGGATTAATTGGGTTGATATATTGAAAGAATGAATTAGCGAATTTTGAGGTTTCGCTATAGATGCCCTTTCCATCTCTTGCTTCTGCCTGGCTAAAACAATATATGCTACAGGTAATACCAAAGGTGGGGCATGTCTCTACAGTACATGTGCCTAATGCTATATACTACAGGTAATACCAAAGGTGGGGCATGTCTCTACAGTACATGTGCCTAATGCTATATACTACAGGTAATACCAAAGGTGGGGCATGTCTCTACAGTACATGTGCCTAATGCTATATACTACAGGTAATACCAAAGGTGGGGCATGTCTCTACAGTACATGTGCCTAATGCTATATACTACAGGTAATACCAAAGGTGGGGCATGTCTCTACAGTACATGTGCCTAATGCTATATACTACAGGTAATACCAAAGGTGGGGCATGTCTCTACAGTACATGTGCCTAATGCTATATACTACAGGTAATACCAAAGGTGGGGCATGTCTCTACAGTACATGTGCCTAATGCTATATAGTACAGGTAATACCAAAGGTGGGGCATGTCTCTACAGTACATGTGCCTAATGCTATATACTACAGGTAATACCAAAGGTGGGGCATGTCTCTACAGTACATGTGCCTAATGCTATATACTACAGGTAATACCAAAGGTGGGGCATGTCTCTACAGTACATGTGCCTAATGCTATATAGTACAGGTAATACCAAAGGTGGGGCATGTCTCTACAGTACATGTGCCTAATGCTATATAGTACAGGTAATACCAAAGGTGGGGCATGTCTCTACAGTACATGTGCCTAATGCTATATACTACAGGTAATACCAAAGGTGGGGCATGTCTCTACAGTACATGTGCCTAATGCTATATACTACAGGTAATACCAAAGGTGGGGCATGTCTCTACAGTACATGTGCCTAATGCTATATACTACAGGTAATACCAAAGGTGGGGCATGTCTCTACAGTACATGTGCCTAATGCTATATACTACAGGTAATACCAAAGGTGGGGCATGTCTCTACAGTACATGTGCCTAATGCTATATAGTACAGGTAATACCAAAGGTGGGGCATGTCTCTACAGTACATGTGCCTAATGCTATATAGTACAGGTAATACCAAAGGTGGGGCATGTCTCTACAGTACATGTGCCTAATGCTATATAGTACAGGTAATACCAAAGGTGGGGCATGTCTCTACAGTACATGTGCCTAATGCTATATAGTACAGGTAATACCAAAGGTGGGGCATGTCTCTACAGTACATGTGCCTAATGCTATATAGTACAGGTAATACCAAAGGTGGGGCATGTCTCTACAGTACATGTGCCTAATGCTATATACTACAGGTAATACCAAAGGTGGGGCATGTCTCTACAGTACATGTGCCTAATGCTATATACTACAGGTAATACCAAAGGTGGGGCATGTCTCTACAGTACATGTGCCTAATGCTATATACTACAGGTAATACCAAAGGTGGGGCATGTCTCTACAGTACATGTGCCTAATGCTATATAGTACAGGTAATACCAAAGGTGGGGCATGTCTCTACAGTACATGTGCCTAATGCTATATACTACAGGTAATACCAAAGGTGGGGCATGTCTCTACAGTACATGTGCCTAATGCTATATACTACAGGTAATACCAAAGGTGGGGCATGTCTCTACAGTACATGTGCCTAATGCTATATACTACAGGTAATACCAAAGGTGGGGCATGTCTCTACAGTACATGTGCCTAATGCTATATAGTACAGGTAATACCAAAGGTGGGGCATGTCTCTACAGTACATGTGCCTAATGCTATATAGTACAGGTAATACCAAAGGTGGGGCATGTCTCTACAGTACATGTGCCTAATGCTATATAGTACAGGTAATACCAAAGGTGGGGCATGTCTCTACAGTACATGTGCCTAATGCTATATAGTACAGGTAATACCAAAGGTGGGGCATGTCTCTACAGTACATGTGCCTAATGCTATATACTACAGGTAATACCAAAGGTGGGGCATGTCTCTACAGTACATGTGCCTAATGCTATATACTACAGGTAATACCAAAGGTGGGGCATGTCTCTACAGTACATGTGCCTAATGCTATATACTACAGGTAATACCAAAGGTGGGGCATGTCTCTACAGTACATGTGCCTAATGCTATATAGTACAGGTAATACCAAAGGTGGGGCATGTCTCTACAGTACATGTGCCTAATGCTATATAGTACAGGTAATACCAAAGGTGGGGCATGTCTCTACAGTACATGTGCCTAATGCTATATAGTACAGGTAATACCAAAGGTGGGGCATGTCTCTACAGTACATGTGCCTAATGCTATATAGTACAGGTAATACCAAAGGTGGGGCATGTCTCTACAGTACATGTGCCTAATGCTATATACTACAGGTAATACCAAAGGTGGGGCATGTCTCTACAGTACATGTGCCTAATGCTATATACTACAGGTAATACCAAAGGTGGGGCATGTCTCTACAGTACATGTGCCTAATGCTATATAGTACAGGTAATACCAAAGGTGGGGCATGTCTCTACAGTACATGTGCCTAATGCTATATACTACAGGTAATACCAAAGGTGGGGCATGTCTCTACAGTACATGTGCCTAATGCTATATAGTACAGGTAATACCAAAGGTGGGGCATGTCTCTACAGTACATGTGCCTAATGCTATATAGTACAGGTAATACCAAAGGTGGGGCATGTCTCTACAGTACATGTGCCTAATGCTATATACTACAGGTAATACCAAAGGTGGGGCATGTCTCTACAGTACATGTGCCTAATGCTATATAGTACAGGTAATACCAAAGGTGGGGCATGTCTCTACAGTACATGTGCCTAATGCTATATACTACAGGTAATACCAAAGGTGGGGCATGTCTCTACAGTACATGTGCCTAATGCTATATAGTACAGGTAATACCAAAGGTGGGGCATGTCTCTACAGTACATGTGCCTAATGCTATATAGTACAGGTAATACCAAAGGTGGGGCATGTCTCTACAGTACATGTGCCTAATGCTATATAGTACAGGTAATACCAAAGGTGGGGCATGTCTCTACAGTACATGTGCCTAATGCTATATACTACAGGTAATACCAAAGGTGGGGCATGTCTCTACAGTACATGTGCCTAATGCTATATACTACAGGTAATACCAAAGGTGGGGCATGTCTCTACAGTACATGTGCCTAATGCTATATACTACAGGTAATACCAAAGGTGGGGCATGTCTCTACAGTACATGTGCCTAATGCTATATAGTACAGGTAATACCAAAGGTGGGGCATGTCTCTACAGTACATGTGCCTAATGCTATATAGTACAGGTAATACCAAAGGTGGGGCATGTCTCTACAGTACATGTGCCTAATGCTATATAGTACAGGTAATACCAAAGGTGGGGCATGTCTCTACAGTACATGTGCCTAATGCTATATAGTACAGGTAATACCAAAGGTGGGGCATGTCTCTACAGTACATGTGCCTAATGCTATATACTACAGGTAATACCAAAGGTGGGGCATGTCTCTACAGTACATGTGCCTAATGCTATATACTACAGGTAATACCAAAGGTGGGGCATGTCTCTACAGTACATGTGCCTAATGCTACCTGGATTTCAGACCCAAAGCCACTTGAAGGAAATGGTTGCAGAATGGTGTGGTATTGTGATTTATAGTGCTGAAGGCTGCTATGTTAACTTTCTAGGACCTTGACCTGGTCTGGAAGGATGCCACTGTTACAATAGTTACAAGGAAAAAAGAATGGATAGCGGGCTCTTGACTGTGTTCAGGTTGGTTGTCAACAGAAAAGGAAAAAACCTGTACAGCAAGAGCAGAAATAAAGTACCACAGGGCTGTGTTCTGAGTCCATACTTGTTCCGGTTGTATCTTTCAGATCTAGCTTTTTCATCTCAGGTGTTTTACATTCTGTTTGCAGATGACTTAAAAATGGGTAAACTGATCACATATTACATGTAGGTTATGTCTAGAAAATAATTTGACTAAATTTGCCATTTGGGCTCAGGAGAATAATGTGCTAATAAATACATCAAAGCTAAGCACATGAGATTTGGGAGGCATAGACTGAAAGGTGAATATTTAATACAGCACATGGTGACTGAAGCTGTAGATTCATTTAATAACCTGGGAATTTGAGTAGATCCAGCTTTGAGTTTTTCTAATCGTATCAACCAATTGGTTAATGATAGTTATAGAACTATAGTGCTGTATATAAAGATTTATAAAGTCTAGGAAATCAGAAATGATGAAATCAGCATTTATTAGTTACATTAAACTGCAACATGAGTATGTAATAACAATATGAACACCTTATAAGAAAACAAGCATGAGTAAATTGGCACAGCAGAAATATACTAAGGGCATCCATGGATGTGAAAATTTAAGTTATCATGAAAGACTAACATATCTGAACTTGTATAATGTAGCATATAGACATTTAAGATGAAAAATAGTAGAGAATTATCAGACAACCTATGTAAAGGATTATAGTAGTAGGAACAATGGGTCTTATAAAAAAGAATCTACAATCGTATTTAGCTATGTTACCAATACATGTAACTCCATACTAATTGCAGAAGGAGTCATTACAGGGCACATTGCAGGTGCTGTGGAGAGCACTTCTGGCTGACATCAAAGATTGAAACAATACTCATTTCATGAACTTTAATTGTACTTTGACATAGGAATGGGGTCCATTCCCATCATGGTATTAGAAACCCAAAAGATTTGGAGAAATTAAAAAAAGGATTATTTAGGAATAAGAGGTGTACTTATTGGTTTCCTGACAGAGTGCATGTAACAGACTACCAAATTACATTAAAGCAAAGTACTAGCATAGATATTTTTTAAGACCAACTTGGACACTTATTATGGAAACTACTGTTTTGGTATATTGGCAGGCAAGAAGGGCATTATTGCCTATTCCTGAAATATTTTGTATGTATGTAAGATATGACAGGATGGGGCAAGGATGTTTGCACTGAATTTGCAGATTTGTAACACATAACTGTAGTTAGGTAAGATTAGAGGTAAGTCAGATGCAGCTGAAGTGGAGAGAAAACTGCGAGTAAAAAGGGAAACTGAGGATGAGTTCGGTGCAAAAGCATATAAACATTTTTCATTCTTATCCGACGAACAAAATCAGAGGTAAGTGATTCCTTTTGCAAAAAGCCTACGGGCAAAATTGAGTTGAATGCTGCTTTACGTATGTGTACAGATTAAAACATTTCAGCAGTTTCACTATGGTTTGTAGAGCACTGTTGGTCAACACTTAAAATGCCATTTCTTTGCTGTGTACCACATGGCTGTAATGTTGACATCTAGGTATATAGAACTCCTTTTTATTTCATGCAATGCTATGGCGGCTTCAGCGTTGTGTGACTCAGAGAAAAGGGAAACAATGTATTTTTTTGGGGGAAATTTCCTTTTTGTGTAACCTTGGCAGTAATATATTTAAAGATTGGTGGGGTGGGACATGTAAGATATGGAGATAGACAGAATCCCCTACAAAAGAACAATGTGTTCAAAGTGCATATGGTATTTTGTGTTGCAAGTTGCTTGAATTACATGATTTAGATGTGCAGCATTTTGCAGTGCAATGGCCATTGTCTTTGATAAATCCTTATCAACCATTTTAACCATCCCATGATGCACTTTTGTCTTTTTCAAGCAGTATTATAATATTTGTTGTTTCTTAATGTCCTGACTGCAGTGAAACTTCAGAAGTGACTAACTACTTTGTATGGAGTCTGAAACATCCACTTTTGACCACATCAGTTCAAACTATTTTTGAACTGTCTACTTGTCTGTCTGTATAGTCATCTTATCTGACAGCATTAATGGGGCTTCACCTAGCCATAATATAACTATGAAAATCACTTACAGGTTTGAATTCTTTGATATTTAAAACATGGAAGGTTACAGCTCTTCAAATAAGCAAATGAGATAGCCAAGACGACCTTCCTTCTCTGCAGACAGACTGTGTTGCTTCTAGGCGTACAGAGCCGTTGCTTTCTGTTTGATCAGGTACACTGACATAAAACTGGGTCAGTGTGACTGCATCAGCTCTGCATTAACAGCTATGTCAGAGACAGTTCTGAAATGTTCTGTTTATGACAGCTGTCTCAAGGCTGACAGATAGTCAGAACAGTATGCTACAAGCTTCTGCTCCCAGTTACAAGGCAAGAAGCGTGAATAGCTTAGAACCTACTACACTGTCTGATATACACATATTTATAAGAAAAATGGAGAACTAATAAACAGAACATAAATATAGACAGATGTGGATGCATATTTTCAAGACACTGTCCAAAGTGGATTTTAAATTTAAAAAGCTATGCTACGCTGCCACTATAATATTGGCCATTTACAAATTTTCCCAAACTTTAAATAGGGTTATCTATTTGTTTGCAGCATTTGTATTAAAAAAGTACTCTGGGACCTTATTAGAGATGAATCCTACTGTAATATGGAATGAAATGACTTTAATCAGTGTCACAGAGAATGCAGTGAACAGTTAGAAAAATCAACTGTGACTCTCCTTAACTTATAGATTTTCAGGTCTATGCAGTAACAGTTGTTTTGGTTTTGATGTGCTGTCTATATTTTATTCATTTTACTTATTCATTTATTTATATATTTTTCTTTGGTTAACCATGTAAATGGACTAGTTTAATGACTGTTTTCAACCTGGGTATAGATTAAGCATTCTGATACATAGTTATTTTCACAAAAAGTATTACATACTCAATAGGATGATTCCTTATAATTAATCTATCTTCAAAAGTAAGGGAACAGCAACACAGCTGAATAAAGTGACAGAGAAAGAATTGGTGTCGGTATGTAATGTTTTCTGTGATATATTGATTTTCATGCATAGCACAATCTGAGAAACAAAGGCATTATATGTATTTGTAACTTCACACTCTCAGGAATGTGTTAAATTGATAACCTGAGTTTTGTGAGCACACAAGCCCAGAAGGTGCATGTCTTACATCCTCAGGTTTAAAAAAAAACATTCCCCCAATGCAAAACCAAGCATGTCATATTACATTTGAGAAATGGCTTGATTTTTCTGTTTTGGAGTTATATTTTGGGAGAAAAACTTCTTTTTTAAGCATGATTGAATGTAGTAGAAGTAGCCGTGTTAGCCAATAACATTTGTTTTCCGAGGCACCTTGTTTTCAAAAAGCAAATAATAGTAGCAAATGCAAGGATTGAAAGAGGCAATCTGAACTGCATGAGTTTTTGTTAGCAAACCATTACATCATCATTAGACAAACAACATTGGATAAGTACATTTAGTGGTCTCAGGTGAAAGGGATCAGTAGAAATACATCCCCAAAATAATGTCATTTGTTTTATAAGGAGCCCTTTGGGCCCCTTGTCATCCAGATAGCAACAGTGAGGAGGGACATAAGCTTAATACTTAATCAGCAGAATGACTTATCTCAGTGGTACAGTAGTACACTCCTGCTGAATCTTAGGTAAGTCTTTATCCTAATCTAATTCTGGGGTTCATAATCCTTTTGTGTCAGATATGCTACCATATGACCCATGCTAACATCTTATGTATGGTATGGGAAAGGATTGCATACTCAAGTAATTATATGTGAGATAACCCGTTTAAACTGCAGATCATTTAGAATGAATTTTAAAACAAATGATTGCTTCATAAGATGTGTGCTCCTTATTTTATTTTTGTGCAGCGGAGATGACTGTGAAATCATTAAGTGTTGTTCGAGCAGTTTAGTTATTAATGAAGGACTGCTTCACTATTCAACTAAAGTAAAAATAAGTAAAAGTATATATATATATATATATATATATATATATATATATGTATGCAGATTTATGCAACTGTACACATTGAGACATTTCTGATAACTGAGTACCTTGTCTTCAGAAAATCAAGAGGTTTACTATTTCTTAATGAAAGTTCAGGGTGAGACCATGCATTCTCTGATGTTTCCTGCTTCCATTTTTTTGCAACATTCCTTCATACTTAGGCCAAGAAAGCCACATGCTCCTTTCTGTGTTGTTCGGTGATCCTGCCCTTTGATTTATACTAATAAATATGAGATTTTTTTTAGAAGAAGTATCCTGAGTAATTCCTTCATTAAGTTTTGCGTTTTCCATGTTGCTACTTAGGCCA
Source organism: Protopterus annectens (assembly GCF_019279795.1). Classification (NCBI taxonomy): domain Eukaryota; kingdom Metazoa; phylum Chordata; order Ceratodontiformes; family Protopteridae; genus Protopterus; species Protopterus annectens. The sequence continues at coordinate 1,272,906,860 of NC_056741.1, read as the reverse complement.
AGAAAGCCACATACTCCTTTCTGTGTTGTTCAGTAATGCTACCCTTTGATTTATACTGATAAATATGAGATTTTTTTTAGAAAAAGTATCCTGAGTACTATATGGGGGTGGCTGTGGTGGTGCAGTGGTTAGCATTATCGCCTCACAGCAAGAGGATCTGCAGTTCGATCCTCAGCTGGGGTGCATTCTGTGAGGAGTCTGCATGTCCTCCCTGTGGTCACGTGGGTTTTCTCCGGGTGCTCCGGTTTCCTCCCACATCCCAAAGACATGCTGTAGGAGGATTGGATACTCTAAATTGGCCCTGTACATGCATGTGCGTGCCTTCAGTGGAAGGTTGGGCGCCAGGCTGGTAACTCGATAACGTCAAACTCTACTGCCAATCATGAGCGGATGGATGATCGCTGTGGCAACCCCTAACCAGGAAAAGCTGAAAGAAGAAGAAGAATCCTGAGTACTATATGGACAGTTAAAATACAGTGGCCATAACATACATGTTTTTCTATTATGTTAGGTTTGATCCTTGGTATGTTACAGTTGAGGTTCCTCATAGCATTACTTTTCTGACTTGATATGTAGTATCAATGCCATGCAAGCTCCTAACTCCCCTTTTCCCATCTCAGTACGTAGCCCTTTTCCATAGGACAAATTGATTTGAGAAGCTTATGGGAAAAATAAAAATGACATGTATCCTAAGAGGAAAAAGTATTTTTTTTAAGTTTCCTTTTAATAGAATGTAAGACACTTTCCAAACTGTCCTAATATTAAATAAATCAACAGGCACAATTAAACACTATAACAATGAAGTTTTATTTTGATAATAAAGTAAAAGAATACCCTCAAATGTGTTAGTTTTTTTGTCCTCAAGAAGCTTGCATTTCATTAAGAATGTTTAATCTAAGCTCAGGAAAAGGGTAACCCTATCTTACCATCTGGAACATTCTGCTTTTTGGATGACTTTCCCAACACTGCAGGGGCCAAATTATTAACTGATTTGAAATGAGCTGTCATTGCACATGGCAAAGGAGAGCATATTGTCAAGATGGACACAGTACCTCAAAGGCATGCTTTGATCTAGAGGACAAACAAAAAGAAGGCATATTTTAATTAATAGTCTGGAGCTACACTGTTTTTAACATGGAAGAAATAAGTTCTGTTTATTTTTTATGGCTTACGTTTGGCTAGTTTATGAATGAACGCATTTGTTAAACATTATTCACAGGACTAAACTCCAGCTTCAAATGAATTTATGTTATTTATTAGAGTTGTTAACCAGGAGTCCCCACCTGGAGTCCTGCGAAGAAATACTCTAGACAAAATATTTGTTAACAATAATAATAATAATAATAACGCAGTACATTAGGTTATACAAATACATAGGACAAATGATGACAAAACTTTAGTTATTCATATTAAATACTACAATTAATATGAGGAACCAGATAAAGACATATTACATACACACTTTAAAGTTTTTACACCCACAGTGTTTCCAATTCTACAATGACAGTAAGAAGATAAGCAGGCAACACAAATTTATCAATCTCACAGACAAGTCAGAGATTACTGAAAAGATACAAAAAATAATGGGGATAGATTAAAAACAATTCAGACTATATAGCTAGTGATCAGGATTAGGTTTATAAAGCAAGCAACTAGCTAATAGGTTAAGGTGCTACTCTAATTTTAGATTGACATGGCACAGTCTTGCAGCTACCAAAGGATTAAAAGCATTAGAATTATTTTATGCTGACATGGCACAAGCTTATTGATTAAAATGTTAGTATAATAGCATGGTGGAAGTAAGAAAGTGACCATTGTTAAAATAAGTCTACCTAGCTTAGTATAGGTGGGGTAACAATGGTGTACAGGGCTATTAAAGCCAAGCTATCGAGACATTCATACCACACCACTTGAATTTTTTAAGACCTTGCCATGGCCCAAAGAGTGTATGCCATATAAATAACTAGAACAGAATGTATGCTGCTTGAAGTTGGAGAAAGGACATACATACAGTAAGTCAAGTGCTATGCAACTGGGAGAGGTGAAATAAACTGATGGATGCTGTCCAGCTCCAGGAAAGGGGTCACAGTAAACTGCATGGCAGTGCATGTTGTCCTTTTGTGGAGTTACGTTCTTTATTGCATTGTATCTACAGCTCTACTCGGGTGGAAGAGAACATCCCATTAGCAAAGAATATAAATAATATCCATTGTAAAATAACATTAATAGCAGAGCTGCTGGGCTGCATTTATTGAGTCTGTCATCATAATAATCCTATTCTAACCTTGGTTCTTACATAGATAAACTGTAGAGCTACAGCGAAACATTAAAATCACATCATCAACCAAGAATATTGCTTAACAGCCTCTGATAAGACTCAGCTAAAAACTTGGGAAACTCCCACTTTGTTTCAAGCATTAACTACCATATAGGGCCGCTGGATAAATGCTGCAGCACAAAAGCATTACACTGCTAGTTTTCTAAGTTTAGGAAATACTGTCAGCAGATATCCCTATTTTGTGTCTGAAAAGGTAGCACAGAGTGGAGCTGTTAGCCAGGTCTCGTATACACTCCTACGTATGTAAAGGAGATCTAAATACTGAGCTAGCAAATGACGTAGGAAGAACAATTTATATGAGAAATATTTTCTTATAGAGCTACATTTGTACTTCATGCAGAATGGATTTCTAATGACTGGTATATTCTTTTCCATGCACTCTTGAAGTGGAAGATGGATAACAAAGCGATGCTTGTAAAAACTGTACATTCTTTTCTTTTCTTGCATTACAATCTATGAGCTGACAAAGCAATAAATTACAAACTCCTACTGCTGAACAAGGGGAAGTGCTGGGCCAGTAATCTGCCAGACAGAGGTATATTGTTGGGGCGGGGGAGGGGGGAGTAGCCCTGGCTGAGAACATTGTCAAAGAAACCCAGACTTAGCCTTCACTCTTGGAATCAGGGGGACTGTGCAATGTACCTAACTACACAAACAGTATGCAAATCTTTTTTTTTTTTTTTTTTTTTTTTTATGTCAACCACATAAAAGACCATTCTCATTTCAAACATTGGTGCTGAAAGTAAATCTTCTCTTACTTTAAAATACAAATCTAATGTGTCCCTTTCGGGTCACAGTGGTAAATTAGAAAATATACATTCAATCTGTGTATGTGTAAATGAAAGTCTGTGAGGGTATTTTAAATTTGTGTTTAAGATGATATTTTATAAGACAGGAACCTACTTCAGTAGTTATATTTGTAAGTGATCTCAAATAACACAGAGATGTTAGTCTGTTTGTCTTTGCTGCAGACATCCAGTAATTAATAATTTCTATGTAAACAACCTCAGAGTTGAGTTTTAAATTGCTTTCAGTTTTATTATAGAATTCGTAGTGTCAGATGGAGTTTGTATCTGCTCGCTGTAAGTCCAGAGCCGTACTATGTAAATATCATCCCTCTCTGACTTGTTATGCTGCAAAAATATTTGGAACGAATATTAAAACTTGCTCTAACAGCTGTTCATTCTTCTGTCTTCATAGCTCGAATATGAATCTGTAATCAGGAGAACAGGTACATTATTGCACACTCCTATTACTTCTGGAACAGTTCTGCATATGTAGTAAATAGTTAGGGACAGGCATATTACTGCAATTAACTGATTATTTACAGTTCATAGTATTTCTGCTTTCCTTATCTCAAATATTGTCCCGCTCATCATTACTATGAACGTCAGCCAGAGGTACTACTATATCACAAAGATGTGCATATATTGGACTGCTTTTCAGTAATAAAGACTGCTGCCATCAGATTGCAAAGTCCTTATAAATACTGGGTGTATTCATGAATAAGCAGGAACCTAAAGACTGGATAGAGCACAACAGAACATGCAACAGATTTAATGACCCAACAGATTACCAACAAATACTTTACTAAGTTCTGCCTTTGGATGGGGTAGAAGGAGTTACATTTCAAATTAGACTCTGTTCAGCACTGGAAATGCGAACAAACTCCTTGGCACACGTATGCGTACCTGCAATAAACAAGTGACTAGACATTAATCTTTGAGGTGGTAACAGACTACATTTTTCTTTACTGTGATTTTGGCCCCTGAGGAGCAGTCCATTAAATTCCTTTGGTGTCTTCCATCTAGAACCTAAAGTTCTTCCTCAAAACACATTGGATGTGCCCATGTACGAACCCTGACTGACCAACTAGCTCTTGATACTTGACTCAACCCTACCTTCTCAACCCTGCTTTTACTTCATCTTAACACCTAATGATCCACTTCTTCATCATAGTATTACTTACTACTGTATCATAAAAAAAATGTTAATTGTTGGGCATGTTTTACTACTAGAGGTATTACGTAACTGCTACTTCTCTTAACTTTCTTTTTATCTACACTTACTGTACATTATGCTATTATTCTTTCTGAATGCTTATTTGTAACTGTATTTGTACTAAGGCAAGTCTAATACTCTGCATTTTTAAACATTATTAATATGTGACCAGTTAAAGTTTGTTTATCTCCTGTACTGTGAATGTATTTGCATTATAAACATGTACTACTTTTGATGAGAAATTATTTTGAACTGTTTGGAGTTTATCTCCCCAGGCCTCTACTGAAAATGGACATATATCCAGCTAGACTAGCCCGGTCAACAAATGTAAAATAAAAAATAAAAAATAAAATAAAAAATAAAAAAAAATCTATTATGGATGCTAGAAGTTACTCCCGACCCACCTAAAACTTAATCGAAAATCCTCTGATTGCCTGAGAGGAGATTTAATTGGCCCAGTGCAATATCATACTTGCAACTATAGGGATTTTTTATTTATTTATATGCCTTGCCCATTCTCCACCTTGACTCCTAGTATGGAGAAACATAAAATGATTATTAAGCAACAACACTATCAAAAGTCAAAAGTATAGCAACAACTAAAGAACACCAGTGAGTAACAGCTCTACTTTCATAAAATTTAATGAACAGTTCAACTTTCCAGTTCAACTTCTCTAGCGCCTCGGCCACAGCCTTTACAGAGTAAAAAATACAAAGCTCACCTGAAAATAAACTTTTGTTTTTATAATGTTCCGAAACCGGATTTCCTTTTTGAAAAGTGACATTCTTTCTCCTGGTTTTAGAATTAGTGGAAAATACAAACGCCCTCTTGTGGTCATAGTCGCAAATGTCTCTATTTAGTTTATATTTTTTTCTATCTACATGTTCTTTTTCATAACTGGTTAGTTTGGTGTTAATATTAACCAGAAGATTTTCCAGTGTAGAGTTAGATGTTAAATTAACTAACTGTTCACAAGTTAATTTGGTTTCAGTGACAAGTTTTTCTCTTTTAATATTGTCCCGTTCAATTAGAATAGAGACCCATTCAAGACTGCAGCGATGGGCTGCTGCAATCCATCGCTCTTGGAATTAGAATAAAAGAACATGCTAGAGATGTAAGAAATAAAAAAAATGAGTAGCCCTATTTCTGAACATTTCAATAATAAACATCATGGTAACATGGATTGTATGAAAGTTTCTATATTGGAACATGTACCAGTATATTTTAATAATGTTGATTTCCAAAAAAGTGTGTTAAGACAAAAAGAATCACTTCTTATCATGAAGTATAATACCTTGTGTCCATATGGACTTAATAAGGAGTGTAACTGGCATAGTTTTATTTGACTATTATAGCTTTAAATATTTTGAATTTTTTATGTAATTGATTGATTGTTTAATTGTATTAATTGATTGATCTGTTATATACACTGCTTAGAGTGAGCTTTGTATTTTTTACTCTGTAAAGGCTGTGGCCGAGGCGCTAGAGAAGTTGAACTGGAAAGTTGAACTGTTCATTAAATTTTATGAAAGTAGAGCTGTTACTCACTGGTGTTCTTTAGTTGTTGCTATAAAATGATTATTGTGAAGAATGTCTGGATGTGCACCCAATATTTGTAATCATGAGATATATGCCCTGGTATCACAATTAGGGTTACCGTCCATGCCTATCAGCCCTAATGCCAGGATATGGGAACTGACTATAAAAGATACTGTGAATCAAAGTTGTAAACAAGCTCCTTTTGGAGCAAACTGTAAAGACTGCAGGAAGTCACTGCAATGTTATTATGCCTGTGTATAACTGCAGCACATGGTTACAGACATTATAGCACTTATATCTGTATTAATCATTATAGCACTAATACACTGCATTAATGCTGTACTGTTTGTGCTAGTACTTGGTATTACATGTTTGGCAATCTAATGCCACTTGGTCTTGTCCATTAGCTCTACTGCTCTGCCCTCCTTCCTATTTGTCTATGGCAGTTTTTTTATTAGCATACCCTTCTTTGCTCTCCTACTGAACCATTATACTTTTAACCTACACGTATCTTGCTTTAGTCCAAGCTCTTTTCTGTGCTCCTGTTATATTATTTCTGACCAGTTGTTTTTCATGTGCTCTTTCTTCTTTTACAGCTCGGACATACACCCGTAATAAAATGGGCTGCCCTTACTTTCTCACTGCTGCATCCCAACTTCTCTGGACAACATTGCTTTGGATACCCATGAAACCCTCCCTCCAGTCAAAAAGGATGACCTTTCCCAAGCTCATCAAAGTGTAGGTGTTAGTCTACAGTTCTCACTTACTATTCACTGTATTTTCTGTATTTTTTCTGGCTTGCACACTCACATGGACCATCACTTACTCATGGCCGTTTTTCCCCATTCATGTTTAGGCATTTAAGGTTAGTAGACATGGTTCCCCTTTTCTGCCACAAGATGGGAGTGTACCACAAAGCAAACTAACTCCTACTGTACCTAAGCCAAAGAAAAAGGATAATAAACTAAAACTAAAAAGAAATATATATATATATATATATATATATATATATATATATATATATATATATATATATATATATATATATATATAGCTGCATTATCCCAGTCAGGTGCGTTGTAGCTAACAGCCCTTGTCTACATGGGAGCATAGTCTTTTAAAACAATTTTGTGCCCACCATTAAACTTGTTTTTCCTGCTCAAATAGGCTTAAACGCACCTTATAATTACAAGCCAAGTGCTGCTCCTGATTGTTTTTTTGTTTGGCGCTTTTGCCACTTTCAGCTGGGCTAGCCCCACTCCATTCACCCTTGCTACACTCCGGCTCCCGATCTCTACCCCCATTCCCACCCACCTCCACTTCAAATACATTTATACCTATCCTTGTCCCACCTATCCATCCATCCTCCAATCCAACTCCTCCTCCTCCACACCCCACCCAATCTGACTATCATTTAACAGTCCAACCCCTTTTCATCTCACCCATATACTCCACCCCTTCTGCCCCTCTACATAACCAATATCTAATAACCTCACTTCCTGTTTCCACACCTTTTCCTTAAGTCTATTCCCACCTTCCTTACCTACCTTTAAACCATAGCACTCTATGCCTACATCACCGATACTACCTCAATAGTCCTACCCATACTTCACTGTCAAATCTTTCTACTACCCTACCTAACTCACCTTGTATATTCACCTATTAGACTCCACTCCTCACAGTAATTTCTCTCATATTCAACATCTTTCTCCTTATTTTTACTGTTTACCTCTTCTCCTTCTAAAACTCTCATCACTTCACCCAATTAGTATACATCCCAACCCCACATCTACCCACAATGTCACCCCATCCAGCTACTCTGCAATCTGCTCTAGTCTGTATGCCAGTGATTTAATTTTACAAAAGAAACTGACAATCCTCTCTCCACAGCATAATCTTCCTAGTAATTTTGTCCATAACTATTTTAGGAACCCAAAAAAGAAGCTCCATCCAAATACATTTCCTACTCATCTTAGCCTAGTCCAGTGTTCATAGGTTCATAGGTTGGTACTAGGCTATCAGCCCTAGGGCCTATACAAGCCTAGCCATAACAATTCCCTGGCTATTTCTTCCCACAAAATTAATTGCCTGGACCCCTGTCTAACAGGGAAATAATCAGCCCTTGCAAGTCTCAAACCCAGGACCCTGCACACTATAGCCAAAGTGATTAACTACTAAGCCATTTCAGATGTCTTTCATTGGCCGGGAATTGAACCCAGGTGAACTGCTTGGAAGGCAGCTATGCTCACCACTATACCACCAATACACCAATACAGGAAAATGCTCTAGAACTTTCTGTAGAATGTACACAGGAAATGGAGAACAAAGACTGTGCCATCAGTTCAGAGGAAAATGATCTAAGGGAAGAGTTGGTTGATTAAGTGAAAATGGACAGACATATTAAGATTAATGAAAGAATAGACTACAGAAAGTCAGTAAGACACAAAATGTTAGACGTTTGATAAAAGAAATGAATACAGCAATCAGGACTATTAATAGAAACCCATGCGATATAACAGAAGTAAACAGGATATATTACTATGCAGCTAAAGTAATAACACATAGTCTTACTAAAAAACACAGGGCAGTAAGGGAAAGGAAGCAGAGAACTCAAATGTCATCAAGGAAGTATTGAATAAGGAAAATTATAAAGCAATTAAGACAAGACTTGTCACTGCTGGAGGAGTACAGAAGAGGGGACAGATCAACAAAAATATTCAGAAACATAGACATGATGAAAGCAGCATGTTGATCAGAACAGATCAGGATTTACTGTACACTATTGCAAATAATAAACTAAATGTATCAGCGCAGGCAGAAAAATTTAGAAGACATGCAGATAAATATAAAGGAAAAGTACAACATAAGCAATTTATTGATGACCCAACAGTTTTATAGAGAATTTGGAAATGGGGCAAAAGAAATTGAAATACCAGAAAAAAAAAAAAGAAGAAATAGACACATTTTGGAGAAATATATATGAAGATCCTGATGAACATAACATAGATGCCGAATGGATAGAAGAAGTAAAAGAAAGAATTAGTTAAAATATACAAGATGTGAATTGGGTTGAAGTAATCATCACAGAAATTGAAACAAAATTAAGAAAAGCCCATAACTGGAAAGCCCCAAGCCCGGATGCACCACCTGACTTCTGGTTAAAAGTATTAACATCTTTATATAAAGATTTAGCCATGAGTAAGAACTATTTATATGCACACCCTGAACAGATGCCAACCTGCTTAACAGCAGGAAAAACAATATTCCTCCTTTACAATGAACCTGCAAGCTACCCTAAAAAACTATAGACCATTAAGCTACCTTCCAATGATGTATGAACAGTACACTGGAATTGATGCTGACAAAGTTTAGTCATTTAGAAGAAAGCTCAGTCATGGCAATAGAACAAAAAAGGAAACAAAACAAAGTCATATGGAACAAAGGATAATTGTTGTACAATAAAGTCATAATGGTTAACTGTAAAAAGAGGAAGTATCTAAGTATGGCATGGACAGACTACAAAAAAATGCATTTGACAGAATCCCACATTCATAGATAAAAGAGTGCTTACAAATGTATATGATACACCCAGTGGCATAGCTGTGATGGGGGTGAGAGGGGCAGTTCTTTTGGGACTGTCACATTTACACTGTTTTTAAGAGTGTTTTTCTTTAAGAATGATCCCATAGCTTGCTAGTCCAGTCGCTTCACTTCTGTATGTGCAGACATCCTGTTCTTCCTATCCGATGCTCACTGTTTGAAATTGCTTCTTATTCATGGATGATTACATTTGCTGTGTCAAGTAAGGGAATTTAGCTTGCATTTAGTATGCTTATGCTGCTTGAAATTGCTTCTCTGTGTTCACTTCACGGACCTTTGCTGAAGGGGGTAAGGGAATTTAGTATGCCCCTTGAAATAAGTTTGTTTGTTGAACTCGTGTGTGTGTGTGTGTGTGTGTGTGTGTGTGTGTGTGTGTGTGTGTGTGTGTGTGTGTGTGTGTGTGTGTGTGTGTAAAATTTACCAGTTAGGTATTCCTGGTGGTTACTGTTACTCAGACTCAAACTCTGTACCTCAGATACAAGAGCAAGAGCCTAAATTCTCTAACCATACGACCACTTGTTTGTGATTCAAGGAGTTGAGTCCATATCTCTCAACTGTCCATATTTTTCACAAAATGTCTGGAATGTTTGGCTCATACTTTTGGTCTGTTCCTGTTAAAAGTTGTGGTTTTCTGGCAAATCAGTGAGAACTGAATTCACTAAATAATGATAGCCATTTAAGTTTCAGTCTCTTTCTCAGGAAATGCATGGTAACACAAAACATTTTATTCTAGCAACTCTCTATGATTATACAAGCAATGTTTAAAATGTGTCCTTGGTTTTGGGCCTTTGCACCCCCCAATATATTTGGGCTTTTTCCATATTTCTTGTGCTGTAAAGTTGAGAGATATAGTTGAGTGGATTATACAAGGAGCTGAGAGCCTCAGGGGAACAGAAGTTTAGTGCTGCTTATGGCAAATCTGTTTGCATTGTTAGTAGCACAACAAGTAGTATACTTGTTTGTGATGCAGAAGGCTGTGTGTTCTACTTCCACAGTATGTAGATGGATTGTATTGTACTTTAAAGGGGGTGAATGCTGCAGTCCTGAGAATGCCCCCCTTTGGAGAAGATACCTAGTAACTATGAACCTGTTATCAGTTTGCCATCCATTCCCTATTGCAATATCACTAGCTTATGATTTTTTTTAATGTAACATATGCAATTTATTCTTCAAGGGGAACAGGTACTTTATTTATAGATGAAACAATGAAATATAAAATTATTTGATAGGCGCAACCTCTTCATTAGTTACAGATCTCTTTAATGTGGAATTATTTAGATGACTTTTACTTCTGCAGAGATTGTGCATATTTACTGATATTGGTAGACTGCAATGCCAGAAGTTTTGTAGACTTTTATGATGGAAATATTCTGATTTTGGGTAGTTTTGTCATTGTTGGTTCATACATTTTATTTCATTGCTTACTAGAAAAAAATGTTCAAAACAATAAATTTAAAACATGGACTAACAAGTGTGCTGTATTATACAAGGAATGTAATTTAATACAATCAGGAAGGTGAATCAGAGAACACATGTGTGTTTGCATGTACGTAAATATGTTTGCAAGGAGCCTGTGATTTGAAAACAGTCCAAAGATAAGCTTTATCTGCCACTGGCCAGATGCATTTTCTTTGACTGGGGATTTCAATGCTGTTTCAATGAATGTGAGAAAGGTAGAGAAGTTTTAATGCTAAGTTTGTATTCATTGTGCTACAAGATTTAAAATAAAAGTTTTAAATTAAATCCAAATAATCATTGTATAAGTAAAGCATAGAGCAGTATGCATGTTACAGTGTTTGTGGTAAATGGGGAGAAATAGCCAAGTAATGAGACACTGGAATGGTTGCAGTGGGGGAGGGCTGATTATGGGGGCCCCATTTGATCATGATTTTGTGAGGGTGGAGAGATGTCAGTCTCAAAGACAGCCTCGGGAGGCACAAACTGTAGCTACACCACTGGATACACTCTACACTAATCGATTACATTACAACGACCATGAAGCAGTGTCAAACCACTTTGCAGTTAAGCCATAATAAAGGACAAATTATAATTCAAAGAATAAAAATTCAAAGGGAGATGTGGGTAACTGTTTGTCACCCTGCTCTTTTTTCTTGCCCTTAACCCATTAAGTTGTTTACTGAACAGATTAGGTCATGGCTACAATTTGGTTCCCACAAAGCAACAAAGTTTAAAGACTTATCATAAACTTTCTGTGTATGATATAAAACTGTATAGTGCATCAGATGAGGAACTGAAAGCACAACTACAAGTGGTCAAACTTTCTCAGATGATATAAGAATGTCATCTGGTCTTAAAAAATGTGCAGAAGCAACCTTTAAAGCAGGAAAGCACTTCAGCAACAAGAAAATATCAGTCTGGTACAGGAATGTGATATAAAAGAACTTCAGGAAGAGGGAGTGTATAAATAGGTTCATGGGACCTATCTCTCCAAGGCATTTATATAAGTAGCTTTCGAATTTTTGTGGCTTACGCCACCCCTTATATGAAAAAATACTGTACATAGGTTCATAGGTTAAATTATGATGGATCAACAGTAAAACATGAACACATGGAATAAAACTTAGTAAGGAATATTTTAAAAGACTAAAAGTAATATTGAAATCAGATCTGACATCCAGGAAGAAAGCCCAGGCTATAAATAAATTTGCTCTTTCTGTTCTGACTATCCCCAAAAGGTATTGGATCAGTTGGACAGGTAAACAAGAAAAATGCTTCGTGTTTATCAAATGATTTATAAAAATCAGTGTATACCAATATTATATATTCCTCATATGATGATATGGGCTAGTGCTAGCATAGCCAGCTGGAATTCTATAAAGAATGATATGCCCTTTGAATATCAAACTGATTTATACAAGATGCTTGTGTTACAAATGTATTATAACTGTATGACATTTGAATATCAAACTATTTTGCACAAATGCTTAAGTTACAAATGTATTAGATGTTAAATGTTTTAAATGTATTAGAACTGTATGGTATTGAAAATCAAAATGTGTTTGTAAAGTTGCTAGTCTTAAAAATGTATCAGCAGTGGGTCCTGGATAGAGAAGGAATATACATGTGAGACTATATGTATATATTAGCAAAGAACACTGGAAGAGAAGGGGTTAAGAGCTAGCTTAGTTCTTACTTTAAGAAAACTACTGTTAATCAGACCACCTGTTGGGCCATAGAAGTGCTTATCTCACAGCTCTGAATAAGACCAGAGATGGAATGTCTGGAAGAAGCCTTTGTTCATTAGCTCAGTAAAAAGAGGGTAAGCCCCAGGCACTGCCATAAACATTAGCAAAACTTTAGATATGCATCTTAACACATCTATGCTAACATCCTGTCTCAAACTTCAAAGGGGAATAGTGTGAGAACCTACAGTCAGGGGACCAGATGAGGTCAATCTGCCAGCCATCTTGGAATTTTTAGATATTACAAAGATAAGTCTGTCAGTATTGAATATTCTGGTTTGGCCCTAATCCGCAAGAAGGACCATGCTCTATCAAGTAAATAAGGAACAGTAATTCTCCTATATTCAGTCAGGAAAATATAGTGAAGCTTAGCTTAGATATTGGGCTGGATTCATGCAGGCTTGCATGGAGTCTAAGAGTAGAGTAAGACTCCAGACAGCCAATATGTCTGCCAAGCAATCCAGAAACAGCTGGCAGGGGCGTGCATGAGAGCTCCTAAAATGACTCTTGCACAGACAGTGTTAGGATATGCAAATTACCTAATTTGCTGCTGAAAACTATGCAAATGAGGTAAATTTGCAATCCAGGAAACACTAACCTGTCCGAGTAAGACTAGTGTTATTTGCAGAAATGTACTCCGTTGGTAACTGAGTACCATTCTGCAAATACCAAAATGGATCTATGACAGCTCCAAATAAAGGATGCATCCAGTTGAGGAAGCATGCCAATGACCAAATATAAGGCCATTGGCATTATTATGTGTTGCAAAATGATAAAAAAAAATTTTTTCCCCCGATCTCCGATGTTTAAAAATAGGCATTTTATTAAATATATTCATCTGCCATGCAGGTGAATGGCAGGCTGAAGACAACATGGCTACTGAGTAGTGGTTGCTAAGGGGGGAAGCTCAGTCTGAGAGATGTAACCAAGCATTAGTAGGCAATCCTATGCAAATGAGTATAAGGATAGTGAATCCCAATTTTCCCCTGCCATGTGGACCATGTCCCTAGAGTGTAAGAGTAGGATTAGGGGAGTAATAGAGTAGAAGATATGTGATATAATGAGGGGGGTATTTTATTGTAAGCTTATTGGAGCAGAGTGGCATGTGTTTGCTGTGAGTTACTCAGGACTGGAAGAGGCGTGTCTACAGCTGTCTGAATTGAAACCCAGAAACTGAAGGTGTATGCCATGGCTATCACTAAAGTTTCTTGCAAAGATTCTTACACTGTGTGCACACGTGTGCGTGCCTGTAAACCCACCTAAGCCTGTGTGCGCATGTGTGCACCCGTGTAATCATGTGTAAGGCTGTCTAAGCCAGTGTGCATGCATGTGCACCCACCTAAGCCTGTGTAAGCCCGTGTAAGCCTATGTAAGGTTGTGTGCGTGCGTGTTTGCGCTTATTTGCGCATCGCTGCCCCCTGTGGAAATAGAAAGGGAAAAGGAAGGAAAAGTAGTAGGAAGTTAACCAAAGAGAACTAGCAGAGCTGCCAGGTGAAATGAATCAGAATCAGACAATTACACAGGCAGTACACTAGCCCAGCCCAGCCCAGCCCAGCAATTAAAACTCTGCAAACAACATTCCCCCATGTTTTTCTCAGAAACACTGCAACACTGCAGTCTACAAAGAGAAGTGAAAACTTAAAAAGCTTAACTGAGACAAAAAAATGTTACGGGCTGCCATTGCTATTATAAGGCAACATGTGCAAGATGCAGAGGGTGGTGCCATTGCAAATGTTGCTGAGCAACCCACAGTGATGAGACAGAGAAGAGTGTACAGACCCAGGGTAACCTACCAGGAGCTACATGAGCTGGAGATAGTGGAGCGCTATAGAGTGGACAGAGACCTCCTGCAGCAAATTGTTGAGCTGTGCAGGCCATGCCTCACACACAGAACCAACAGAGGGGAACCCATCCCAGTGGAAACCAAGGTATGTGTTGGCCTAAGAATACTAGCAACAGGTACCTTCCAGAGACCAACTGGTGATATGATGGTGATTTCACAGGCATCAGCATCCAGGGTACTGCACCAGTTTCTGAATGACATGTCAGCACATGTTGGTGATCATGTATATTTCCCCAATTCCTGTAAGGTATTGGCCAGCAATATGCGCCTCTTCCAGCAAATAGCGGAATACCCTGAGGTAGTGGGTGCAATTGACTGCTTGAACATACACATCAAAGCACCAGCCGGTGAGCGGGGTAGGGCCTACATCAACTGCAAGGGCTTCCACTCCATCAACTGCCAGGTCGTGTGCGATGCCCAGGGCATAATACTGAATGTGTGTGCTGGCTGCCCTGGAAGCTACCATGACTCCCATATCTGGCATCTGATGCAGCTGTACCAGACATTTGCCAATGGGGACATCCCTGACGGTCACCTAGTGTGGGATGCTGGATATGCACTGGAGCCATGGCTGATGACACCCATCAGAAATGCACACACACCTGAACAAGAACTCCATGAGTCACATGCACAAACACGAAATGTAATCGAGCGTGTGTTTGGGATGCTCAAGTCGTGGTTCCATTGCCTGGACACATCAGGTGGATCCTTGCAGTACTCATGACCCCAAATTGTCATGATATGTGCCATGCTACACAATATGATCCTGTGAAAACAGCTGCAGAAGGAACAGCATGGGGAAGGGTCATACAGCCCCCCACCATTGCCAAGGCCTGCACAGGCACAGCATGACTCAGAGGAGGAACAACCTGAGCCTGCCCCAGTAGGCAGAAGGAGGCGTGCCCAGTATGCCTTGGCCTTGGCAAAGAGGCAACACATAGCACATACACTGGCTCAGTAGGAACCCTGGAAATGATACCTCTCTCTGACTCACACATAAAATAAAAGGGATGCCTAACTTGACACAACCTGTTTCCAAACATGTATAGGTAGTGTAGTATGTGCATCTGATATAGGCAGCCCTGCAGCACCACCTGAGGCATGATTGCCATGTTTTAAGCAATATAAAGCAGTGCTAAGCAGCATTTACCAATATTTAGTATATGTAAACAAAATTGCCCGTGTTAACTAGTGCAATGTTGGGCAATGTTGAGCAACGTTGGGCAAGGTCGGGTAAAGTCGCGCAAGTGCAAAGTCAGGTAAACATGCTCATATTTGATTTACTGATCCTTAAGCAGTCTGGTCTGCCCAGCATGAAAATAAAAAGCAGTGACAGGGCTCGAACCCAGTATGCTGTGCACTATAGTCACAGTACTGAACCACTAAGCCATGATAGCATTTCAGTGGCACTGACACAGCAGGACAATTGTACACTAATGCAAAAACAAAGAAATGCTGTATCATGCCCCTTAAGAGGTATATGGGTAGCCTCCCCCACAGGCCTATGCAGACAGAGAACATCAGGCTAGGCGGTGTGATGTGGATTGTGTAGGCTATGAAGTCGCAATCTAATATACGTGACATTGGATGCTAGGATCTGTAGCACAGTAGTATGCCTCAAGCCAGTATGATAGGCAACAGTACAGACTGAAATGGTGTACCATACATAGCAGTGCAGACATAGCAAATGTGTATAAGTGTCAGGTGAAACCTTCATCCTATGTACACCCACAGTAACAATCAGGTGTGCCCCCGGGTAAAAATGTAGAAAGAATAGCTACCCCCCCTGTATGTAGAAATGTTGATAAGTCTATGCAAAGTGTCTCATGGAAGCCCTGCAGGCACAGCATGATCCCTGTTGATCTATGACACAAAGGTGAGCCCTGCTATAAAAATACAACTTGATTTGCCATACACATATAGTATAAATGCCTATACTGGGCGTGCTCACACACTCCAACAAATGTAGTGGATTTCATTCAGCAACACACTGAAAGGTCATACTGGGCATGCTCACACACAAAGAAATGAAGCAATTGTCAGGCAGCAACATACTGAAAGTTCATACTGGGCATTCTTGCACACTTAGGCTGAATACGGATGTGATAATAAGGGATCTATGGACAAATGTGGATAGTCATCTCTACTTCCAGAAACACATTCACAAAGTGGTCAGAAAATCATGCTATGTGTTCAGACAAACTGCCAAGGTCTGTGCATGTAGGTCAAAGGAGGTTCCCACTACTCAGCGGTTATCAGACCCATCAGAGAGTACCACAGCACACTTGCGATTAATCTGACTAGGTATGTTCAGCAGCCAGAAAGACCACTGAAGTACCTTAACAATTGGATTACTAGCCTCAAATAGTTGCCCCATGCAACAAGACTGAATGTAACCCAATCTGTACTCTGTTGCATTATGTCAACTCAGGAGATCTCTGCCCAACAGACTGGTCCATGTCATGTCTACGCTCAGATCTGTTCTGAGTTACAGCTCAATGGCATTAAATATACAGACCCAACTGATATTGCCAACATCCTGGCAGATAGGATCAGTGTTAACTTTACCCCCCCTCACCCATGAAAGAGCACATCTCTATAATGGAAGACTGCAATGTTGCTGTCATCACGGCTGCACAGGTAAAAAAAACACTCTCCACAGCCAGTATCACAGCAGCCATGGGACCAGATAACATCCCAGGCCATGTAGCATCTACTTCCCTGAAGTAAAATTTAACATGGAAGGTCTGTGGCAACTGAAGTTTCCAGAGGACTGCAAACTAGGAGCCATAATTGTAAACACTGCAGATGTGGACATCCTACAAAAGGGCCTCACTGAGACAGATGGCTATTATCAAAGCCATGGGCTCTAGCTCAATGCCAAAAGGTGCATTGTCATCCCCTTTGCTAAAAACTCTGTAGCCAAGAACTATAACATAGGTGGTAGTATACTTCACACTGAAAGTGTGACAAGAGACCTTGGGTCACAGGTGGACAGTGGACACAACTGTGATAACCACATTCCCACAGTAGTCAGGAGACCCTCCTATGTGGCACACCTCATCACAAAATGTGTCTCATGCAGAATAGAAGAGGACATTGTTCCCCTCTACTCATCACTCACTAGAACTATAACAGAGTACAACACCACTTCTGTTATGTACCTCACAAGACAACCACAACAACTGGAAAGCCTGCAGCAATACCTCACAAAGAGCATTAGCAGCCTGAAATACATGCCATATACAGACCATCTCAAAATGCTCCATCTGTACTCCCTTGCATATCGCCTTCTCAGAGGTGATCACTGCCTAGCATACAAAGCTATGTCAAGCACAGAGCTGTTGGACATGCTCCACGTAAAACACTCACAATCTCTCTGACCTTCGGACCCAAAGCCACGAGTGAAATACAAAAGGAAGGGGTGTACCCATTTACCTTATGGATACCCAAACCTTCAGGTTAGTGGTGCTGCATGAGGCCTTGGAGACCATGCAAGTGCAACTAACATTGGGCAAAGCTGCTCATCAGATTGTAGCCTGCTACAGATCATGTACCTTGTCTCAGGAACCTCACTCAGTATTCCTGAGAACAGTGGAAAATACAAAGGTCCTGTCAAACACCATTATATGAGGAGATTACAACTACCCAAACATTGAGTGGGAGAATTACTCGTGTACAATGTCCTTTGGCCAATGTTTCCTAGAGTTTAAAAACTCTAACACCCTGGAACAGCTGGTCACCATGCCCACTACAGGTGACAACATACTGGACATGATCATCACCAACATGGGGTACCAGTGTTCCACAACAGAGATAAACTCCTCGCTGGTAATATCAGATCATAAAGTAATTACACTGGACATCCACATCCTGCTCCCCCACCCAGTCAATGAAACCACTGTGAAGACATATTCAAAAGCAAACTGCACACTTCCCAAGACCAAAGTGGAATGTTCCAAAGACCTCTTGCTATAGGATAATGATATACAATCTGCAGAATCATTTACAAGTGCATCCTATGAGCATCTACAGGGATGCATGGAACGAGACAATACAAAGAAATCCAAGATGCACTCCTCCAAAAATAAGACAACAGTCAGGTGGTTGTTGCCCATAAATAAGCTAGACAACAGAAGGAGGAAACGAACACATGATAGAGCCAACTTCGCTAAAGGAAAGGCATCACAGATCATTATTAGGAAGAAACAATAATTGCTCATAAAATAATCCAAGGACTGTTTCTAAAGACAAAAAGCCAAGGAATGTAAGAATAACAACCACATAGCCTTCGGTATCTATACCAAACATGCATGTGTCAACTTCCAAATATGCTGTCAGCTACTGAAAAAGGAAAGAGATACACTGAACCAACTTTCATTGCCCACATCTAGGGGGACAAGTTCAGTGTAAACTCACCCCCATCACCCCCAAATGGCCCTGTGCCCATCACAGAAGGATGCTGAGCCCCAGACGTCATGGACATGCAGGTAAAGACAGCCCTCTCCAAAGCTAAGAACACAGCATCAGTGGGACTGGATGGTGTCCCAGGCTGCGTCTTACACTAGGCCCAAAAGGAACTACACCCTCATCTACATCCACTGTCCAGACTCAAGCATACCACAGGCTATGTACCCAAAGAATGGCGTACACTAACAGTCATCCAGCTCCACAAAGGGGGAGCCACAACAGAACCTGGAAAACATTGCCCTATATGTCTACTCAGCCTGGTCTACAAAGCTATTGAGTAAATTGTTATGGAACCCATAAACAGAGACATTGGAGACCTCCAGACACTGGACACTACACATCTCCACCTTGTTAAAGGCAGATCCTGTCTCCTACACCTAGTTGACTTATTTCAAACAGTTACCAACGACATAGATGGAGGTGAAAGTAGTCCACACAGCCCACCTGGACTTCACTAAGGACTTTCTACACCATTTCACACTCTGTTATCATGGACAAGCATACCAGCTTGAACATTAACAGCTATGTCACAGGATGGGTGGCCAAGTGGCTCATAGATCAAACACACATGTTCAGAGTTGCAGGTGCTATGTCCGACTCTAAGCCAGTCACAAATGACATCCCACAGGTCTTGGTCCTGGGACCCCACCTGTTCAGTAGATACTGCTCAGAGGTATAGGCAAGCACGGGAGTTGTATGGCTGAAAAGGTTTACAGATGACTGCTAACTGTGGTCCATAATCGACTCTATGGCTGACACAGACATCCTCCAGAAGTGTCTTACAGATACTGATATCTGGTGTCAAAACAATGCCCTCAAGCTGAATGCCAATGAATGCATAGTCATCCCCTTTGGGTAAAACAATGTGCATACAGATTACCACATAGGTGGTAATCCAGTATGTACGGAGAAAGTCATTATGGCCCTGGGGACACAGGTAGATAGCAAACTCCCCTTTGATGGTCACATGGCCAAAGTGTTCAGACATTACTTCTATGTAGCCCACCTAATGTCACCTAATGTAACCCACATTGTATAGTCTGATGATGTCACCATCCTACAAATAAACCTGTGGAAAAGAAAGCTCACAGTAATCTGCATAGTGCGTCATGTAAATGTGTACTCCTGTAGTATCATAAAGTAGTTAGGTAGGGGATTGAATCCTGCACTTGACAAGTGTGTGTTTGTGTGTGGTCTCCTTGAGAAGGAGCAACCTTTTTGGAGAGTAGTAAAACACCTTAAAAGTGGTATACTAATTATTGTCAAGTCTGATGATGTCACCATCCTACAAATATACCTGTGGAAAACAGACTTCCCAGTAATGTGTATAGCATGACGTGTTAATGCATACTTCTCTAGTATCATAAAGTAGTGAGGTAGGGGTTTGAATCCTGCACTTGACAACTGTGTTTGTATGTAATCACCTTTGAGAGGAGCAACCTTTTTGGAGAGGAGTAGAACACCTTAAAAGTGGCATACATATTTATGTCAAGTGTGATGATGTCACCATCCTACGAATATACCTGTGGAAAAGAGAACTCCCAGTAATGTGTATAGCCTGTCGTGTTAATGTGTACTCCTGTAGTATTATGAAGTAGCTAGGTAGGGGTTCGAATCCTGCACTTGTCAACTGTGTGTGTGTGATTACCTTGGAGAGGAGCAACCTTTTTGTAGGGTAGTAGAACACCTTACAAGTGATATACTTATCTTTGTCAAGTCTGATGATGTCACCATTCTACAAATATACCTGTGGAAAAAAGACCTCCCAGTAATATGTATAGCGCATCGTGTTAATGCGTACTCCTCTAGTATCATGAAGTAGTTAGGTAGGGGTTTGAATCCTACACTTGACAACTGTGTGTGTTTGTGTGTAATTACCTTGGAGAGGACCAACCTTTTTGTATGGTTGTAGAACACCTTACAAGTGGCATACTTATCTTTTTCAAGTCTGATGATGTCACCATCCTACAAATATACATGTGGAAAAGAGAACTCCCAGTAATGTGTATAGTGCGTTGTGTTAATGCGTACTCTTCTAGTATCACAAAGTAGTTAGGTAGGGGGTTCAATCCTGCACTTGACAAGTGTATGTGTGTAATTACCTTGGAGAGGAGCAACCTTTTTGTAGAGTAGTAGTACACCTTACAAGTGCTATACTTATATTTGTCAAGTCTGATGATGTAAACGAAAACGGATACAAGACTCCTGGCGGACGCTTTTAATTCTTTCTTTAAGTGCGCTAGTTACAATACACTTTTCGTTGGTCAAGCCAACTTCTTCAGAAGATAAAATATTACAAATCAAACATCTGTTAATCAGTTACTCAAGCATTTTATACACACACATTTTAAAACCTGAACACACCCACTGAATTCAATTGGTAGTTGGTGTGTGCAGTAACAGTTTCATGTAAACAATTATATAAACGTTAAAATCACCCTATCTAAACGGGTTTCACTCATATTACCTAAGGTCCAAATATGTTTTTGATAAAAAACCTTTCATCTACACTTTTAAGTGTCTTGTTAGGGGGATTAACTTAAAAAGTGATAATATGACTAGTAAAGATAACAATAATAAAATTGGAAAGGGTAACATTAACGAATAAAACAAATAAAAGTGAGGATGAAAATAAGAATGGGGATGAAAATAAAAATAGATGTGGGTCTGTAAAAGGATATGGACCATATCGTACAAGTATCACATTATATTTATTGTTAGTGTGTGATGGCATATTATTGTCCTGTTTTTACAAGTAAAAAACTACCGTTCAGTAATATCGTATCATGTCCTAAACTAAGGTAGCCAATTAAATGTTACTGTCAGTGCCAGTTCAATGAGGAATCCTACCTCATAATCACTTTGATCAATAACTTTAATCGCTCCCTGTATTGATTATTCTTTTATAACACAAGTGTAAGAATTAAACACCTATTAACATACTGTAGTCTGTTGATAGTGTATTGAATTTGATTTTACCCAAATTCTAACTTTCATAATGAATCATCTTCAATAGCATGTATTTTGAGACTCAAAAATCTTGACAGATGATGTCTCAATTTTCATACTTTATTCGCTATACCTTTTATATTTCTTTATATCTTTTAGAGATTTAATAGTCACAGTGCTACATATGTACATAGCCTATTAATTTCATCCAGGTCTGTTTTGACACCAATTTCCCACAACCATCAAAGTTAGATTTTTGAAAAAATCAAAATTAACACACGTTAAACAGGTTATATTTCATATATATTTTTATTTATTTTTTATTTACACACGATTGTAGTGCTATATATGCACACTGCCCACTGACTTTATGAAGGCTTGACTTGACATCGCTTCCAAAATTATGAAAGTTAGAATTTGGGTAGAATCAAATACAATACACTATCAACAGACTACAGTATGTTAATAGGTGTTTAATTCTCACACTTGTGTTATAAAAGAATAATCAATACAGGGAGCGATTAAAGTTATTGATCAAAGTGATCATGTAGGTAGGATTCCTCATTGAACTGGCACTGACAGTAACATGTAATTGGCTACCTTAGTTTAGGACATGATACGATATTACTGAATGGTAGTTTTTTATTTGTAAAAACAGGACAATAATATGCCATCACACACTAACAACAAATATAATGTGATACCTGTACGATATGGTCCATATTCTATTACAGACCCACATCTATTTTTATTTTCATCCCCATTCTTATTTTCATCCCCACTTTTATTTGTTTTATTCGTTAATGTTACCCTTTCCAATTTTATTATTGTTATCTTTACTAGTCATATTATCACTTTTTAAGTTAATCCCCTAACACACTTAAAAGTGTAGATGAAAGGTTTTTATCAAAAATATATTTGGACTTTAGGTAATATGAGTGAAACCCGTTTAGATGGGGTGATTTTAACGTTTATATAATTGTTTACATGAAACTGTTAACACACCAACTACCAATTGAATTCAGTGGGTGTGTTCAGGTTTTAAATGTGTGTGTATAAAATGCTTTGTAACTGATTAACAGATGTTTGATTTGTAATATTTTATCTTCTGAAGAAGTTGCGAAAAAAAGTGATGTAACTAGCGCTTATAAAGAAAAAGCGTCCGCCAGGAGTCTTGTATCCGTTTTCGTTTTCTTCAGTTTGTTTGTTTTTTATTTTTAAGTCTGATGATGTCACCATCCTACAAATATACCTGTGGAAAAGAGACCTCCCAGTAATGTGTATAGCGCATCGTGTTAATGCGTACTCCTCTAGTATCATGAAGTAGTTAGGTAGGGGTTTGAATCCTGCATTTGGTGAGTGTATGTGACACTGTTGGTCAATGTGTTGTGGGTTTTGCTTTTACTACTGTATGACAAATTAGTATGCATTGCACATGTGAGGTAGCTGTGTGGCAAATACATATACGTACATGTTATCTCAATTATTGCATGTGTGGGAACCCTGCTTTATCCAAGAACACAGCTGTCATCTTTGCCAAACTGTGCTGCTGCTTCCCGGACCTTAGGTCACATCTGTATGCTTGTGACAAGGCCAGCCACTGCAGTGATGCCTGGCCTAGGTCATCCGTGTCACACACACTCATTATGGTTTCTATTGAATTGTGTGAGTGAGGGTTTATGGCCGAGGTATATGTCAGATCTATTCAAACGCAGCAAAGTCTGTCAATGATGACTATTCATCATAGGTGTACAACAACCTTTGTAGATATGCATGCAGACCCCTTATTGCTTATGTGATCCACCGAGGCATTTCAAAATACCTTAGGAAATGTGATTATCAAAGGAGAGCTGATGTAACACTAGGTTGCATGTACACATTGGTACCTGTACATCATGTTGGTGGATACTACCTATGTGGTACTGTGGGGATACTATGTTCCCTAAAGGTGGATGACTATGCTTAGTTTGGCCTATAGCTTTACAGCATGGGTTTGACAAACAGATAAAAAGACCACAGTGAAGAACTTCTCAAAGCCGACTTCACACTTCAAGGCTAGTGTGGTCTCTTTAAGGCCCCAGACTGTGGAAACCATTACTCAAGCCACTGAATCACTTACAAATGCCTTCTACCAGCACCTACAGGACTGCATGGATCAGGCAATCCCAAACAAAACAAAGACCCTTTGTACCAAAGGCAAGTGTCTAGTTTGGTGGACCCCAGCCATAAACAAGCTCTACAACAAAAGGAGGAAGCTACTACAAGATAGAGCAAAATCCTTAAAAGGGAAAACACCCTTGATCATTATAAGTAAAAAACTAAGATCTCTCATAAAATCATCCAAAGCAAATTTTGAGAGAAAAGTCGCTAAGGACTCAAAGGACAATCATAAGGCCTTCTTTAGCTATGTTAGAAACCTGGGAGGAAACTCCCAGATATGCTCAGAATTAGTTCAAAATGATGTAAAATTACTGAACCTACAGACATTGCCAACATACTGGCTGACAGGTTCAGTGCAAACTCCCAAAGGTGAGATATCTATACCAGAGAATTATAGCCCCCAAACATCTCTAACGCTCAGGTGAGAACTGCTCTCCAAGGCAAAACACAGCATCCATGGGACCAGATGGTGTCCCCGGATGTGTGCTCCAGAACTCAATGAGGAATTAAACCCGCAGCTAGGGCAGCTGTTTAATCTTAGCCTCACCTCAGGATACGTGCCTAAGGTGGCGTGCACGCAACTGTGGTCCCACTTCACAAAGGAGGTGCCTCCACCGACCCGGGAAATTACCATCCCATCAGCTTGACAAGCTTGATCTGCAAAGCTATGGAGAGGATCATAATGGAACTCATAAATAAAGACATAGGAGACTTGCAGACTTTGGATCCGACCCAGTTTGGCTTTGTCAAGGGCAGATCATGCCTTTTAAACCTGGTGGACTTTTTCGAAACAGTCACCAAGGCCATTGATAAGGGAAAGGCAGTCCACACAGCCTACCTTGACCTGGCAAAGGCTTTCAACACAATACCCCACTCAGGTATCATTGAAAAACTCATCAGCTTAAATGTAAACCCATCGTCACAAGATGGGTTGCAAATTGGCTAAGTGACAGAACCCACAGGGTCAGAGTTGCTGGTGCCATGTCAGACTCAAAGCCTGTCACAAGTGGTGTCCCACAGGGCTCAGTCCTGGGCCCTCTCCTGTTCGGCATCTACTTTTCAGAAGTACAGGCAAACACAGGAGGATTATGGCTGACAAAATTTGCAGATGACTGCAAACTGGGCGCCATAGTTGAGAACACATCTGACACAGATATCCTTCAGAAGGGTCTTATAGAAATGGAAAACTGGTGCCAGAACCATGGCCTAAAGTTAAACGCCAATAAATGCATAGTCATACCCTTCGGGAAAAACAAGGTTACCCCTAGCTACCATATAGGCGGCAACCCACTAATCACAGAAGAGGTTATCAGGGATCTGGGTACCCAGGTTGACAGTAACCTCTCATTTGATACTCACGTTGCCAAAGTAGTTAGGAAGACCTTCTACATTGCCCACCTGATAATGAAGGGATTCACATCTAGATCAAGGAAAGTCATCGTCCCCCTGTACTCATCACTCATCAGGCCAATGATTGAGTACAATGCCCCATTCGGAATGTATCTGACACGACACCTGCAGCAACTGGGAAGGCCCCAAAAGTTCCTCACCAAAAGGATAAAGGGTCTCAAAAATATGTCCTATGCTGCCCGACTGAAGGAACTTCAGCTCTACTCAGTCGCCACCGCCTGCTGCTCAGAAGTGACCTGTGCCTGACATACAAGGCCATGTCCAACACAGAATTGATGAACATGCTTCACCTCAAAAAATCTAATCCCTCAGAACTACAAGGGCGGGAGACTTAAACCTTGACACGGTTATAAATAGGACGTGCTGGAGGGACAGATTCATCACCCAGAGACTCCCTATGCTGTGGAACAAAATCCCGGTACATGTGAGGCAGAGCACCTCGCTGGCTTTGTTCAAGAGAAATCTTGACCAATGGATGGGAGATCACAGATATACCCCAGGGATTATCTCAGTGTCACTGCTTGACAGAGGCACAGCAAAATAATGGGCATAGTATCCTCCAAATTAAAGGGGTGGCGAAAGCCACAAAACTCTGGCTAGGCTTATAAATGCCCTTGGGCAGATAGCCTAGTATGAACCTATGAACCTATGAACACAGCTGTCATCTTTGCCAAACTGTGCTGCTGCTTCCCGGACTTAGGTCACATCTGTATGCTTGTGACAAGGCCAGCCACTGCAGTGATGCCTGGCCTAGGTCATCTGTGTCACACACACTCATTACGGTTTCTATTGAATTGTGTGAGTGAGGGTTTATGGCCAAGGTATATGTCAGATCTGTTCAAACGCAGCAAAGTCTGTATGATGACTATTCATCATAGGTGTACAACAACCTTTGTGGATATGCATGCAGACCCCTTATTGCTTATGTGATCCACCGAGGCATTTCAAAATACCTTAGGAAATGTGATTATCAAAGGAGAGATGATGTAACACTAGGTTGCATGTACACATTGGTACCTGTACATCATGTTGGTGGCTACTACCTATGTGGTACTGTGGGGATACTATGTTCTGTAAAGGTGGATGACTATGCTTAGTTTGGCCTATAGCTTTACAGCATGGGTTTGACAACAGGTATCTATCTGTATGATACCCTTGAGGATGTGTGTGTCACCTGGAGAATGCATTATAGGTCACAGTATGCATTACCAGACGTGGGCAGACATATCCCTACTGTGATTGCTTGTACCTAAGAGAGCTATATGCCAAACAGGAGTTGTCTCAGTAATGGGTGCAGGTGAATACCACTGGTTACTGGCATAGTATAGTACCTGAAGGATCCAAATATTGCTGTGTGTCCTACATCTGTGTGTCAGTTGTCAAGACATCATCTAACGATTGGTTATGGTCAGGCTGTTGAAGTCATGTATACTACCAGAATGCAAAACAATGACAGATAGTAACAGTATCACCCACAGCACAGTGTCAAACCATGTCATACACACATGTGTAGTCAGATTCCGAAATGTGTGTAGTACAATGCATACTGGCCACCAATAGAAACTATGGAGTGTTACTGTGTAATACAGAGCATGTCACCCTGCCCATGTGTCCACTATGCATGTACATGCAGACAGTGCACCTCCACCATGTTCACAACTGTATGCCTGCAAATCTGTGTTACACTCATCCCACACATACTGTCCACTCTCTAACACATGCTGCCAGTACTGCACACCATCCGCCAAGTGGCACATGGGCGGACAATACACTATTGGAACTAACACTGGTGTAAACAACACTACAATGACAATCATAGCTTTAATGCATCATGCCTGCTCAGCTACACCTTCAAGCACATCATTACACTCTACTGCTGACAAAATGCTAACATTGCTATACTGCTATAAAGACACCCTGTGCATCAGCACCATGGTAGCCTGTTCATGCATCGATGTTACAGATGACAGGAGGTGGCACAGGTTTCATCATATGCACAGGGTCTGTTGTTGGTTTGCCAGAGGCCTACAGTGAGCCATCCAATTGACATGTATGAATGTGTATGTGTGTGTGTGTGTTTGTGTGGGGGGGGCAAGAATACTGTTATGGGCCAATGTTGATGAAATGTGTGTGGGTATGTGTTAGCCCTAGGTGTCTGGATTATATGTGTGTGTGTCTGCATGCACACCGTTTCACCATGTGGCTGCCATATACGGGTATTTGTGGGACAGCCACAGATTGTACCTGGGAGGCTTTACAGATCACTGTCTCTGGCCAGGAATACGGTACCTGTGCCTGGCAGGGGTGCTACTGACACTATCAGGTACTAAGCCAGACTGGGTACTATCCCCAGAGGTAGATGGACGTACACTGGACCCAGGTCCCTGCTGGGACTGTCCAGAGCCATGTGCATGTGGTCTTCTAGGACGTTCTATGGACAGCCCACCCCCAACATTGCTGGGGCTGGTACTGGCACTACAGAAGTGGCTGTGACTTGAGGGACATCCGCAGTGACTGCCAGCTGCTGATGTTGCTGGCATACATCCATGTCGATAACTCAACCATCCTGCACTGTCCTGACACATGGACATGACATTGCAGAGGACATCTAATGTCTCTCCCCAACGTCTATCAGTGACCTCAGTGTAATTACGGATGGCACCAGCTAGGTCATGGATACTGTCAATTATGGCAGTGTTATGTGCCCTCTGTGCCCTTAGTCCCTGTCTGGTGTACCGTTCCATATGTGCCAGTGCCTCCATGACAGCCTGGAACATGCGTGAGGTTGTATGACCTGTGGCACGTCTGCCAGTGGCATGATGAGCAGCAGTGCTCTGACAAGAACCCCTGAACATCTGCCTATGTGGTACCCTTCCAGACATCTGGGTATGGCTGCTGTGTCGGGATGCATGTGCCATGGATACCACACTGTCCTGGCCAATGCCGACTGTACACTGTCCCTCAGCTAAGGGCATTGGTGATGGATGTATTGGCAGTATGACTGTGTGCATGGATGGGGTGGACACTTGTGTACTGTCGATTGGTGGCCCAACGACAGACCCTGGCAAACATGCCTGTGCCTCAATACACCTATCATCATTATCACTATTTTGCTCAGTGACTTCAGTTTCCCTGCTGCAGTGAACCAGCCCAAAGTCAGCACCTGTGAGAGGAAGACAGGAAACACACTTTACGACCTGTACATGATGTCGGCACACATGCACACATGCACACATGAACACATGAGCACATGAACATATGAACACATGCACACATGCACACATGAACACATGTACACATGCACACATGAACACATGAATACATGAATACATGAACACATGCACACATGAACACATGCACACATGCACACATGAACACATGAACACATGAACACATGCACACATGCACACATGAACACATGAATACATGCACACATGCACACATGAACACACACACATGAACACATGCACACACACACATGCACACATGAACACATGCACACATGAACACACACACACACACACACACCACCAGCAATCCAGAACGTACTCCATAGCGGGTGATGGTGGGGTACAGTATCACAAGGCAAACAGTTATATCACACATGTCAGCATGCAGGACGTGTGTTGCTCAACAGCATGCAGTGCGGGTGTAGACAGCCTTTACTAATAACAGTATACATGGCTTTGATGCATGTGTGTTGTTGTTCAGTGATTGGCCTCACCCTGGAATGCAATGTGTACATGGACACAACATTGCTGTGTAAGTATTAAAAGCTTAGCAATGTCTTGTGCACCATCACTCACAGGTATACATACCATGGCTGGATGTGTATCTGTGTGTCACATAGATATTCATTTCTGATTAGAGCGTCTGTGTCTTTAGCAGATAAATGTGGACACAGGTTTAGCACATGCATGCTATGTATACACACAGGATGAGTGGTGCATGTATACCTGATGGAATACCATTGCTCAACATAGCCATTGTACAGTGGTTATGTTGAGTGTAGGACATATTGTGGCCATGCCAGTGCCAGCCATGACATGGCATGCTACAACACAACTGCAACATTAAACATCACACATACACAGTGTGTGTCGTGTGACCTATACACTCAATAGCATTACAAGACATATATGTGTCACTTTGTACAAAAGGTGATTGCTATGCATATTGTGTATTGATCCATATGTTTGCACACACACAACATTGAGGTGCATAGCAGTTAATGCTATGTGTAGTACTGTGGTGACTGTAACTGGATGGGGTGTAGTACCATGAGCCATCATCATGCAGCATCATGTGGTCACTCAAGGCTACTAATGTGTGCCAGACCGGCACATACCATGCTGTACCAGAACTGCTGTACCATTCCTACATTCACCATTTCACAGCCAGTTGTTGCATGGGTTTGTATGGTGCCCAATAGGGGGCATTGCCTAACATGAATGTGTTATATGTTGAAGAGTGTCGCACAGCCACATGAGAGGCATCTGCCCCTCAGGTATATTATGCGTGCTGTGTGGATGACATTTGGGATATTGGAGTGTGACCTTACAGCGGGTGTCTGAATACGCCATGTGTAGCATGTGAACGTGTACCATGTATGACAGAGTTGTGTATGTTGTGTGCATGTGTATTGCCTCTGCCTATCCAATGTCCACTACAGTGTTGCCACAATTGTGTGGGATGCTCTGTGTATTGTATGTGTTTTAGGCAGCTACCCACATTACTGGGATGTGCATAGTTTAACAGCAAACATGCACAGCATGCATTATGCGTAGGTGTGTTACGTGTACATGGCCTACAGCTCACCTATGACACGCACACTTAATTAGCAATATTAAATGTAGAACACACTCACCAGCATGGGTCTGCTGCCTTGCTGTCACACCAGAGGGACCTACAAGGATATGAGACAGTTTGTCAGTGGCAACAACTGTGGCATTGCTACTGTGTGTCTGCAATCTTACAGTAGTACAAAAGTTGACAGTCACAGGCCTACAGATTACAGTCCTAATTATTAGTATTGCACAACACTAGGCAACACATCCTCTAACTACACAGTACACATCTCACATGAGCATGCTCTACCAATAATGGTAACAGTAGTCTACAGTTATGCCATGTTACCTGCAGGCTCCGTGTCAAATTGTTGGATGGCTCCGGCCTCCATGATAATACATGTTGCTTGTTGTTGTTGCTGTTGGCCAGGAGCCACCTGGCTCAGGAGCAGCTCCTCCACTCTGGTGAGGGGGGGATGGATGGGTACCCCACCACCTGCGGCAAGCTGTTGTCTATGAATATCTGACGCACGCTGCCGGACATGTCTAATCAAATCACTGCAGTGATGGCATACCTGCTCATATGTCCAGTTATGCATGCCTATGTCATTTACCCTACGGACAAGATCTTGCCACAGTGCACTCCACTCATGCTGGTCCTGGCTGGTTTTGGAGAACAGCAGGGCATAGTGCTGCACCAGGCTTGTTATCTGTTCCTCCTCTGCCGTGCTGTAGGTGGGGTTATGATAGTGGGCCATTACCCTGGAAGACAATGAAACAGTATGTGTGAGCATTTCATGTGGCACACTTAACATTCTAAAGTACAGATATCAATTAACTGCCATATATAGCAACCTATTGGCTGTCAGAGGATACACAATTTCAATACCACATATCAGTGCTCAGTCCACAACTGCCTTACAGTGCCTGGCACACTCTATATATCAAACCATGTTTTGCACAGCAACAAAGATAAACCAGTATGTAAGACTATACAACAGTACATGGCACACTGTATGCAACACAATGCACCACCTAGCCACAGGAGGTTTGTATCAAGCTAATGCATCAGGAAATTTGTATTCCATTGCAATGATTGTAAAGTCCAGTTACAGTATTACCAGTATACCACACTAGTCGTTGATGGCAACCCCCTGCCTAACATATGTGCACATTCATTAATATAGGTGGCATACTGCTGTACTAGACTATACATGTTGCTAGATACACACTTATATCCTGTAACACACATATGACCAAAGCCATGGTACAGGCATACCCACATACACATCAGACATACATACCAGACATCTTTACCCGTGTACCATACAGTAGTGTGTGTCAGTAGTTACAAAACCTTATGCCTGAGGTATGTAATCTGTGAAGAGTACAGGGAACACACAAAACAGTGGTTCCATGAAATGTGGACATACACCATACTGTGCTGTGTAGGCATACAGCTTCAGGTAGTACTACAGTTCATACATGAGTTGGATTCACCAGCAGTAACACTCAATAAACATACATGTACTGCTTTAGCCTACAATGGGACACCCCAGTTGACACCAAGGGACTATGTCAGACCATATGGCATACCGCTATTTCTGCTTAGCAATTGCATACACATCTTTTGCTGGGATCACAGCTAAGACACATAATACCATGACAGAAACATTTTCCCACTAAGCTATCACACATATACAGAACTCTGACACATTCACCAACACATTCACCATCACACTCAGTTAACCTCACATAGCAATTATTGCAACAAGTACATGTGGGTGTGTATTGCTTCATAGGTAGGTAATAGGCTATTGGCCCTAGGGCCTATAGAAGTTTAGCCATACGCTACCCTGGCCTTTGACACACAGGTACGTACATTTCACGTGGCCCTGTCAAGCAGAGCCACAGAGGTGATTCCCAGGTTGTATTTTCGATCTCCCATACAATCATCAGGATTATTTATGATGACAGCTAATTAGGAGCTTTGTTTGCTATTGATAGATGGTTTGTTCCAGAGTATGGGATGTCTCTGAGATAGGAATCTATCCCTCCAGCATGTGCTGTCTATTGAGGTCACAAACTTTAGGTCCCTAGAACGTGTAGCTCATAGGGATTGTGATCTGTCTACGTGGAGCATGTCCAACAGCTCTGGGTTTGACATAGCTTAGTATGTTAGGCAGAGTTCACCTCTGTGTAGGCGGTAAGCGACACAGTCTAGCTGTGGGTTTGTGAGATGGTCTGCATAGGGCATCTGTTTGAGGCCAGTATTACTCTTCGTGAGATATGTCTGTGTCATTTCCAGTTGCTGTAGATGTCTTGTGAGGTACATACCGCATGGGCCATTGTACTTGATAATGGGCATTATGTATGATGAGTAGAGGGGAACACTGACCTATATTTCCCTGGATGACACACCTTTTGTGATGACGTGTGCCACGTAGACAGATGACATGACTAGTGTGGCACTGTGATTATCAAAGGGGTGACTACTGTCCACCTGTGTCCCATGGTCTCTTATCACACCTTCGGTGTTAAGTAGACTACCACCTATGTGGCAGT
Source organism: Protopterus annectens (assembly GCF_019279795.1). NCBI lineage: Eukaryota > Metazoa > Chordata > Ceratodontiformes > Protopteridae > Protopterus > Protopterus annectens. The sequence continues at coordinate 1,272,873,994 of NC_056741.1, read as the reverse complement.
TCATGGGTAAAGAGTCTTTGCAAGAAGGTATGCCAATGCAGTGTCAACATTAAGCTTGGGTCCATGGCTTTGTCACCAGGCATCTGTTGCAGTAAATATGACCCTGTCTCTCTTTCTCTCTAAATATATATATATATATATATATATATATATATATATATATATATATATATATATATATATATATATATATATATATATATATATATATATACACACACACACACACACACACACACACACACACACACACACACACACACACACATATAAACATCCATTGGTGTACATGTAGATATACATATAGGCACATATACAGTCCACCTTTCATGGTGGGGATATGAATTATGCAAAGGTTGTGAGGTATACCGTTATGTCCTAATATTGCACAGTGTTGTGTGGAATGCATTGAAGGTGTTCTCAGCCTGTGTAGCTTTAGCAGGCCTCACTGGCTGCAACAATGCAAACCTGACGGATCATACCCACAGCGTTTAACCACCACATGTCATATAACAGCACTGTATGCTGTCTTGTTTGCCACACACTACAACCTACATAGAAATATGCACATAACAACCTTCAACAACATATATATGTCCACCCTTCACAAACAGTTGCAGTATGTCCCTTTCTCTATGCATATGTACAGATGCTAATATATCTGACACAGACAGATCTCTCTGTATCTATGTATCTATATCTATATATCTATGTATCTATATATCTATCATACACACACAAGGTCCACACTGTTGTAAGTTCATGTACCTCACGACTGACCTGTTGGGCTTTGCTGCAACATGAACAGGTGTCACATGTGAGCACACAGTAATATTAGAGGGTGTATATATAGCTACAAATGCTAGATTAGCATAATAGCCTGGTACAGCTGTTGCCATTGCTAAGCTACACATTAATATGACTATCATGCATTTTTTTACTCTGTCAGATCCATGTTTATATAACCATATGCACTACTCCCACAAACAGACATTGTACACACTACTGTACAGAACACAGATAACATGGATCAGATGTTTGACATTTAATGCTGAACTACATATGTCACAGTCATATCCCACAGCACACAGCTACACACTGATGTCTCCATGCCAGTAGTTATGCAGGGCATCTGTGCATAGATATGTACTGCTGTCACATATGGATGATTCAAACTATGTAGAATACTCTTCATAAACATCTACTACATGCCAGTAAATATATAGCTGTTACATATCTTACCTTTGTATGTGTTCGTATTTGTCTGTTTCGTATGTTTTGTAATAGCTTTTATTTTTATAGCTTATAATTTTTTTCAGGATATATTTTGTGTTTCAATATAATTATTTTTCTTTTCAATATATTATTTATTTTGCAATATTTTTTTCAATATATTTTTCTTTTCAATATATATTTTTCTTTAAATATTTTTTCAATATATATTTTTTTCAATATGATATATTTTTTCAGTGTATTTTTCTTTTCAATATACTTTTTTTTCAATATATTTTTTTCAATATATTTTTTGTTTTCAATATATTCTTTTAGTTTTTCTTTTTCTTTTTGCTATATTTTATTTTTATTTTAATATATTTTTGGTTGATCTTTTTTCTTTTTTCCTGCTGCTGTTGTCTGTGTCCGTACATCTCTCTCTCTCTTGTTCTCTCTCTCTCTCCCTCCGTACTTGCAATGAAATGATTGCATGTGTGGACAGCACGTACAGCCTGCTTTTATAGGCATCTGCTTATGTGCATGTGATAGCCTCTGCACCAATTGGTGGTGACCATTTGGCAATTGCATGCAGCCTGCTGTGTGATACTTGCAGTACTCACTGTCATAGCAACCCAATACTATAAATTGCTAAGTCAGGTAGGCATAGCCCTTTCAGCTTTCCAAAGTAGGGACCATGCTTGTTTGCTGTGGGCACCGTTGTGTAAGTCAGAAGGTTGGGATACTTCTCATTGCTGATGCTAGGGGTGTTGCCAGGATTTGAATGTTGTACTCAGACCTGAATGTTGCCACTTCCAGTACACAGTTGACAGTGTAGAATTGTACTCACCCCTACAAATGCTAACACAAGATACATGGAAGTATGTAGTTTTTTTTCTACTTATACAATTAGCTGGCATACATATGTAGTTATTGAGATGTTTTCATTTTGCACATGTAACTGCTGTACTGTGGATATTGATGTACTCACTTCTGCACAGTTTGTGCTTTTTCTTTTGTTGACATTATCACAGGATGCTTATGAAAACTGGACAATTCCAGTACTGAGTATGCCTACCTACATCCTTGCTGTATCTTGAACGCACAGGTATTTTGTACATTTGGGTGGGGATTGTCCTGCTATGATACTGTGTGTGGGTTGTAAAGTGCTGCTGTAACATTATTTACTGCTAGAATGTCTGGTTCTGTTATCACAGTCATGTAATACAATTCCACAACAACTGCTGGTAAAGTTCCACAGAACAGGTTTTGTGTTATAGCATTCCTATCTTTTCTTTACATTCACTCATTCTGATGCATGATATATATATTTTAGCAACAACTTGCTGTATATCTACTGTGGCCTAGTGGTACTTCATGCAGTCTAGTGTGTCCAAGGTCCAGGGTTTGAGACTGACAGTTGTGTTTTATTTTGCTGCTGAGCAGAACAAGGCCCCTCATATGCAGGGTGACTAAGGCACTTTTAAGCAGTTGTAAGCAGGTTTGCTTGGGTTTGCGTAGGTTTGCGCGATGCTTAGCAATACTAAGCTAAGTGCACACAAGCGCACACCCACGCAAACCCGCTAACTACTGCTTAAAAGTGCTTACTCATGCTAACCCCTGCACTCATTTCTTTGAAAGAAAAGAAAATGGGGAGATAGGAAAGTGGTGAAAAAGGGGCACAAAGAGGGAAAGACAGTAGGGAAAACAGCTCGGGATGTGCAGGAAGGGTGTAGGGAAGGTCCATAGCTGCCCATTTCTTTAACTGCAACACCTGTGCATATACTAGTAATTTATAGGGAAATTTGAAACCTTCCACCCCTGAGAGAGGGGTGAGGACAAAAAAGTATGTTCTACTGCCAATTAAATTTCAGTTTATGTGTCCAGTGGACATTTGTGCAAAATGGGCAGCTATGTATGGGGCGTAATTTTTTTTGTGGGAGCAGATTGCCCATTTTTTTTTCAGGTGAGAGTGGAATGTGGGATAGGGAAAGTAGGTATATTTTGGGAGGTAGGTTGGGGAGGTAAACAAACAAGACAAACAAGATGCATACAGGGGTGAAATATGACACATGGGATGGGTGAACACCATTGACGGGGAAGGATGTTTGGAAATTGCAAGCCCATGAGCCCACAGATGGCAACAGTGGAACTGAGATCCCCACTCATGGGCAGTCACCACTGCACCTTCACAACCTGGAGGGGCGTAGGAGGGGCAGGCTCACCCGTGAGTCGTGACACTCTTGCCTCGAGCTGGAGTAGAGGATCAGCGACTGAAAGCTCGATCTCCCTATGCTGCACCACAGCCCTGACCATTCGGAGGGTGATAGGTGGCCCTCCTCTGGCCATGCTTGCAGGGGGGAACGAGCCCCATCCTCTGCAGTGCTTCCACCTGAAAGTGGCACAGGACCAACGGAGGAGAAGGTCTCAGGCTGGGCACCGGACCTGCTGGTGCCAGGTGCCATCACCAGCTGAGGTGGGACAGGTGGGTCCGCTGGGAGAGGCCTTCCCATATGTTCTATGTTTAGGAGGATTTAATGACAATATGGGTTAGTAATAGCCAACAGCATTCCAATTTAATTGTAACAGCATACAGTAGTATTCCCATTAACCAACACACCAGAGTTCCAACAGTTGAACAGCAAGCATAACACATGCATATATAGAACAACAGTGGACATTCCAACAGCATGCAGGATTGATTGGTGGCAACAGGCCACCAAGATTGTGGTATGTGAACAGGGCACATGCATCATAGTAAATGCAGATATTTATGAACCAATAGGACATGTGTCCCAACAAATGTTATGAGATTAGACATACCCATTGAGGTGTGGAATTGCATTGTTTATGCACATATGATAGGGTGTAAAAAATACCTCCATTAACAAATTATATATACTTATATGTTTACACTAAATTCCTATTGACTGCAGTTATATATCCCCTACATGTATATTTACACTAGGCAATGTCCGTTAAATTGTGAAATGGGTTTTGCTAGTTCTTGGTATACCTGACCTGTATCTGACATACAAACTGTCCTGGATGCAGATGTTACTGCTACATATTTATATATTTCATTTATATTTGTATATCTACATATCTGGATGTGTTCAGGTGACATTATCAGGTATATGTTGATAGCCCCCTACATTTCTAGCAGCACATTGACATTTCTGGGGAACACAGTAACAAGCTACTCATGTGCCAGATTAACTTGTACATGCCGGCCATGAACTGACAGTTGAGGACTGTATATATGCTTAACAGCTAGTGGCATTCCCTTCATCCACTTTATATGGGCCTACCCATGTGTGGGTTGACTGCGCTTAATACAACAGTACTATTTCTATAATGCAAGGGTACAACAACATATCGAAGAAAGTGACATGGACACACTCCAGGAATTACACCTTTATTAATTACATTAGACACTTTTCTAGTGCCTCTCTCATTTATTTGATATATCAGTGCATGCAGAGGTCTTTTATTCAAGACATATTATACCTTTATTAATGGGTTACACCACCTTTTCATGCTGTCTCACTTTTTTATATAACAGTACATGCAGAGAAGTTATTTAGCACTTATTATACCTTTATTAATGGGTTACAACACTCTTTTTTAGGCTCTCTCACTCCTTTTATATGACAACACATGCAGAATAATTACTAACCTGCCTGGTGGTGCAGCCTTAGCAGCCTATCTGCATAGGCTTGCTGATTCACAGCACAGACACCTGCAGCTGTGAAGTAAATGAAGGGATATTGAGACATACCTATCCATAATATAGACTACAATAGCAATTCTTACATACTTCATTCCATGGCTACATACTCAGTAGTGGGGCATTTTCCATTCCATGGGCCTCCTGTATCCACTGGTTCAGTCAGTCCTCCTTGCATCTCTTCAGGTCTGAGTAGTGGTGTTTGACCTGCTCACCAGTCCGAGGGACGCCTGTGGCACTGGTGAGATCATGTGCTAGATGGTTCCAGGCTTCTGCTTTGTACTCAGTGCCCTGAAACTGGCCCTGCAGGAGTCTTGCATCATGATGATGGACGAGGAGCCAAACCATTACTTTTGACTCCTCAATGCCCCACTGTTGCACTTGAAAATGAGAGCCCTCTCCGACACCAGCCATACTGTCTGCAGATGGGAGCTACAACCAGTTATGGCAATTATTCCCACCTATGGAGCTTAAATATGCCTCATTTCCTGCACTTATTTGTGATTGGGCGGTTTTGAAATTTCTCAGCTAAAAGCAAACCTGCTTAGCAATGGGTAAACTTCCACTGATATATATGAGTGTGTTGAAAATGCATCCATATGTAAAGCTGTCATGGCTTAGTGGTTTAGTACTGTGATTATGGTGCATAGTATCCCGGGTTCGAGGCCTGTCATTGCTTTTTATTTTACTACTGGCCAGACCGACTAGGAGGTGTGGCTGTGTTTAGCCGACTTTGCTCAACTTTGCACAATGTTGCTCGACGTTGCTCTCCATTGCCCTATGTTGCTCAACGCTGCCCAACGTTGCGCTAGTTAGCGCGGTGCGCAGCTCCACACAAACATGTTTTGTTTTCACTAGTTGGCGCAATGCGCAGCTCCACGCAAAGTCATTGTGCTAGTTAAAGCAGTGCAAAGCTATGAGCAATTATACTTAACTGTGCTTAATACTAGTAAACTTTGCTTAGCAGTGCTTCACATTGCTTAAGATACGTTACTTCTGCATTTATCAGTATGCATGACTATTCCACCTTCTTATATATATATATATATATAAAAATATCGTTCACTACTACATAGGACATTTCAATGCACTTTACTAACAATTAAAATGTAAATGCCAGGAGTTATTTTTATGCACAGATTTCCTACAGAAAATGGGAAGGGGTGTGGTGGGACTCCAACCGGGAATGCCTCCTCTTTGTGTGAAGGCTCCACCACTACGCTATTGCTATTTGGCTTAATTTGCATATACGTAGTTTATTATCCTCTTCGATGTCTTCACTGCTAACTGTAGCTAAGCAATGGGCAAACCCGCATACATGCGCAAATACGGGCAGCTATATTGGGAATAAAAAAAAATAAAATGGAAAGCTTTACATTTTAAACTTGTACAGGGGTTTAGAATGTGGGGGAGTGTAGTGTTGGGTATGTTGACATTTGAGCGGACTCGCTCATTTCTCTTGACATTTGCTGTTTAGGCACTTGCAGAGGTGTGGATATTTGGACTGCTCGCCAGACTGACATTCCCCTGCAGTCGTGCACGCTCCATGTTAGCCTTAGAGTTGAGTCAGCGCTCCCTCATGAATATGCATGATGGGCTGATATCATACTCTTAGACTGCCGTTTCCAAGTAAGACTTAGTTAGTCTTACACAGAGGATTAGTGAATCCCGGCTATTGTTTTTTCTTTGTCAGAATTTGTCAATCAATGTTAGTTTCAATATTTCCTGTGATTTGAACTCTGTGGTTTACTGTAAATATATATTCAGTATTCATTTTTTTTATTTTATTATATATTATTAAATATATTTAAAACTTTTATTGTGACTGGTCCTTTTATAAAGTATTTACCTTTGAGTGTGCTTATATTTATTTGGTGACAATGTGTAGGCCAGTCCTGAAGGCCTAGCTGTCTTGGTCAGCTACTACCATTTGTATTAATATTACACAGTATAATTGGACACCCATTGTTAAGGCCTTAGAGTAGTTAATTGTGGAGTTTCTGGTGATAGTGATAACTATCTTATACTCAGGGTAGAAGGGGGCACAGGAGGTAAATCTGTGCCAACCTTTCCCTGGTGTGTGTGTGTGTGTGTGTGTGTGTGTGTGTGTGTGTGTGTGTGTGTGTGTGTGTGTGTATGTCAGCTACTTGGAGGAACATGAATCACTGGTTTCACAGAGATGGTGCTGGGGGATATGGTTTGGGCACTTGGCTGAGGACTTAACTCTACTGCTGTAAGCAGTGAGGAGTCTTATTGGGGCTCTGGAGTGAGACAGATGAAAAGAAATCAGGCTGACTGCATCCCTGCATGCTCTTAAGGGAAATTGTACTTGGGGCATAGAGCTGCAGCTGGGAAAACTGAGTGTATCCATGTGTATTCCAAGCGAATGTCCCTCTCCAGCATGATTGAAGATTCAGGCTCCTTAATTACTGGCCCAGTGTGGGGATGTTACATATTGGTGGCAGTGGAGGGCATCACACCTCATTTTGAAGGAGGTATGGGCCTCCTCAAAATTGATTATATGTGTTGATCTGCAGTTGTAGGACTGCATACATATCTACTGACCTCACAAGATCCAAATGTAGTGATGAGGAAAATAAGTCTAAGATGACTTCCCTGCTTAGTTTAGCAGAAGCATATCAATGTCAAGCAGGAATAGAAATCAAACCAGAAGTAGATAAAAATCAGTCAGCAACTGAATGTGCCAAAACACAAAAGGGTATAAGGTGAAGGATCAGATGAGAAGGCAAGGAATGTGAAAAATGCATAAAATAATTGCAAGTATAGAAAAATCTCTGAACAACCTCATGTTGATCAGGATCAAATGCAGAAATGGTTAAGGAGAGGTGAATTTAAAGCAAAAGATGAAAGGCTGATATTGGCGGCCCAGGATAGTGGGCTACATATACATGAGTTCACAAAGTCCATTGAACATGTGGGAGAAATAGACAAATACAGGTTTTGTAAAACAGAATTGGAAACAGTCATGCATATTGTTGCTGGGTGTGATACACTAATTGCAGAAGGACTGTATCCTGAAAGGCATAATAATGTAGCAAGATTTTGCATTGGAGACTGCGCAAACATTTTAATATTGAAGAAGCTGGGAAGTACTGGAAACAAGAGCCATAAGGTGTTATAGAAAATAAAGAAGTCTATATCACACGGGATCACCCATTGCCAACAGTTCAAAAAACAGATGCAAGAAAACCAGATATAGTAGTCCATGAAAAGAAGACAAAAGTAGCATTAATCATTGCAATTGCTACACCCAGTGACTACAGTGTCTTATATACAGAGAGAGATAAAGTCATAAAACGCCAGGAGTTGCAGGCAGAAATGAGGGCATTGTGGAAGAAGGATACCCAGACAGTTCCAGTAGTGGTGGGAGCAATAGTTCTTATGAAAAATAATTTACAATATTACTTAGATGTGTTACTGATACATGTAACTCCATATGAATTGCAGGAGTCATTGCTGGGCATATTGCAGGTGCTTTGAAGAGCACTTCTGGCTAACATCAAAGATTGAAACAATACTATTTTCATAAACTTTAATCATACTTTGACTTAGGAATGGGGTCCATTTCTGTCATGGTATTAGAAACCCAAAAGACTTGGAAAAATTAAAGTGGGAAAAGAAATCTGTCTGTACATGTTTTTCTGAGACAACTGGGTTTCTGGATTTTGTTGACTGATTTAGAAGTGAGGATTCATTTGGTATTCTCCTGCATCTGGCCAGAAGGCAGACTCCAGACATTTGTGGTTCTGGCCTCTTTTGGTGTATGAAAGAACCAATGATGGTGCCATCTGATGTTGTCTTTATACTTGGAATTTGCTACAGATGTCCTAAAAAAAGAGGAAGCAGAATTGCTAGGGAGGAAGGGCAGACAGCTCTGAAAATCTGTCTCAATGTCGGGTCTCTTCCTGTTGCAAAGAATCCTACAGTAAGGACTTGCAGCAGTGATCCTGTTGAAGCATCTTCCTAACACAGTTATTCTTTGTTAGTAGGCTTTCGTGAAAATGGTAGATTCTGTACCATATCCATTAAGAATCTGGTAGTAGAGGTGTTTGCCCCTCAGAACAGGATATTTTATCATACCAGAATCCTTCCCTGCTTTCTTGAGTTTTCTCTGTATAGCCTAACATATGGCATCCAGTCATCGACTGTGTCATCATGATCTATAACAGAGAAAACAACATGCTGACAGCAAAAACAATCACATTTTGCTTAGATCAGAAAAGCAGGAAAAACAAGTGCTTTTATAGGGGAGTCTCTGCAGCTTTGACTTACCCAAGACTCCTTATAAACTAATTTTGAAGTTGTTGTTCCTCAGGCACAAACAACATCTCCATTGCTGCCAAATGCAGTTTTAATCAGTGATAAAATAAGTCCCATTACTCTGTCAAAATAATGGAGCTGAGTAAATTTCCATTGGAAAAAAAAGGATTTTTTTACAGATTTCATTTATCATTTTCTTTATTGAAGTCAGTAAGTTCAGTCAGAGCTAGATTTACAGAAAACAGCGTAATCCTTGCATGAGGCTGTTTACTTCTGGGAGTCTTGCAAGTAAGAGAAGATCACCAGTATGACTATACCTGTGTCCTCCTTTCATGCTGTGGCATGTACTCCTGCCTTCACAGCCACTGATTCTGTTAATCTGCAGATGCATCTCTGAAGATATATTTGCCATCTGCTATATCTGTAATGAGAAAATATGACTTTGGATATTGACCAGTTTGCTCTCTGTTTATGCACAGTGTTGTGGAAGCATTCATGGGCCTACTTTGGTATTAGATCCTGAGATGCTCTGATATTTTTTCATCTGTACATATCTTTTGACATGCATTTGAATAAAAAACACCACTTAGTCATTGTAAAAGTACAAAATAAAATAATCACACAACTTGAGAGTCCTCAGAGATTCATAACTAAGAAAAAAAAATAGTGGCCTCAAAATCTTAGTTATCAGAACAGACTTGCAGCCTTCTCTCTGTACTGAGACTCTTAAAGACCCATCCATGGAGATCTGTTTTTAGCCTTTTGAGCCATGAAAGATCCAACACTTTTTGACCTTGTACTCATTATATCACAAATATTAATTTAAAGGACCTAAATCTTCATCAACAGATAAATAAGGCATGTTGCTTTAATAGATTCATATGTTAACATATCCCTCTTCTCTGGAAGAAACTTTCATTGTATGCCAAGCAGAGTAGCACCCTTGCCATCTTCCAGGTAAACCTAGATAATTAGACTAGGGGAAAATGCAAGGATGCCCATCTAGTTTGTCTTGTCCTCTATGAGGCTACAGGGAATTTTTAAATATGGGTTTTTGGGTTCGCTTCTAATTCTCTACAGATTGATGGGCTAGTACTTGCCAATGAATATATGAACCTATGAAATTATTATGTTTCTTCACTTTCCCATCAGCTAAGTATTGTTTTCTTAGCTCTGGTTTTGTTCTGGTCTAATAGTTTCAGCAGGTACACATCCTGTAAAACAACTTTAAACCTGTAGAGTTTGTTAGTTTGTTTGTTTAAACGTTATATTAATGGCAATGTTTACTGTTTGTGTAAAACTGTGAGTAGGAGAGCTGTAGCTGCGTCAACTACAGCCCTGTGCTGCCTCGACTAATTTTCTCCCCACCTTCCTCAGCTCTTCAAGTGATGAGCAAAAAAAAAATCTCTTCAGATTTCTATAGTAAATCAGCCAATCCATCACCCCCAAGCCCCTCCCAACAGTTCCCACCAGAAGAGCAAAAAAAAAGTCCTCTGATACCCATGCGATTGGCTTCCTAAAGCACAACAATCAGTAAAGCAGCTCTTCAAGTGAAAAGCAAAGGGGAAAAGCATTCAACCCAAGTTCCTTTCTGTACTGACAGTTCGATACAGAAAAGAGCCTCCCTAACACTTGTTCCTGGGTCAATTGACCCTTTCACCACACTCTGGCTTGCTACACTACTGGTTAGTGTTATGATCTAGCCTCATGTTGCAGGAGGATTTAATCCTAGCAGTATCTCAGGTAAAACATCATCATTTAGTGGGTCTAGTTGCTGAGATTCAGCTCAGGGGCAGGAAATAAACAATAATTTGCCATCTGACCTGTCCTGGAAAAGGGAATGAATTCCTATTTATGGTACAGCTTGTGGTCGAGACCAGGGACTTTACCCCAGAGAGAAAGCTTGGGAATGAGCACATGTTATTTTTTAATGAGATCTGCATTGACAGCATTGCATGCTGGGCATGTAAGAGGATTGTGGGTAGGCTTTAGAGAAAGTATCTCACTGCTGTCAGGATGGTACAATACTGGGTTGCAATTTCCTTTCTGGCTGTTTCACCAGGATTCCACAATGTACTCCCCATTCTGAGTGGTCCCAACGCAGAGAGTAAGCTGGCTGAGTTACAATAGGCTTAGCAGAGGGTCTTGACTACATATAATGTGGATGAGCTCCAAAACATGGCAAATGGCAACAGGGGAACCAGGAAGTGGAAGCTGCCATTCATATGATAAATAACTTTAAAGGAAAGAGTATGAATTTTTTGGGATACATGGGTTTATCATTTGTGTATGACAGAATTTGGTAAATTTTATTAGTAGAATCCATATTAGTTGAATATTGCAGCTTTAGATTTTTAAGATCATGGATCTATCTTTTTTGTGTGAAGGAGGGGTATGGAAGTTTTCCTCTTATCATTCCAAGGTTACTATATTTTAACGAGTCAGGGGTGTGTCACCCTCATGACTGATGCAAAAAGTTACCTTCTATAGTTTAGATGGTATTGCCAAGACAGTAGATGTGAACATTTTACATTCCAAACCATGCTTGCAACTAGGATTGTGTCGGTGTGGTTTGTTTTCCTTTATATAAATCTATGATTGTTTATGTCATAACTGATGGTTTAATAAAGATGTTTCTTGTTTAAAAAAGGGGCAGAAATTGAATAGTTTATGCAATGTTGCTTAGGTTATATGATTTATAGCAATATATGGGAAGCATAATGTTTGTTAATTTAGCTTAATGCAGTTTGATTGCTTTTATATAAATGTAAATGTGCCTATGTCATAAGTGATAATTCAATAAAGGTGTTTAAAAAAACACAGCAGATGTGAAATACAACATGTGCTCTGGCTGCCTCTTTGCCTGAGTTGGCTGTATTCAGTGGTAAATCCATTTTTAACTAGTTGCAGATGTTTGTAGGAGTAGAATACTTCATTCATTATTAAATGTGGAAGTGCCTTAATGTAGTCTGTGCCATTTTTTCCTTTCAGCATACACTTTACCGAGCTACGGAATGAATGTTTAATACCAGTTTTGGTAATTTAGCTGCAGGTCAGCTTAGAAAAGTGTAAAGTAATTAATGGATCATTAAAAAATAACTTTTCAAAAATTTTATTTTCGAACATTCTTTTGACTGTTCATTTTATTCAGTTATTCTTTGTGCTTCCTGAAAATGAGTTAGAAGTTTAATTCTTGTATGAAAAATAATGCTAGGTTTTTGACTTTCACATTTTGAGTGAACAAAGCTAATTTATACTTTTTTGGATGTTGTATTTGATTTTATCAGAAAACTAAGAAGTTTATTCCAGGTTATATAGAAAAGTTATATAGCTTAACAACTGCATTCATAGTAGCAGTGCACATTCCTTTCATATGAAAAGAAATGTTAAGAAACAAATGATAGTGATAATATATAATAGATTCTCTGAAAAGGCATATGATGATTTGGTAAGTTTTTTGTAGAAAATAATTATTCAGAAAACTTTGTTTTGAACATCTTAAGGATATCTGTAGCAAAATCAGTACAATGTACCCCCATTTCTTGGTGAGTATTCATCATCAGATTCAAATTGTCTGTTGGTCCCCTCTCCCCTTGATGAAGGTAGAAAAGATAGTGTGAAAAGACTGAATAAGAATTTTAGATTACAACTTCGGACTATGGAAAGCTGTGATAGTAAGGTAATATGTTATAAGTACTAATTGAAAGGTTTTTTGGTCATTCAGAACTTATAGAAAAAGTTGATGGCAAATACTTATAGGAAAAATGAAAAAGATTTAAAACTATTTTAGAAAAGAAAGAAGTTTATTGATACCATTGGTTTAAAAGCAAATATTGGCAACTATCCTTGCAATTTGTGGTTCTGCTTTTTAAATATAGCACCTGAAGTGGTCCTTGGGCATCTGGACATGCCTTTTAGAGCTTCTGTTAGATAATAGGTTCACTTCTAATTCCATACAGCTGTTTATATTGTTAGTTGTATACCCTGTGAGGCCTTTTATGTGTGAAAACCCTGAGGAAATTTAGCAATAGAATAAGAAGAGAACATGCTTATGCTATTGAGATGAAGAATGACCAAATGGAATGCACATTTATAAACACAACACAATGTTGCAGGACATTTACAAATGGAATGCGCTTTTATAAACATACAGTGTTGCAAGACATTTACAAATGGAATGCACTTTTATAAACACACACAGTGTTGCAGGACATTTACAAATGGAATGCGCTTTTATAAACATACAGTGTTGCAAGACATTTACAAATGGAATGCACTTTTATAAAGACACAGTGCTGCAGGACATTTACAAATGGAATGTACTTTTATAAACACACACAGTGTTGCAAGACCTTTACAAATTTGTGTTCTTTGGCTCATACTCTGTGCCCCATGACATAGGGATAGCATACATCTCAACATCTTTGCTCACTAAATCTGGACAATGCCAAAAATAATGAAATAAGTCTCCAAATCAGGGACAAATTTTAACTATTGCTTTTATAAACTTAGAAAGTTTGTACAATACCAGGTTTTGTATTACCATGCATTTTCTGAAGAAAATGAAGTCTGAAACTCAAATGTTTGTCATTACTTACTTACTTCAAACCGCAATTATTTTCCAGAAACCCACACATTTTGTAAGAAACAGAGTAAAAATATAAAGGGAAATCAAGACGTTCCACAAAGTTGAGAAATGTGAGGAGTAGTGGTACCAATAATACATTAGGCAACTTAAAGCTCCAATGGCAAATCTGACTTTGGGCTTACTGTCTTTCAGGTTTAAATAGTTATTTAAATATGCAATGTATTTTTTTTAAGTATAAGCTAATACTTAGTTTAAATAGATTAAAATTTTCTTCAAAGTGAATTATATGTGTGCTATATATTTTGCATTATTTTTGTTTACCTGTTTAGATTTTCAGTATTTTACATTGTTTGGATGATTCTAGCATTTTAAATCTTTACAATTTCCTTTTTTTTCAGATTCAGCCATAATGTATAAATTATATGACTTTTAATGCATCTAGTTCTGATGATGTTTGTGCTCAGATGAAAGCACTTCATTATTCCCATTGACTAATAAATATTTTGAAACATTGTTTTCCTCAGAGTGGTTGTTTGTTATACAGCTGCTAGTGTTCTATTGTTTGTTTAGGATTTATTTGGAGAGTCTGTTCTGAGTATTAAGCCTAGCTTCTAAAACAGGCTTAATAACTGTGTCTTTTTTTGGTAGTACCTTTTTCCTTCAAAGAAGGTGAAGTGTCAAGCAACCCATACTCTGGTCACTGAAAACCCTTGAATCCATTACCTAACCATTTATAAATGAAGACAATGAAGGCCAGCTCACTAGAAATGGAAGATACAAAGAAATTACTTGAAAAAATAAATAAAACATGCTGCCAAGAAATTTTAGAAGCAGTTCATTCATTCAGTTGTTTACACAAAAGGAGACCAGATGTTTGTGCTATGGTAAAACAAACATTGCTGAAAAGCATCTTTAACAGCAGGGGTAAAGCATAGTTTGAAATGATAAATTAAAAGCAATTAGCTGCCAGATATTGCCCACTGGATGGATACAAGATGCAGAGGTGCCTCTTAGGGGTAACCAAGGGTTACAGTGGAGACCATTATCACACTGTTACAAACCTGCATTATACTTTGTGGCTCATAGAATAAAAGTTTCTCAGAATTAGTTACATAAAATGAACATGCATAGAGCACTGCAATCTTTTATTATACGAGTAAAGTGTTGTGCTGTACCGTTTATGCTTTGGATTGAATGTTGTTGCAATAGTCTCTAGCTTTGCATTATAGTCAATTATATAGTTATGAGGATATTTATTGCTATATTTACAGCTGGATAACTTTTTTCTGTAGGCTAAAGAACTGTATTATTTAAAAAAAATAGTGTAACAGAAATACTGAATTTATCATGCATTTATAAGGGGCCATGAGATAGGTTTGGCCTGAGGTAACTTGCAAAAGCATATGTTTATGATTACCTTCCTTAGGTCCTTTGTCACCATAACAAAGGTGCATAAATCATGAATTATTTCTACTCAAGTATTAAATCATGCATAAATAAATGTAGTATATTTTTATTATTACAATCTGTTTCCATAAATGGAAACGCTGCAGTGTTACCAGTTTCTTCTCAGTCTGATTTCTGACATGACAGAAGGTCTGGTTTTCAGAGATTAGCTTAACACATGTTTGACTATCACACCATAAATTGTCAGTCAGGGCTAGTCAGCATAAAACAGTTAGTATAGGCTTACACTATATTTCATATGAAAAATCTATACTTGGTAAGAGGTCCACATGGTCTGATATTTACTACATTTGTCCTTGTCTACCTTTGAAGAGACAACTGTAGAAGGCAAAACAGGGAAAAGTGAGATGCCTATGAAGTAGGGTATGTTTTGTAAGGAAAAGAGAGCAATTCAGTATATCAGTCACTTCCTGCACTGTAAGGCTGCATACAATTAAATGCATCAGGATTTGTTGACACAGAGCAACTTCTGACACTTTGCCTTTACATAAGAATATGTGATACATCAGATTAATACAAGATGTTAACACATTTACTTTCCATTAGTTTGGTTCCAACTGATTAACAGCCCAGCATTACTGGAACACAGGGTAGGAGGCCTTTAATGTATATAGCTGTCATTGTGAGTAATAATCCTGTGTGGCTAGTGTAGGCAGAGGTGTGTCTTTGTCTTTAATGTCTCCACCGTTTCTCATGTTTTAAAATATTTGCCTTAGCAATTTTTTCCCCTGCAACTGCCATCAGGACATGTTCAATTTTGCCATTTAATTTTGTTGGCAGATTTTAATCATCAAACGAGAGAAAACTGTGTCTGCATCCAAGATGTTTATTGTTGAGCTTTTCATTTTCAACAAACACAAACCTAGATTCCAGCTGTCACCAGGCGTGACTAGAATGAAGACTTCTCCACCAGCAGACCCTCTGCATAAGCTAAAAAAATAAATTAAGGTACAGGACTTAAATTCCACACTTCCACATTTTGATTTCAGTGACACCTTTATACTTTTTGTTTTTTGCCCATCTAGCAAAGGTTAGAGCTGAAGGAAGAAAGTTTTGCTGTCTTAGCAGAAGGGAGTCAGCAAACATGCATGGCAGCTGAGGCAGAAAAATAAAAGTTTCAATTTAATAATAAAATAATCATTTATACTCTGTCATATTGTATTCTGTGACAGGTGCTAGTGTTCATTTTGTTTTATGTTGCTTGCTGATGCTGAGGTATATTGATTCACTATGTAGCTTTCACTCATAATCCAGACTGTAAAGAAAGCATGGGAACATATTATGAAGGAAACTAGTGAATGCGGTACAAAGGCAAATTAAGAAAGTCATTTTTTGGAAAGTCAATTGAAAAATATAACTTATATTTGCATAGATATATACAGTAATGATGCAAAGCCCACATAAAAAATACCAGAAACAGCAGGCTAGTGATACCAGCGTCAAAAACTACAGTTTGCAGGTGCTAGCATTAGAAAGGACAGGGAGGGCTTACCTCTTACAGAAAGAATCCAGGGAACAAATTACTGCTACTATAAGGAAAGTGTCACACCGAGACCCTGAATGGGAAGATTGGCAGTAAACTATAAGTTGCATTCCCAGACCGTGCTTTGGTTAGAGTGAACTAAGACTCCTGCTTCATACACACAGTATTTTATGAGGTATCATTTGAAGGCTTTATGCTTGGGTAGTGGTGGGCATCACCTCCTCCTCTTCAAGAAATTGACTGGCTGACTGACATTACAGCCCAGTAAAGTATTCTCTTGTTGTTCTTCTTTTGGCTTTTCCCAGTTAGGGGTCGCCACAGCGGAACTCCGGTCCGGCAATGATTGGCAGTAGATTTTTATGGTGCCGAGGTGCCAGCCCGACGCCTAACCTTCAACGAAGACAGCCCATTCATGCATGTCTTTTGAACACCACTTGACCATGGGGAGGATATGCAGACTCTACACAGAAGGTGCTCCAGCTGAGAATCAAACGGGAGAACCTCTTGCTATGAGGTGACAATGCTACCACTGCACAACCGCGGCTTCCAGTAAAGTATTCTCTAGGACACAAAAAAAGGGACTGGCCTAAAACCCGGCATTTATTCATGTTAAAAAGCACATAACTAGCTAAAACAGAAAGGCATTCATTTTCTACTCACTATTACTATGTCTTGTTGCATTGTATTTTCACTGATGTTTGCAGTGTTTGCGAAATATCTGAGAATATTTTGTTTCTTGCCTGGTTGTGGTTATTCGTTAAAATTGCAAAAGTAGTATAGAACAGCTGAAGCTCATTTAGTACAAAGATGATTAAGGTCTGTAGAATTTTATGGAATTCATTTAAGGATAAATAAAATATTTACTATATTTCATAAAACAGTGAGCTGCTAACTTTTACCAAAGAAACAAGTATTTTTTTCTCTTTTGCTCAAGTGTAAAATAAATGTTAGACTAACAGCAGTTATTGCTTGTCTGCACAACTGGGATTGATCATTTGAGTAAATTGTTTTGAAACATAGAGGCATACCTCTCAATCTTTAGAGCAAGGAATCTGGGCAAAGCCATAAATAATGGGGGAATAAAGGACCAACAATAGGAGCAACTTTTAAATATTGTTCCTGCAAACATAGAAAGTTGAAAGCATAGCCGGTTTTGTATTAGAATGAATTTTCTGGAGTATAAAGTCTGAAACGCAAATGTCTGTCATTATTTTCTGACTAATCTTTGATAACTTAACAACAATTTGCCAGAAACAATTTTCTGAAAAATGGACCAAAAATATGAGACAAAAATCTGGACATTCTGTGAAAATCTGTACAGTTGAGAGGTATGTGGAGGTGGTCAAAAAGTTAAAGGAACACTGAAAACAAATAGTTGTAAAGGAAATCTTCTGTGCTATTTCTTGTCTTTTTATTCTATTGCCTGCCGTCACTTTTCCAGTAAAATATCAGCATATTAGCAAACCAAAAACATATTATTCCAAAATCATATAAAAAGAAACAGGAACAGTTTAGGCTGTAAAATAATGCATCATTTCTTAGCTGAAAAGTAGTTTTAAGAAGACTTTCATTATTCCCGGAAAACATTCAATTATCTCAGTTTACAGTTCACCAATTAAGGCATTGCTCATAGTCTGAACACATTTCTAGAAATGCCTTTGTGTGTGTGTGTGTGTGTGTGTGTGTGTGTGTGTGTGTGTGTGTGTGTATTACAGTTCTTATACACAAAGTTTATGGCTCTAATAGGAGAACATTTGCACAGAAGCAGAAGCTATGTAATGATTGACTAGGCAGCAGATTTAGCAGTGTTGGAACATTTTGGAAAAATTGGTGTTTTATCCACAGAGAAGAGCCTATGAGAGGAGTGTGAAATCATATAGTAACCGGCACAAATCAGGCAAAAAGTCTGACATACTTTGTCTAGTAGGAGGGCATTATAAGTGCTCTGAGGAATATTTTAATGGAAATAGTAGAGACTAAGTGAAACAGCTTGCCCATTGCTGAAGTCAGCACACACAGAAAATTGGCAGCAAAGGAAGCAGCTGCCCAAAAGATGAAACATCTGCTAATGAGTTATTTAATTAAGAGATTGAAAATGAACATGTGGCTTATATGTAATTTAATTTGTATCATTGGGATGTAACAATTTCACAGCAGCAGTCCAAGACTGTCCATTCATTTAGTGAGCTGTGACTTTTCACTTTCTGTGAAACAGACAGCCAGCAAGTTGTCCATCTGGATAGTGTACTAAACCATGAGCATCAGGGAATCGGAAATAAGGCATGGCTAGAAATTATTCTGATAAGTATAGTTTCTTCTTCTGGTGCTTACACAACCTTCCTGAGAACTGGAATCAAGTGAAATTAGATAAGTGGAGATCATAAGCCCCCCCCCCAAAAAAAGGGCTAAATTAATTGAAAGTGTACTGCCCTTCCTTCAGCTGTAGACTTTATCAGCTACTTGTTTGACTTCAGAAAAATATTATTAAAGAACTATTAGAATAAGAAACAAAATCCTTTTATATTATATCTTGATCTTTTATGCAGTCCCTGCATTATTCTAGTTAGTTAATAATTATATAATTTGTTCTGCTTCAAAATGGCCTGATGGGGGTTGTTGTAATAATGTGATTTTACTTTACAGCAAAGGTTATTTTCTCCCACAGTACACTCTGTGTCCCCACAGTATCATATATGTTGCCCTTCCTTTATAAGGTTGTTGTGTGTATTCACTGCTTTGTTTCAGATTTTATTGGAGATTTTATTTTTACATTTCATAATCACTTGGTCCATTGAATTATGCACGTGATCATTTTCCATACAAATTAACAAGGCCCCTTTTGTTTCATTTGTAGAACATGATTAAGTGAACTGTTTTTATAAAATAGTAAAACTGTATTTGTTTACTATAGTCACTTCACTGACTCACTTTGTTAGCTTCAGTTCTTCACTTTCTCATCACTGACATGGTACTGGTTAATCTGTGCACAATAAGCCTTCTATCCCAGCAAAGGGGAAGCGCTAGAAATGCACTGTTATTGAAGGCTCTTCTAGGCCAAAATTTGTAAAAGTAATGGACAAGATGTAAAAGCAGTAAAATAAATTCTTAAAGGTATTGCAAGTTTTCATGCAAACGGAATTTGGGTTGGACTGAAGTAATTTATCAACATATACATACATGTCACAGGAAGGGAGAAATAGTAAAACTGTGCTTTATTTACATGTTACAGTTTCAAGATTATTTTGTAGTATAGAAAATACACTTTGTGGTTATGGAAAATTGTGTATACTATATAAATGTCCTTTAATGACCATCTTCACTGACCTTGTGAATACTGTATATGCTTGTGAAGTAACTGATAGTCACTGGTGATCTCACAGACTGAGAATTATGATCAGGTATCCTGTCATTTACATCTTATTATGTGTCTTTGATGCCAAGAAATTCACCACAAGAGTGAGGCTTGAGTGACAAAGCTTGGCATTCATGTTGAGAACCAGTTATAATTCTTTGTAGAGCATGGAGCTTTATCTGCTCAAAGTACTACAGTTATAGAAAAAACACTTCAAATTCCTATACTTTTTATCAGTTTTCAAAACGTTTGAAAATTTATGAAGCACCTTGCAGTGTCAAACAGACTACAGGTAGAACTGAAGTGACCTGCTATAGACATAACAGCTTTAAAAGCCTGTTAGACACTTTGTTAATATGTGTGGTAGAGTGAAGAGACATCTGTTAAAAGATGTTTTACATTCTGCCATTGTACTTTGCCAACTTGGGACTATCTCCTTTCAATCCCTAGCGTGAAACCCTGTCTGAGCAGTGCTTTGGTAATGCTTAACAAGCTTTTATTAAGCACTCCTATGTGATGTTAAGAGTGGGTCTCACACTAGTGACTTGCTTAACACGTTTATCCTTTTTCTTGATTTCAGAGACTATATTGTCCTGGAGACAAACATAGCTTCTAATACAGGGTAGACTGCTTTCCGATGAGCATACGCTTTTTTTGCTTTTGAGAATTGATGTCTTGCCTAAATTCTTTATTTAGTTAATGAGCTAGGTACCTAAGTGTTCTCATCTCTTATGACTATCAAAACCAATTAAATTATTAGAATGCTGTCATACTATTACAAGACTCATCTTTTTACTGGTAAATGACTCAAAAGCATTTCAAGAGTTTTTTATGATTTAAGTTCTAATTGTTTTAGAGCACATTAAAGTTATAGATTGTGAATGCATTTATCTTTACATGTCATCAGCTAACAAGTGCACTTTCACTGTTTAAATTTCTCTGATTATTATGTCTGCTATTTAAAAACGACTCTTTAAAGGATAACACAGTGGGCATTTCCTTTGCATATTTGCACCTGCCTTCAGTATGCAATTCATATCATGATGACTGAGGCTCCTAAATGAAATAAGTAAAAATAAATTATCCTGAGGAAAATCTCCTTAGAATTTTACGTCTGAAATAGCATTTGTCAAACAAGTAAAATGGTATTTAAGTATCTCATGGAAATGTACCACTTGAAATGTGATTACTTGCTTTTCACAAGAGATTGCCCATTCAGATAAAAAAATCTTTGGTTAATGTAGTTTTTGAACTTAGATAATTATTATTTTTTTATTTATAGGACCAAAATCTACGTTTTATAAAAGATGCATAATGAATGGTCATTTGGGCTATACTTAAATACTTTATTATGTGTAGATTAACATTTGAAGAAAATGAGTGTCACCAGTGGAAAAAGGCTTTTTGAGATGGGATAAGAAAGAAGTAGGTTAATTACAGGGCATGTCACGAACAAATCATATCTCAAATAAATTACTAGTTAGTGTAATCGCCTGCTCACCTTGTTTGGAGCAAAAGCAAATACTGTTCTTCTGTAGGCTTTCACAGACCCAGGAAAGGAAAATAGAACAAATTACAGAAACCTCACACTATCCCTTTCTTGCACAACTACAAATGGTTTATTTGTTGCAAAAAAGTAAACAGTAGATGCAATCATTTACCCAGAGTGAAACACTGCAGATATATAGATATCTCTGTCTGTCTTTCTCTGTATATACATGTATATATGATTATATGTCTAAACTCCAAACCGCAGAAATAACAAATGCTAAATATCTATTCCATTTAGCTAAATTACAAAACAGATCAGCAGAACAGGCTATTCTGTGGGTATTAATGGGGGCTGTGGGCAATTAATTTACTTGCAGATCTTAGTGGGTGACTAAATGGGATTCTGTCAAATTTATGTGGTCAATCCCACAATGGTGAAATTCCATATGACATTTCAGACTACACCCCTATATACAGATTTGCATGCACACACACACACACACACACACACACACACACACACACACACACACACACGCACGCACGCACGCACACACACACACACACACACACACATACACAGTAAAGAGTATGTGTGTTTGTGTCTGAAAAATGTATATATATTTATTTATTTGTTTATTTTTTAATTAAAGTGGTGGGTAAGCTAATCCTGAGACCATTTTAAGGAACAACCTTGATGAAAAGACAAGACAATCTACATCAACATTGCACAAGAAAATAAAAGGAGATTTATATATATATATATATATATATATATATATATATATATATATATATATATATATATACACACACACACACACACACACACACACACACACACACACACACACACACACACACACACACACAGTTGGTGTTTTTAAAAAGTATAGTAGTAAAGACACTATAAAACACAATTGGTCTTTCACCATATAAGTAAAATATTACACACACAGTAGGAATATGTTTGTAGCCTTCTACTATAATTCTACAATAACCTACATGTGACTGGGTAAATTAAGGACTCTACAATGGAAAAGACTGGGGTAATAATCTAACTGTACTACTAGAAGTTATTTCCTTGTAGATGGATGAGTTTACTACCACATTATGTATGCTTCTCTGTTAAGTGGCCATACAATTATTTTCTTTTAGTAATTATGCTGGAAAAGTGTCATGTGAATCAGATGTGCTGACAAAGCAACATGTTAGCATGTTAGTAGCAGCCATTCTTCACTGTATAGTTGCCTTGGACATTTTGTAAACCTATTTTTTTACTTCAAAATTTTACAGTAACTCAAAAAATGATAAAAGTATATTGTAAGATGAAATATTGCAGTGATTAAAATAAGGGTTTTATTTTATTCAGAAATTGCTAGATAGAGATATAATTCATAATAACTTATGGCATACATTTTATTTATCTAATTAACTGACCAGAGATCCTTTTACAAGTAAGGCACATAATGAATTCAGTGGTCTAAATCAAAGTAGTACAATTAATAAAAACAGTTCACAAAATGAATGCATAATATTCATACCTCTCAAATGTACAGATTTTCACAGAATGTCCAGACTTTTGTGTCATATTTTTGGTCTATTTTTTTTTTTTAATAAAATTGTGGTTTTCTGGCAAATTATTGGCAAATCATTAAAGACTGAAGTAAGCAAATAATGACTGACATTTGAGTTTCAGACTTCATACACTTTAGAAAATTCATGCTAACGCAAAACCTGTCATTCTATCAACTTTCTAAGTTTGTAAGAGTAATATTTAAAAACTGTCCCTACTTTTGGGCCTTGATCCCACTTTTATTTATGGCTTTGTCCAGATTTCTTGCTGTCAGAGGTTAAGCGGTATGATACATACACTTAGAATTACATTTCAACAAAATGGCTGAAGCACAGTGGATTGTAGTTACTATATGATTTGCACATCTGGGTAAGCAGTAAATGACTATGATCACAGGGAGCAATATATTTTGTTGCTGAGTTGAAGTCAGTTTTGTGAATTATAACAAGAAAACATTTATAAATGGAATACACATGTTCTGATATTTCTGTTTCAAAGATTATGACTTCCACAGTAGTGAGCTGTCATTTATTATTTTTTTTACTTGCATTTATCTGTGAAAAAATGTTTGCTAGGCATGCCATGCATGCAGACGACAATGTATAGCCTGAAATACATTTACCTAGTAATATTCGCTGCAAGTTTTGCGCTCTGTCTCCAAAAATAACGAATGTACTCAATATGAGAAAGTGCATAGTTCATGGAGACTGAAATGTCTCAGCCCAAACAACATGTTTTACAGCTGTTCCAAAAAATGGTGAATACAATTGTGACTTTTGTTTTATAAATTGCATTTTATCAAAGCAAGAACTGCTCACAATGTGATAGAAAACCAGTAAAATAAGAAAAATTGCCATTATTGTAGTTTGTCACTTCTTTATTGTTTAAAATACATTAAGTGCTTTTTATTTCGCCTTTTTCCTGGAAATTCATTTAAATAAAGAATTGACAACCTACAGGATTGACAACATTTTTTATTTTATAAATTACATTTTGAAAACTAAATTATATCTAAAAATGAAACACCACACTATGTATTTCACATCGACATGCTTCTTGAAAAAAAAAGACATTACTGTAATTCACAGCTACAATGTTGCATGTTTCTGAATATAGTTATCACAGGGGCTCCATTCATTACAATCAAAGTATACAAAATCTTGCAACCAGTAATCATACAGTGTTTGTCAAAATGCCTAATAGGTGACTCTGTACAATATCTGGAAAAAACATTGAAAAACAACATTCAATACATAAGACTTTAACCTATTGCATAAGCACAAATGAGCTGAAGTAGCCAGCGGTTTGCAGTGGTGGCTGGTGACTTCAAATCAAAGGGTGGCTGTAGGAAACAGCTAAATGGGCATGACCAACAGAAAGGAGTGTGGCCAACTAGAAAGGGGTGAAGCTATGTTGCAGTGGGATCAACCCTGACCGTGGTTAACAATTTGCATAAAATTAGTGCTCAGTCACTATTGCATCTACCGAATAGTCTACCAACATATTAGAAACATTTTTAAACAGATATTCAGTCTATACATGAACAGATATGAAATAACATACATTAAGAATTGCTCATAAACTTGCTAATTATTTTACATTCATCTTAAAGTACAGACAGAAAACTGTTAAGTTAGAGAGTGCCTTCCCTATCGAGGATTGATATCAGAGTATAGGCAAACAGAAAGAAATAGGAGGTCCTAAATGAAAGACCAGCACTAGTAGAGTTTTTAGAAGAATCCAGAACAGAACTACCATTACAAAAGGAATAATTAGTAGAGCATATAAAATATTGCATGATAACTATAAGAATCATCAGAGGAGGTTAGAAAGGGTTGGGAAGAGAGATTGGATAAGCAATTCACAAAGAAACAATGGGAGGATATACATATGTCTCCCAAATATGCACAAAAATGTAGATGATTTAGGAATTTTTCTTGGAAATGTTTACATTGATATTTTTATACCCCAAGTAGACTGCAGAGACTTTTTCCTCAGGTAGATAGCAAATGCTGGGAGGTGTGTTGGGGAAGAACGTGGTAATTAGAAACATATTTTCCTCAGAGTACAGTGAGTTGGTGGACTTTAAGGATTCCTTGCGGGGGATGAGCTGTTGGGGATACTTGGTGAGCAGACTGATGTGACGAAGGAGATGATTTTTCCGAGCTAAGATACAGAATCAGAATTATCTGGATATGGTAAGACCTTGCTGTTTCTGATTATGGTGGCTGCCAGAAAAGCAATTGCTGTAAAGTGGAAGTCAAAATCTAAACCAACTATTTTAGAAGTAGTGAATATAGTAACAGAGATAAAACAGCTGGAACTGAGAATTTAAAAAAAGGTAGGAGCAAACTATAAAGGAACAAATGGGAATTGTGGGAACAATGCATATAGGGAAGGAATTAGGTTTGGAAGAATGCAGGACTTAGGTGAGATATGTGGTACTTGACTGAAAATAATTGGGTAGATTATAAGTGATGTATAATGTTTGCAACTGGAAGCTTGTCAGTATGGTTTGTTATGTAAAATGCTTGCAACTAGGATTGTGTTGGTGTGGTTTGTTTTCATTTATATAAATGTATGATTGCTTATGTAGTAAGTGATGGTATAATAAAGATGTTTCTTGTTTAAAAAAGAAAGGGGCAGGAATTCCATAATTTATGTAATGATGCTTGGGTTGTGTGACGTATAGTAATATATGTGAAGCATAATGTTTGTTAATTTTAACTTGTTAATACTGTTTGATTGCTTTTATATAAATATAAATGTGCCAGTGTCACAAGTGTTAATTCAATAAAGGTGTTTTAAAAAAAAGGAACGTATTACAGTTTTGCAAATTTGGAATTACAACAACAATAAACTGCAGGGCCATTTGTTTTATTCACACATCAAAATCTCCATTGCCTACCCCACCCACAGTATCTGATTTGATCTTGCGAGGTTAAAAACAAAAACAACAACAACAACAAAAAAGACAACACTCTCATTAAGGTAAGTATTCTTTTATTTTGTTACATAAACAATTCTCATAGTTCAGAACTTGTGGCAATCTTACTTCATTTAAATGCACATTACACTTAAAAAGCAAGCCAGAACTGTAGTCATTCCATTCATACATAGGCATTACCCCCATCCCAACTGTGTATCCAGACACTCTGCTTTAAGCATACAAGGTTCAAAATAATGAAAATAAAAGACCACTGTTTCATTACTGTATTTCTTTCACATCACATCACATAGCCAAGAACCTGCACGTGATCTTACTTCAGTTTATCCATACGCACTTTACTCATGCAAGAAATTTGTTTCACCAGCAAAACATTGACAAACCATCCTAGTTTATCTTAACTAATGCTACAAAAAGATATTAGATTAAAAAATATATATAACATTTCAACCACAAACAGCACCCCCCCCCAGAATACACTATATATCTAGTATCTCTTTGACTCATCTTTAGTCCCCCAAACACATTGCCTCCCTACTATCTGGTTAACCCTGCCAGGATACTATATTTAAAATAAAAAGTGATTAACAGCCACCAAAACATACAGACCATAAGCATCTGGTTGACTCTGATAGTGCATTATATTAAAAAAAAAAAAAAAAAAAAAAAAAAGAAAGTCATCAACAGTCCCAAAGCGCATTGTCTTCCTAGTATCTGGTTAACCCTGCCAGGAAAAAAATGCATAAAGTATATAGTTGGCCATGGCAAAAAAAAAAAAAAACCTCTCAGAACTTAATGATTTTGTTTTTTGTTGGAGGAAGTTAATTTTGAAATATTCTTCCTTGTCAAGGAATCCTTGGCTTCTCTTAAACAGTAATCCGAGTGATATTTCAACAATGCATGTTTTTTATTTTTGCTCTCTCATCTATCTCTCTCACTGTTTCCCTCAGAAACTAACTGTGTTGAAGCAGGAGAAGAGAAAGCAAGAGCAACAGGACCAATCAGCAGCCGCGTCACATACTCAAATTACGTCATGTGGCTGTCAGCAGCCACGTCACATACTCAGATTACGTCATGTGGCTGCTGACTTAATAGGCCAGTCGGCTCCTAATTTCCTTTAGTTAAAAACCGCAATCAGTTCTGGGCATCTTCATTGTTGTCTAAAGTCTTCCCAGTCAGGACTGTTTTAAAAACAATGTACGACAAAAAGATTGTTTGTTTTTCTTTTACAGCTGAACTTGAGCACGCATGCACACAGCTTCGCGTTCCCCATAGCTTTACACACTAATTTGCAGTTCAAACTGCTATAAGTGTGTAAAAATCACTAATTAAACTTATTTTTTTTTTTAATGACAAAATGGGGAGGTTGCAACCCAGCAGTCCAATACCATGAGCTGACCCTGGTGTTTTGAGTGTTGTTCAGGCAGTAAACATTTTTAAGATTATATTACCCATGGACCTCCTGAAATGCCAAAAGAATATGACATAGTAAAAAGCGTTTTTTCCTCTGATATGGTGGTTGAGATTTTTTTTTTTTTTTTATCTGGTAAGATGACTGTGAGGATGCAGTGATCCCAGCTGTAAATCTAATTCAGGAGGGATACCTGACAAAAACTATTAAGGGAAAGCATAGTTTTACACATTTCTGTGATTGTTTGACATTGATGTAACAAAGCATGTACATCATTACTTGATTACCTAAATTCATTCTATTAAAATGCAAAGATCAGTATACATTAAAAAGCTGGGCAAGTGCCTAAGATGATTGCCAAAGTAGAAATGATAGGGTGCGCAAAAGGACCACTCTGCAACTAAAACAAACTTTTTTTTGTAAAGCAGAGTCCTTGTTTCATGAGGTATCATCTTAGTTTCTTTATCATTTTGCAATGAAAAAGTATAAACTTGAAAAAATTGCATTCTGCACAGACCACTAATTGCTGTGCTCACGACAGCATCTACTTGTATTGTATTTATTGTTGGTAGCCAAGGCTGGCCTTGGGTAAATGTTCACCTGAAGTAAAAAGGCTCCATGCCCACCACCATCCTGGCCTACTCACACTTTCCTATAAATTATATTTTTCCATTTTTTTATTCTTTAGCTTTTTTTTTCCTGTACTCAGTCATTCAACAATTCATTCAACATATTTTAAGTGTGACTGCACTGTGCAGGTAACAACTTCATTAAGCTGGAGATCTAGGGGGATGAAAAGGCAATAGAAAATGAATTTCTAGGTGCTCTAAGATGCATTTTAAAGTTTTTAAAACAACCTTTTACATCCAGTGATTGCCTGAACAAAAACCATTATCAAAGAAAGACATTTAGTCTTACTAAGAAAAACATTTAGTCTTACACTTCGACTTTGTTTTATTCCTGTATCTTTTCAGCACATCCAAACTTACCAAGACAACATCATAATAACTTTAATAGAAATAACTGTATCAAAACAGCATTATGGAGGCGGCCAGGCCCTCCAGAAGCCATGAGGTTTCTAGATGCTCTCAAATGGATTTTACATTTTTTTTAAACAACCTTTTTATCCAGTGATGGCCTGATTAAAAAGCATAATTAATGAAAGAAATTCAATCTTCCTTCTCAACTTTGCTTTTTCCTGCATCCTTTCAACAGACAGTAACTGACCAAGACTAGTGTGCATTAACCAAATTAAACTGGGTCCATTCAAAAATCATGCATGTGGAAAATAAATCCATTGACTGTTTTCATTAGGCAAACTGTTGCAGTTTGCACAGGTGTGGGTGATGCTAACTTGATTGACATCCCAACAGGCCTTTTCATTGTTTGTGGTGGGATAATCTGTCAGTCTAATTCTTTTTACATTAGGGTATCCCAAAGAAAACAATCACCTAGACAACTACCCACATCAACCAAGTGGGCTGCCACCTACCTTCAGGTCTTCTGTACATAATTTTAAATGACTTGTGGTCCTTCTTTGGGTCGTATGGGGAAGAGAAACACCTAATGTTCATTACATTCTCTGTCTTTTTAATGTCTCATTCCAAAAGCACACAGACTAACTAAATAAAATAATATGGATAACAATTAAAACTGCTGTTTAAGTGGATAGCAATCATCCTGAATCTGTGCAGCTCTGTCTCAGTGCTTGTCACACAGTGAAGGACTCCTGCTAATGCACATTCTGACGTGTCCTACAGTAAACAATTGCCACAAATTCAATCCTAATTTTTTATTTCCAGGAATAAATAAGGCTTCATCCAACTTTTAATGGTGAAAACTGACCAAACACCAGTTCACAATAAACTAAGAAGACAAATGTTTGTGAGGATACATAAGTCATATCTGGGAATAGTACCTGCCCAACCCCCAGTACATCAGAATGTATAGAGTCTTTCTGTGCCTCATCCCTTGATGTTAAATTGGGATTAAAATTAAGGCACAGATCCCCACAGTCACATTTCAAGCTGCTGCTGTCATATTTCTAAACAGCATGCCTCTTCCTTCCTGTACCCAAAGGGCAGACGCCTTCTGTTCACCCTTCTAATGTCAGATTGAGACAAATCTGAAAAAAAAAACAAACAGAACATAACATATTTGCTGTCAGACATATAAAAATGACATGCTTATTTATTATCCTCCAAAAAATGGCCACCGATACATTAAATGTTTTATTATGAGGAAATGAAAAGAAATTATTACATTAATGTTTACAATTTATTACTTCCAGAGATAGTACAGTGCTCCTATGCAACCTATAGTGACCCTCAATGTACCACTCTGGAGTTTGTGAGGAAGGTTTAAATAATAGTGATCTCAATGTCCCCAGCCGAACACAAGATATAGTGACCTCTGATGTTTGGGAGGAATGTTAAAGAAATAATGACATCATCCTCAGTCCCCCAGGCAAGTACAGTGACCTTCCATGTATATCTAAGAGCAGGACTAGTTTTAAATTGGGGGGAGGGTCTGGAGAAAGGCAATTACTAAGCCCATGGACTTGTACAGGCTTAGTTTGTAGGGACCAGCAGCCCCGGAATTTCTGAAGGTCTGGTATTCCGTGATGCATTTATCCCTTCTGTTTGAGAGCTGTGTGATGAACTGAGTAAATGATAACTTGGTCAGTTACTTTCATCCAAGCAACCCCTCCACTCCATCCCCCACAAAGCAGTTATATGTACTTCTGTGTACAATTCAGATGTTTGATTGTTATAAAAGAGGATGGCCATGTAATGCATTTCTTCATTGTTCTACACTGTTTCCACACTTTAAAATATTGTAAATTGATTTATGTAATCCCATTAGTCCTGTTAAGCCAAAACAATAAGCAAAATACAGGAGGCAGATAGTCATTTCCCTCCAAAGAAAACAGCCACAGCAATTATGTTTACTTGTCTGTGCATATCAGGTGGTCAGATAAGTAGTCCATCTTATTTCTCAAAAATGCAAACTAGCCCTGCAAAGCTAGACAGTGGCTGTTTTAAACTGAGTAAATGACAAAGTCAGTTACTTTCATTCAGCCAACCCCACCCCCACGTAGCAGTTATAGTCATAATATATGACGGTCTATATTATAGTATCGAAGTTTTTAAATTTCGAATGCTATAATATCGACCTGTTTTTGTTGAAAACTGAAAATAGCGAAGCCACGGAACTTCGAAATCTTACCTAGGGTAAGATTTCAGTTGTCAGTTCCATGGCTTCGCTATTTACTCTACTGTGGTGGGAAGGTTACGGACTGGGGTAAGGTAAGTATGCGAACGGAGGTTATGGACCGGGTTAAGGTAAGTGTAGGAATCGATCAGGGTAAGGTGAGTGTCCAATAGTTAGAGACATTAGGGTTAGGGAGTGGGTAAGGTGAATGTGCGATAGTTACGGACTTTAGGGTTAGGGAGCGGGTAAGGTGAGTGTGCGGTAGTTAGGGGCTTTAGGGTTAGGGAGTGGGTAAGGTGAATCTGCGGTAGTTAGGGACTTTAGGGTTAGGGTTGGGTTAAGGTGAGTGGATAGGTAGTAGTGTAGGGTTAGAATTATGGTTTTGTTAAGTGAATGTGTGTGGTTTATTTATTTTGGTGTGCTTGTGTTATGTGTTTGTGTTTCGGAACAGCTAATTGTTTCCCTGGGGAAAAAGTTTGCTGTTCTGAATGTTCGATATTTTGTGGTTTAGGTAATTTAGGTACGATGAAATAGCTTTGGCTATTTAAATTGTACGATAGGGTAATATAAACGCATATTTGATAGCTATGTAATATTAATGTTATATTGTTCCACCTCCACAGACCACCCAAAAAGTTACCACACATTAAATTATTCCAATCCAAGCTGATCCACATAAATCACTTCCACCATCCTTGTAAAAAATAATTTGTCACCTCAACTTTGCACACAAGTCACAAAATCAGAAATATTTTCAAAGATATCTGGTTGATGACTGCCAGCAAAATTGTAATAAAAATAGTAGCAACACTTATCTGACCAACATGTCGCTCGTCTCATTTCAGCTGTCCACACAAAGCCAGAAATGTTGTCAAAAGGTGTCTGGTTGAGCACTGCCAAAGTTACTGTAAAATAGTAGCAACACTTATCTGACCAACATGTCGCTCGTCTCATTTCAGCTGTCCACACAAAGCCAGAAATGTTGTCAAAAGGTGTCTGGTTGAGCACTGCCAAAGTTACTGTAAAATAGTAGCAACACTAACTCACCATGCCATTCTTCGAAATCTGTCCATAATTCTGCAGAATGTCCCTGATTTTATTAAATGCATGTAAACACAAAGAAAAAACAAACTTCCTTCAGGCACACCTATGCACTTACATTTCAATGCTGTGAGGTGTCTGCTCCCATGACCTGATAATGTTTAATGCCAATGTGATTTACTTGACATGACAAGTGGAGCACGGCCCCTTGGATCACCTGGTGTAATGCAGGTGTCTTCTGTTTTACTTTTGTGGCACTTTATTTATTTTTTAGAACAAAGGAACATTGCTCTAAACAGGAAATGAATGCTCCAGTTAGTATGATAAGCAAGGCACCCTAGACGATCACCTAGTTTGTCTATCCATAAGGCCAGCCCTGTTGTCAGGAGACCCTTAGCTTATCTGTTATGCTCTTAATGATAATATCCCATACATGCATCATTTTTCCTTTGTGTGCCTACGATACACCCCTTGAATTTATCCACGTGTTTTCTTCCTGCTACCCATTCATTCCATGGTTCCACACTGTTCTTTCTGAAGCAGTACTTCTGAACAATTAGAAAGTAGCTGGTCATGGCTACCTGAGTACCTCTCAACATGCAGGCACTGAAAATAGGTACAAAGACCCTTGAAAATATGTACATTCAAAAATCTGGGCAACTATTGAGCATAAAATTTGAATGCCAAATAGCAGATTCCTGCGTCTAATAGGAATGTGGGATGTGGGATACTATTCATAAAAACATCTGAAAACAGAGTAACAAAATGATGAAAAGACATGAGCACATTATCAAAGAGAGTGTAAAATCTGTACACGTTGATGAACTGTATTGCAAAATTGTACTGTACAAAGTCAGTGATTTTTCATTTTGAAAAAGAGAATTGTAAGACATGTCCTCTTTCTTTAAGTTATAGGTGGCACTCCTATGTTGGTCATGCAGTGTGATTTTCTGTTTACTAGGCAGTGATGAAGAGGGTTCAGAAAACAGTATGAATGAGGTAAATCAACCCACAAAATAGGGACATACCTATGCTTTTAAACCAACGTGACTGAGCAAACTATTAAAACAAAATAAAGCTCACGGATGTCACTCGGAAAAGATTTAATTCACCACAAACAAAAATAAAATAAATTAATACACGTGTAATAGTAGTGCTTGGCGCTTTCACCCTACATAACATAAGGGCATCTTCAGAGTACAAATACTAATTGGAACATACTGCATTTAAATAAAAAAACAGTAACCAAAGTCGTCTTTGATAGGTTGTACAATTAACTAACCATCAGGAATTTAAAAACATATATACCTAATTTAAGTATATATCACAGTGTTTATATATAAAACAATTTATCAACTAATGTAAACATATATATCTGATTCTCATAACATGTATTCCCTCACTACACCTAAGGTATTCACTCAACCTGTAAAAATTGTAATAGTAATAATAATAATATTAAAATTCAATAAAACATATTTATACATATACATATATACAACCAGAGAAGGAAACAGACAAAGAGGTTTCACCATTCATATAGTACTGTAAAAATAGAATGTTAAAAATATATGTGTATAAATAAAAATATATGTGTATAAATAAAAAGTATTACTACACAAATATGTGTTTATAATAGTATAAAATAAATAGCATAAACTGAATGGCAATTACAACAAACCTGTCCTCAGTTAGCCTAATTCATATATCTTACAGAATTAATAATGATAATGTATGATAAGTAATATAAATAATTAAATAATTAATCACAAATATAAATAGGAACCATTATAATAAATATTAATTGTATAAAAACTAAAAATAGGTATAAAAATGTCTATGTTTATAAAACCCATATACTGTGTTGTGATGTGTTAAACAACTTGGTGTTGTATCAAATAACTTGAGATTTTAATTTTAAAATACTAGATATGGAAATGTGATCATTAATGCCTGAAAATGTACCTGCATTTAGTCTCAACTGCCAAATACATTCTTTGGCTTCTAGTAAAACATTAAAATCACCACCTTTGTAAGTTTCTGTAGAAATTCTATCTATAACAAAGAATATGAATCTCTTGAAGTTGTGACATTTTGTACTATGAACATATAAGGAATTCACAATTCTTTGGTTTTTTATATCCCTATTGTGTTCCATTACACGCTCCTTTAATTTCCTTATAGTTTTGCCCACATAGAATGCTGGGCATGATGTACATGAAGCTAAATAAATCACCATTTTTGTGTTGCAGTTACAGTGTCCAGCACATCTAATGGATCTTCCATAACCTTGCACCATAACATATGGTCCATCATTTATAAACTTGCAACATTTGCAAAACCCACATTTGTTCATTTTAGACAAATTAAATGTGTTGTCACTACTATTGTGTTCCATGTATTGTTTTAAATTCATGCCTCGGCTAAAACTAATCCTAGGAACAGATCCTATCGTAAGGTAAAACTCTTCCTTGTTGTTAAAAACACTAATCCAACAGGCTTTCAATATTTTGACAATACCTTGTGATTGTTCATTGTAGGGTAATACAAAGGCATCCCTTCTATTAATGCCTAAATTGTCATCCTGACTGTTGTATAGACCATACTTAATAATGGGTCTAAATGTGGTGTACCTTTTCTTTTTAACTTCTTCTTTTAACTGTTGTAATAAAAAATCAGGGTATCCCCTATCCAAAAACATTTTTGTAAGGAACTCAAGTTCAAGTTCAAATCTATCATCTTCACTCACTATTCGAGATAGTCTCACCATTTGTCCTTTCACAAGGTTTTTCTTTTGAAAGTGTGGATGACAACTATTATAGTGTAGGAAGGAGTTTGAATAGGTTTTTTTCCTAAAAATGTTGGATTCTAATATATCATTCTTATCATAAAATAGAACATCTAAAAACTCACATGTTTTGCCCTGTATATGACTTGTAAATCTTAAGAACGGTGATGTAGTGTCTAAAAATATAATAAATTCAATAAATTCATCGAGCTCTTCTAAGGATCCCTTCCAAAACATGATGATGTCATCCAGGTATTTGGCATAGAATGTGATGTTACACCAATAGTTAGATGTAAAAACGTGGTTAGTTTCCCATTGAGCCAGAACTAAATTGGCATATATGGGTGCACATCTTGCACCCATTGCTACACCTGTCAACTGTTTGTAGTATTCCCCTTCCATGTACATATAATTGTTTAATAAAACCATTTCCATAAGTTCTACTAATAATTTTTGTTTTATTATATGTAAACCACTGTACTTCTCTAGTGTGGCTTCAAACATTTCCAGTCCCAGATCATGTGGGATCACAGAAAACAAATTTATAACATCTATGGTAACCATAATAATATTATCCTTGTAGTGTTCATTGTTGTAAAGCCTCACCATATCAATACAGTGCCACGAGTCCTTGATAATATGTGAAAATGAGTTTAGAATACCTTTACAATTAAAATCAATATACTTGGCTACCACTTCTAATTTGGACCCCTTTGCTGAAACTATCAGTCTAAAAGGGGGGTTGTTGGTATCCTTGTGTGTTTTTGGAATACCAAAAACAGAGGGTGTTATTGGATGCTCTACTGTAAAGTAATCATATTCATCCTTATCAATGATTCCTTCCAACATATAATCTAATAATATCCAGTCTATCTTAGTGTAGGCTCGATTCATCTCGTATTTGGATACTTTCCCATAGGTGTCATCATCATTTAGTAAATCTGTCATTCTGTTTATATAATCTGTCTCAGTCATAATGACAACTCCACCACCTTTATCTGGTTTCATCACTCTATATTTTTTCTTTGTGCTCAATTCTTTTAAACAAAATCTTTCAGCCTGAGTGAGATTGTCATCCATTACTACATGTTTTTTCAACTCTCTCCATAGTTGTGTCTCACATAACATCTCAAAAATCTGTATCATGGGGTTCTGGGGTGGAATAAAAGTACTGCTTCTTTTTAAGGTAAAACTTTGTGTATCTGGTTCAATTCTTTTGGCTTGGTTTGAAAAGAACATCTTCAAATTAAGCAACCTTGTGTAAACCTTAAAATTAATAAGAATTCTACCTATGTCATGTTTAAAATTTGGGACAAATGTAAAACCTCTCTTGAATAAGGAAACATATTCAGTACCAAAATGTATTCCTGTGTAATTATATAAGGCAAAACTATCAACATTGACAATATATGATTCAGTTTCCATATTTTCTAAACAATTTAAATCTCCGGGGGGGTATAATGTGTCTAATGTCAAGTTTGAGGTGTCCCCATTCTCACTTGTAACCTCAAATGGTGTTATCATATCTGTTCCTTTAGGACTGATTACATTCCAAGGAATAATTAATTAATTAAATACACCATTATTTAATGATACTGTTGATTCTTTCTGTTTGTTTGGAAGTTCCTGTATTGTGTTGTATATCTTGGTGGTCCCTGATACCGTCACAGAACCTCTCGGACCTCCTCAATACAGGTTCCTCTAAAAAAACATTGTCAAACTCAGAGTCCACTACACTTCTCTTTCTGTTGTCCTGATTTCTATCAACATTGTACCCGTCTCTATCTAGTCTAGTGTCTTTAACAAATTCATCTGCATCTGGATATTGCTTTTGTTTTAAATTCTTGAATTCTTTAAAATGTGAATAAACCTGTTTGTTGTTATAATCATAACCATCCCTTAACAGTTTCTTATTCTTGTACTCTAAACCTCTCTTAACAAATTTGTCCATGTTGTTGAGAATATTGTCTAAACGATGTTTATTAACTTCAAACAGCAAGTCCTTCCTTATACTCTTGTCTAAGTCTGTTAGAACCAAATTCAATTTGTTTAATTTAATGTTGTTGTTCCTTATAATCAAATGCAATAATTCCAAACCAGTTTTATCAAATAATTTAAACAATTCATCACATAATTCGTTATCTAGTTCAAAACCAAATGGCAGTTTAAAAATTCTTAGTCCTTTTGGAACTTGTTCAAGTTCTATAGATCTCTCTAAAAAGGCATTGTCCATCTGTAACGCTTTGAACTGCTTTAGTGTCTTTTCAAAATCGGAGAACTGCTGATTCAAACTGCCCATGTCTTTAATATTAGATTTAACCACTGTTGCAAAACTCGGAGCTTGTAAAATGTCTTTTAAGTTAGTATAACATTTAGTATTATTGAACAGTACCTTGTTGCCGTCTCCAGCGTTCAACACAGGGTTCGAAGGTGGAATAACTAACTTGGGATTTCTAGCACTGTTTCTAGTGCTACTGATGTTTCCTCCTCCAGTAGAACCGGGTGAACAATGACTAGCCGACGGATGCGTTGGTGAAGCACCAGGCGTTGAATGCAGCGTGTAAGTTTGCCCCTGTGTCTCCGTTAAGGTAACGTAACTTCTTGTTGTTGTTACCACATAAATCTTTAACAGCTAGCAGCAAGCGCTGCAAATGTTGCAAGTTTATAAATGATGGACCATATGTTATGGTGCAAGGTTATGGAAGATCCATTAGATGTGCTGGACACTGTAACTGCAACACAAAAATGGTGATTTATTTAGCTTCATGTACATCATGCCCAGCATTCTATGTGGGCAAAACTATAAGGAAATTAAAGGAGCGTGTAATGGAACACAATAGGGATATAAAAAACAAAAGAATTGTGAATTCCTTATATGTTCATAGTACTAAATGTCACAACTTCAAGAGATTCATATTCTTTGTTATAGATAGAATTTCTACAGAAACTTACAAAGGTGGTGATTTTAATGTTTTACTAGAAGCCAAAGAATGTATTTGGCAGTTGAGACTAAATGCAGGTACATTTCCAGGCATTAATGATCACATTTCCATATCTAGTATTTTAAAATTAAAATCTCAAGTTATTTGATACAACACCAAGTTGTTTAACACATCACAACACAGTATATGGGTTTTATAAACATAGACATTTTTATACCTATTTTTTAGTTTTTATACAATTAATATTTATTATAATGGTTCCTATTTATATTTGTGATTAATTATTTAATTATTTATATTACTTATACGCATACATTATCATTATTAATTCTGTAAGATATATGAATTAGGCTAACTGAGGACAGGTTTGTTGTAATTGCCATTCAGTTTATGCTATTTATTTTATACTATTATAAACACATATTTGTGTAGTAATACTTTTTTATTTATACACATATTTTTATTTATACACATATATTTTTAACATTCTATTTTTACAGTACTATATGAATGTTGAAACCTCTTTGTCTGTTTCCTTCTCTGGTTGTATATATGTATATGTATAAATATGTTTTATTGAATTTTAATATTATTATTATTACTATTACAATTTTTACAGGTTGAGTGAATACCTTAGGTGTAGTGAGGGAATACATGTTACAAGAATCAGATATATATGTTTACATTAGTTGATAAATTGTTTTATATATAAACACTGTGATATATACTTAAATTAGGTATATATGTTTTTAAATTCCTGATGGTTAGTTAATTGTACAACCTATCAAAGACGACTTTGGTTACTGTTTTTTTATTTAAATGCAGTATGTTCCAATTAGTATTTGTACTCTGAAGATGCCCTTATGTTATGTAGGGTGAAAGCGCCAAGTACTACTATTACACGTGTATTAATTTATTTTACATACCTATGCTTTGTTGTTGCATCCAACACACATCCAATCCTCCTTTCATCTCAGTGTATATAGGCATGATTTTACAGACATACGTTTGCAGCCTAGCTTTGAATAATGCTGCTGTTTCTTGACTAAGATGAAATATCTCTGACATACATCTGGTTTCTCTTTCATTCACTTACACATCATCATAGAAGCCCTAAGGCCCAAGGCATTTTCCAGTGTCTACTGCACAACAGACTTGCTTCACCTCTCTCCTGTATGGAACTTTAGTCACGTCCTCCATTGTAGTACAAAGTCTAAGCCTTTTGAATGGTTTTCTGTAACCTGTTCTTACCTATCTCCATTGTCAGCTGTCTTTATTTTAATTATTTATTTACTTTTTTTTACTTTTAATGAACAACATAAAGGAAACCGACAAAAAATAATAAAATAAAATAGATTTATCAGGTAGAATAATAAAATAGCTGGCTGTAATGTAAACATCTATCCCCAAGTTAAAAATAGGTCCTTGATAATATGATACAAACTTTTACATTGATACATTGCAGTCTGTATTTTTTTTTCTTGTAGCTGAGTGAGAACTTGTATGCCTTTGAATAATTGATGATATAAGAAAAAAAATCTTGTTGAGGATATCCCTTGCAAAGTATTCCACTGACTATTTATACAGAACTTTACTAAAACAGGCAGTGCTATAAAACAGAATGCATTATCTTTACCCGTAAAGTACAACCCAAAAAGTGAAATGCTGTTCTGCTCGTATAAATCATGCGTTAATACCAATATTAACATAAGAATTACAGAAAAAATAAAACAATGCTGTCCCCTTATGAGAGACCTAAATGCCTCCAAAGTTTCAAGACAAAATGAGGATAGTCTTAGAAATACAAAACTATAATAAACCTGGTTAAAGTGATTTATCATAGGAAGGAAAAACTTAAAATACACATGCAAGGGAAACAATATGATTAAAACTGTGCCACCTAGCGACAGCTTGATGGACCAAAAAGAATAGCAATATTGAACCTACCCTATATATAAACTGTAAGATGGGCATACCATGGAGAAAAGGGAATACTCCTTGACTCAGTCATTTAAGACTGGCTTTGAGTAACGCCAACATCTTCAGACATTCAGTCTTGCTGTTCAGTGATTCACACTAATGACTCTTGGAATTGCAAAATATCTTCTATGAGAAGAGTGATATTAAAATCAGATATGAGGAAGGGACTTTAAGGGGAAAGCTATAGGTAAGAGAAGACTGATAGTATAGTCAGCCCATTTACAGAGATGGAAATAGTGTGTTTCCCTTTTATGCTGGAAATAACATAGTGATGTACCACACTATTTGGAAACATATAACACACACATTTAAACTGTAAATATGCCCCAAACTGAATGAAATATAGTGTGAATAGTGCTGACATTTGACAAAAAGTTAGAACCTTTTCTATTTGCATATAAACTAGGAAGTTAAGTAAGTTAGCCAATAATCTGTATGACAGCTTTACCTCAGAATAGCCTTGTAAGTTAAACCACAAAAACATGATGATAGAAAGTTAATTGAACAAAGAAAGCTGGAGGTGAAAATTTTCTCTGCACCTGTGATAAAAATTGTTTACAAAAACAGATTTTCAACATAGTCCGACATATTAAAAAAAAGTATTAAAAAACTGAAGAATTGCACAGAGACCATACCAGATTATTTAAGGAATAGAGCTATAAACTGAGTTGATAATATATATATATATATATATATATATATATATATATATATATACACAGACAACAGAGTGACTTAAAGCTGAGCTGCATGAACCTGTTGGTTTAAGGGGGAGTGGACAAGAAAAAAGCATGTAAGTTTGCCAGCATTGTTTGAAATGTATCACTATTTCAAAGACAGAATATGTTTAAGAGAAAAATAAAATGTTGTAATTTGATACCACAGAGTAAACCATCCAGAAGGTAAAGCTGCAACATGTTCTGAGGTTAAAATATACTAACCTTAATAAAAATAACTTGAAGAAAATCTGGATGAATAAGCAGGTTCGGGGGGGGGGATCCATGAACACATAGTAATGCAGGCAGCTCATTAGCTGATGCTGTAATTTTAATCCAACAGTATATCTACAAACAGCCACTAGAACATCACAGTAATGAAACTGTAAACAAGTCATGAAATTTAGACAATAATTGGGTTTAACGTTTATTATTAGTGCAAAGAGAAAAAAGTACAGACTTTTAGCATGGTCCCTAACAGTAGGAAAAAGACAGTAATCTTTTATTAGAAATTATAATGTCCAGGGTCCAAAGCAGCAAGATAATATGAGGTTGAAATATACTAACTGTAAACTGAACGACCCACAATATGGCTAGCAACTGCATCGGAGAAGGGAAGAGACATTGAGCACCACTCTAGTTTAAAGATTAACCAATAGCGTAGTAATACAGCCTGGGAATCAACGCTTTCTGTAGTAACTCAAACTGGATATGTTAAGCAGAAAACATGTGAGGAGTGTGTTTAATTGTGGGCACATTGGAATAAAAATGTGAAAAACATGTTGGGTAAATGAAAGTATAATCTGGAGTCTGAACTTATATTTCAAACTGTAGGAATTTTGCCTAATATAAACACCAAACATTAGAAGAAAACCTGAAAGAGAGCTCCTGGTGAATCAGTGCCATTAAAAATATAATCTCTAAGCTCATCCTACAGTAAAACATAATGCCTAAATATGAACAGATTAAAACCTTTTACATATGTATAACAACAAAATATATCTGTAAATCAAAATTGTAATTTACAGCTAAGAAAAACTGACAATGAACCAAAAATTAGCTTTTCTGCTTCTTTTAATTGCTCTGAATAAAAATTGATGAGAAACATGTTTCATGCGTCTTTGAATGTCCACTGCCTGGTTTACATAATCCAGCTATGGACACTGCTGGGGCAAATCATGGACTCCTAACTGCAAGCATAGAAAGCCAATAGTTGGTATAATGGTTAAGGTCTTCACCTACCAAGCATAAGGTACATGGTTCAACTTTGACTTCCGGCCAACACCTGTATAGAGTTTGTAAGTTTTTCCCTGCATCTTTGTGGGTTTTTTCCCCATTTCTGAAAAACATGCTAAGTGTTCCCACCTCTAACTCACCCATGAATGCAGCTGTGGGCAGCCTCACAGACTCTAGATTGTGCTCTATATAGAGAAGAGTTGAATAGACCAACCACTTTGGGGTTGGGGGTCCAAATTCTACTACACATTGAGGATGACAAACTAGAAATGGTGTAGGGATTGTGGTGAGGTAGAGGCTTCAGAATACACTTAGGTATTGTATTTGAATCTGTGACAGACTCATGGCAATCAGAGTACAGTGTAAGCCTAGGGCACTAATCATAATCTTGGCCTATGCACCACAGCAAGGTTGTGATAGTGAAACAAGAGTACATTCAGACAGCAGTTGCAGGACCTGCAAGATAAAGCAGGACAACATGAATTGATTTTGATAATGGATGACCTGAATGCAGGACAGACAGAACAAGATATGAGGACTGTCTTGGTGCACAGGGGTTTATGAACAGGATTAAAGGAGAGGCCATTCCAGACTTCTGTCTGGCAAATGGCTTGAGGATGGCAAACAAGTGGTTCAGCAGGAGAGACAGTCACAAGATCACTTACAAGAGTGGCCAACATGCAAATCAGTTAGACTTGCTCCTAATAAAGAAAGGGCACAGGGGTAGAATTTGCAAATGGAAAGTCATCCCCAGTGAAACAGTCGGTCCACATCATATTCCATTCGTTGCCACATACACTACAGGGGCAAAGCCAAGGTACACATGTTATATGAAAGGAGTAGTCTATATAGCTATGTGTATGGGGTGCCCAAGCTTCTATGTAGGCATGACCACAAGACATTTGGGCAAAAGTATCAAGGAATGTATATATATATATATATATATATATATATATATATATATATATATATATGCTATAAAAACAAAAGGCAGCAGTAATGCTTTCTATAAACACTCCTCCCAGTGTGAGAAATATAAAAAAGTTCTTTTTGCTGTTCTTGAAGTTATTATGTTGGCTCAGCGGCAAGGTAGTTACAAAAACCTAGAAGAAAAAAAACTGAAATGAGATGACAGATCACGTTAGCTGCTGACAAGCCTCCTGATTTAAATGAATCCATAAATATTAAGTGTTTCCTTAAGGACAGAAAACTTGCAATCACTTAAAGAGTCAATAGTTAATCGAATATTTTATCTATGCTTGGTTTACAAGGCATTCGCACCCCCACACTTATGACTATCCTGCACATTTGTAAGTCAAATGGTACTAGAAATTTAAGTTCTAGGAACTTGAATTTTGTCTGTGATTTGAATGGAACATGCTGGAGTGATAGATGTGTGTTCCAGAGACTGCCCCTTCTATGGAATATGCTTCCCAGCAATATGGAGCTAAGTTCAACTATTACCCAATTTAAGTGCAACCTACACCAGTGGCTGGGGAATAGGAAATTTACAATCGGCCTGGCACCCATGTCCCTTATGGAGAGAGGTCGCTTATAAATGCCTGGCCCTCAATGCTCTATTTGGATAGAGGACATCGTTATTCTTTCAGGAAAATTTGGCTAGGGTCAGAAAAGACACCCACCCCCTAGAGATATTAGCCTAGTAACAATCAAAGAATCTATAAATCTATATCGATATAGCTAGATAGAGAGAGAGCTATACAGATATGCATATATGTGTGACATACATATACGCACATAAACACACTGCATACGCACACACACACACACACACACACACACACACACACACACACACACACACACACACGCATCTTTTTGACAAACAGTTGATTTTAGACCTTGAGCCTAAGATTTTTTACTGAGCGTGTGCTGTGTGATGTTAAAATTAGGTGTGTGTGTGTGTGTGTGTGTGTGTGTGTGTGTGTGTGTCTGTGTCTGCGTGCATCAGAGAATGAGAGAAAGACAGAGAAACAGTAGATCAGCAACACATAAATATTAAGTAACACCTAAATCTGGCCAGCTGCTGACATGTGGGTGGTGTCCCACAGTCGAATATGAACATAGCACTGACAGCTTCACCATGCCTGTCCCGTGGGAGCACTGCAGCAAACTGCTAAGCAGCAACATAAGTGGAACATTATCTCTGCTTCTTCAAAGCCAGCATTATCTCCCACCATTGAATGTCAGGCTTTTATTATCTGTCACTTCTCTATGCAGCTGTTATTTTATACTTTTTTCAAATAGCTGTTTTCTTATGACTAATATCTACATGTTTTTCTTGAACAGAATTCAATAGCTTGGTATCTGAAATGTGCAGCATTTCACTGTCAGTCAAACTGTGCCCTGTATTGATTATTCTGGAACGTAGTCTCTTTAGCATTCAGAATGCAGCTGGCATCTGAGGGGCAAGTTACTGAGAATGACACAAGCAAGATCAGAAAACCCTCTTCACTGAATGAAGATAAAGTATTTACATGGAAAACTACAGAACGCACACTCTAGAGATTATAAATTGGACTCGTACTCTCATGAGCCTTATGCCAGTCACAATATGAGCTGCTTCTTGCACTGTACTTTTGTTT
The DNA here is from genome assembly GCF_019279795.1 of Protopterus annectens. Lineage (NCBI taxonomy): Eukaryota > Metazoa > Chordata > Ceratodontiformes > Protopteridae > Protopterus > Protopterus annectens. The sequence goes on along the minus strand of NC_056741.1, from coordinate 1,272,829,937 downwards.
TAATTGTCCTTATTTAACCAGTTCCTATCCAACATCCTCCAACATGGACATTACACTGACCTAGATGATTCACATAAGAGGTTTTGGGGAGTATTTGTTGGGGATCTGATAGTATAGGCATAGCTAATTTACAAGTCAGTCAATCCAAAGGGAAGTTGCAGGCTTAGGAAAATAACTAGATTTGCTGGTGGAATGACAAATGCTTCCCTTTCATCTGGGCCTTTCCCATTTCTTTTCAGGAAACAAATTAAAATACACTTAAATTCATTTGGAAATGAGGTTAGGGCATATACAGTGTCATAGCACTTGGAAGGTTAGAGAGTTAAATGGTGACTCACAAGTACAGATCTGTGTGGTTGAGTAGTACGACCCATACAAAGGAAATACTGTCACTATTTACCTATTAAAATATTTTAAAGAGTACAGGATTATAAAGTTTTTTTCTCTTTTCAGAAAACAACACAAGTCTTTAATAATTGTAGTATTAGCATTTCTCCCTAATGCCGTACGGGCTTTTCAGAGGCATCATTGCTGGAAGTCATCCTTGGAAACTGTTATTATCCCTCAGTTCTCAACAAGCCACATCTGATACAAGAGGGAAAAAAGACTACATTTGCTGGTTTCACATAGTAAAAATATATGCAGTGAGTTAAAATAAAAATAAAAAAACTATTAATCATCTGTATGTGTGTGAGAACTGGTCTGTGTCAGTGTAGAAACATTAGTGCAAGAAATGATAAAATACTGTATGGCAGCTTTTATCTATGCTGAGAGGTTAGAGCTACTGGACGGTGTAAAAGCAGGCTCACTGTTGTAAAAATAGTGATGGTTTAAAGAGGGAAATGTTGATGTACATTAATCAGGGTACTTCACTATTCAGAGTCACATGACATGCTGCAGTGTCACACTGGAGGTATTGGTCTCCTCTATTGAAAAGTCAGTTTTAATTTCCTTGTCAGTCATTGCCTTGGTTTCAGTCCACCAGTTACCATCGTTATGTGTTTGTATTTCCCATTCTCATTCGGATAATCTGGGTTATAGCCAGCAATCCCATGTCAAGAGGCACTGAAATCCATCTTGTTTATAAGGTGTACACTTCATAATTATATACAGTGAACTGGATCCAATCATCTGATCCTCTTTACCTCATTCAGATATCAGAGAAAGACTGGAATCATTTGGTTGATAGAATAATTCCACATATTTACTTTGTGTGTGTTTGTGTGTTTTTGTGTGTGTGAGAGATGTTTGTTTATATGGCTATATGGAGAGCAGAATATGACGTATACTTAAGAATAATTAACATAGTCATTTTAGCTAGACAACAATGCCATTGTCATCCAAAACAGCAATTACCCTGACTGTTAAATTTAGAAACATTCGTTATTGTCCTTTTATTCTAGAAGTGCTATCTGAGCATACCTCTCTGCCTCTTAGCTGAAGAAATCTGGTCAGGGTCAAAATAATGGGGAGACAAAACCCCAAAAATAGGGACTGATTTTAAATATTCTCTTATAAACTTAGAAAGTGGATAGAATAAAAGGCTTTGCATTAGCATGTATTTTCTGAAAGATATGAAGTTTGAAACTCAAATACTCATTTAGTGACTTCTATTCTCAATGATTTGCCAGAAAACCACAAATGTTATGGGGAACAAAGCAAAAATCTGGACATTCTGTTAAAATCTGGACAGTTGAGCGAGATGAATCTGAGTAATGGCTGATACAGCATATTAGATGGTAAATTCTAGGAATGATTTCCTTATTTTGCGTACTATGGAAACCGGCCTGTTGCAGACACTTTTAATACCTAGTATGATCTAATGGCATAGATTCTAAGTGTAACAGTTGCACACTTAAACTGCCACAGAGCAATTCATCTCTGTGCATGTTATATGAACAAATTGCTGTACCTAGGGGAAAGCATATGCATTCAGACGATGTTTATCTGTTCGTTATCTTCTCTGTCCTTATAGTAAGGAGCAGTATCTGCTAACAAGTCTTCCTGGATCCCACCATGATAAACAACATCCGATGCCATTGTTACACATTTCAATGTCTGACACAGTGAGCTATGACATTAAGGATCTGATGATGGTTCAGAAAGATTCAACATCAATTTCAACATATTTATTCCCTGTAATAATATTGTAAAAATATGAAGCTAAGCAATTATAACTGTAGGCAACTCCAAAAATACCCACAGTTGTAATGGGAATAATTAACTACTCCTAGATAAAACATCCAGTGGGTTTTGTTCAGATCTTCTGTAATGCAGTTGCATTAAGCTGAGCACTGGTGATTTCCTGTCTTGATGTGAACTTAAACTGTAACCACAGTTGGTACCAGGGAAGAGAACTCTAAATCTCATTTGTAATGTACATATGGATGCTAATTCTATGTTTCTGAGTGAAGGGTTAAACAGTAAATCTTAAGTGTTTTATAATGGGTGATATGAATTCTGCCAATGCTTTACATAACTGAAAATGAGGGCTCTAAAAGAACAACAAATATGAGACAACCTTTAGATTTATAGAGCTTTCTGATATGAATTAAACATTTTTGCATTTTAAAGGTAAGACTTTTTTTTTTACTATTAGTATGGAAGCTGCAGAAAAAAATCAAGGACACTTTCTAATTCAGAACTGGGGTCAATGTCAGAATTAAAAGTTTAGTTGAATGGTTGTGTTAGCATTTCAAGGATGGCTTAGAGCAGAATTGTAGAAGGAAAGGGAAAACTTGTCAGATATGCAGAACCCTTAGTCTCAACAGTGACAGGTATCTGCAAAGCTTCCGAAGTGAGCTGAAATGCTTGAGAAAATGAAGCAATGTAAAAAACGAAATGTACAGAAGCTAGTAGACAAGACTGAAAAGAAACCATGTTGGCTGCAAGATTTGATAAATCAGTAAGTACAAAATATGGAGGACAAATATTGTAAAACTGAGCTACTCAAATCTGCTAGCAAAAACTGATGAGCCTGCAGTACGGCTTGTGGTTTACAATGCAACACGTGCAGATGCAGCCAAGATGTAAGAACCTGTGGATTTATAGAGAACAAGAAGAAAAGGCCTAGGTTTTAGATTACTGATTTAGCTATTCAAAAGTTTTTTGTTGTGTTTAAATGTTTTAGGATAATACAGAAGGCTGTGTTCCAGGAAAAACTAACCATTAGTAACCAAAAATCAAGTCTGTGAACCAAACCAAAAAACACAGCAGTCAGCCCTGGGAACAATAAAGGATGTCCTCTGACTTCCAATGTAAACCAAAATACGAAACCAGCATGATCAATTCAGTTGATAAAAACAGGTTTAATATAGCTACAGAATACAACAAAGAATAGGTACTGATTGAGCGCTTTCATCTCCATTCGGAGACTTCTTCAGAATCCTTTCTTCAGAAAAAAACTAACCATTGTCAGTGAAGCAATGGATATTTATACCAATGCCCACTCCAAACCCTCTAATACAAGTACCATGCAAAAGCAATGACAAGAAGGCAGTTGAAGGCTCACTATTTAGACAGCTGAAAGGTACTTAATGGAACTAAAGACAACATGAACCCATTTTATAAATACAAAGAACTGTGCCTGAAAAGGATTGCCCACTTCCATATTCTTTGGGAAATGAAAGATGAGGAATAATATAACCATTAATATATAACTTTTAGATGAAGCATGAGTGGTATTGCAGGTATTAATAATAATGAGCTAATTTATTTTATAATGGAAAAACTAAACATTGTATTTATTTTATTTTCATTAGTTAATTAGTTGGTTTGTTGAGTTTCTTGTTTTAACTTCTTTTCCCAGGAGGGCTGACTGTTTGGGTTTTATTTGTGATGGGGGTGGATGTGTATTTATGTTGTGAAAAAATACCAGAAATGAAAGACTTTTTATAAAATACCATGTAAAGTAGAACAAATCATCATCTAGTACAAATCCTTAATTTATTGATATAAAGTTTGTTGTAGTTTGTTTTGCATTAGGAGTCTCATACTATTTTTTCTCTTTTTTTCCTTAAAATAAATGATGAGGTCTACAGCTGTAGAAGCAATTTTCAATTAATGGGATAAATAACTTTGAGTGACAAATATTTAGTGTATTTGCCAAAGATACCGACAAACATCATCCACATCTGGGAAGCACATTTACTGTATACTGATTGTTAGGAAATAAAGTGGTATAGATGGGTGAATAATTTCAGAAGTTAATTATCATGAGCATAGTACAAGGCTCATGTTAAAAAATTTTCAAAAGAAGTGTGTGAACCATTTTTTTAAGGTTGTCAGCTGTCAGGCAGTAGTGCTTCCTGTTAAGGCAAAAACATTAGGGACTATGTTCACTCTCTGTATAACATCAAGGTTATTTGAGTCTATCTACTTAAAGTATTTAAAGATTACATAACTGAGTGTTTATGTTAAAGTTGGCTTAGAATGCCATGGTAGATAGCACAATAGCAACATTTATATTTTACTACCAGAATTCATCTGATAATTTATAAATGCAGCTAATAATGAATGGACATTTATCGATTGATACAAAAGATTTAAAAGGTTGGAGGGTGTAAACAGACTTAAGGTCAACAGACACCATGCGTTAGCCACTCTTAAAATATTCATTTCCATAAAGTGTACCCAGTATTCTAGAAATCTAGCTTTTCTGGCATAATTTGATAACCTATTCTAAAGCCTCAGAATGGTTGCTTGGAATTATATATTTTTCACCCTAGTCTGGCCAAACTTTTTCCCAAAAATGCTGTATTGTTATATGCATTAAAATGATGTATTTTATAGCTCAGATTAAAATTAGCAGCTTGATATTCATCCTGACAATTACTGAAAGCTTTAATGAGATCTCTGCTAAGAATGCACTAGTAAGTTGAAACAAAAACTTTTCATAGTGAATTAATTTAAACTGGTAATTAGTATAGCAGTGAAATATTGACTTTACTCAGGCTGACAAATGTTTTCCCTAGATTAAGCAAATGTAGGTACAATGCTCATTATTAGGTCAATGCAAAGAGGTTACTTAACCATTACTAATCAATTAAAGTTAGTGTTAATGATGGTTTAATGACCTTCAATGCAACTTCTGCACGTACGTTGAATATTAACATCAGAATTAAAATCTTTGGATATATAGACTCCACAGTCTTTACAATACTCATTGGAATTATCTTATTGCCTATGTTATATGGATTGTCTTTGTTCTACTTACCAAAATGGGTTATGGCACATTGTTGATGTTATAATTAAGCTGGTACAGGATATTTAATTTAGCCTAACGTCATATGTAGATAGAATAGAATGCTTTTGATTAGCCTTCATCAACAAAGCATGTGCAATTTCATTGGCCAATTAGGCACTGTTTAAGTTGTTTCCTGAATTGTGTGAAGTTGTTTATTTGGCTTAACTCAGCGGAAGTGAATTCCAGGTTGCAGGGGCTGTTTTAGGGAAAAGAAATAATCTGTTGAAAGATGGTGGGGTCTTACAAGTTGTAAGACTTTCTGACTTCTAAGCAAGTAGTCAGAGTAATGAAATGAGATGGAAGACTGAGATGGTAGAACACGTTTCATCGAAAATCTTATATGTAAAGGAGCAAAACAGAAAGGTAACACTTTCTGTAATGGATAATGAACTGGCCTTCTAAACTGTATATAGTTTTGAACATTACTTTGGGCAAAATAAATTAACTGTGGTATTTTGTTCTTGGTTAGATAAATAATAAAAATGTTTTGGATCAAGTTCTTGACTACTAATGATAGGCATACTTTAATGTTGGAATGAATGAGTTAAGGGCTTTCAGTTTTCTTCATTTAGGAGTTAATAGGTAAGAAATTTTATAGGCCAGATTTAAATTAATTTATTACTTTGTTAAACTGAATAACCATTTCACTGTGGACAAATGTGACTGAATTCATCATGCAGTTCATTTTGAAATAAAAGGCTATATTTATTAAAATCAGTAATTATAATTTTACCAGCATACAGAAGAATGTCAAGATTGCACAGGTCATTTGGAAAATCATTGATGAACCAAGAATAAAGTAGATGTCCAAGGGCAGATCACTGTGGAAGATACGTGGGAGAGGAATTGCAAGAGGAGATAGTGAAAGTCTTGCTGATAGGTAACTGGAAACTGGAGTATACAGTTTCAAAAAGCCCAATTCAGCTCAGCTTTGTAGGTAACTTAAGTCTTTGACATTATTAAAACACAGCACTTTTGCTGTAGAAACACTACTCCTAGTGAAGATTGCTCCCAAGTGTCATTTGTGACTATTAACATGATTTATATAGAAGTGTAACAAAAGGGGATACTGCCAGCATAGCTGTCTGGAATTTTGTAAATGGTTAAGTGTCATTTGTGAATGTCAACATGCTACATGTAAGATGCTTGTGTTACAAATATTTTCGAATTGTGTATATGCTGCGGAGGTGGTGCTGCGGTAGCGTTGTCGCCTCACAGTAAGACGTCCTGTTCGATTCTCAGCTAAAGCTTCTTCTGTGTGGAGACATGTGTGAATGGGCGTACTTTCATTCAAGGCTATGCATCAGGGCTGGCAAATCTGTACGTAAAAATCTACTGCCAATCATTAGCGGACCGGAGTTCCGCTGTGGCGACCCCTAACCGGGAAAAAGCCAAAAGATACAACAACAATAACATGCTATGTGTATATCAAACAAGGTTTGTACAGATATGTGTTGAGAAGTGTTTGTAAAGTATTGAGCTTAAAGATGTATCCACAGTGTACCCTACTGGAAAAGGACAGAAATGTATATACACTATTGTAACTCTTTAAATGTATATATTTTAGCAGGAGAAACTAGAACACAGGAGGTTAACTTGCAAAACTTCAGAAAAGAAGTTGAGATTAAATTACTTTATGGCTGGGCCGTAAAAAGATGTTATCTTCCAGTTTCAGTGCAGTAACCGACAAAATGTCTGTGCTAGGGAGGCTTCTCTATTGTGAAATAATTACTAGTTTTGAAATGTGCATGGAGGCAACTGTTTTATGACTTCCAGGATCTGCCTAGATCTAAGGGAAACGTCCTTGTGTATGTATTTTCACAGGTAGATGCTAAATGCTACCAGGTGCATCAATGGTTGTTTTGAGCCTGGGAACTGAAGTCAGATGACAAGAAATTATGTCATTCTGCAAGTATCCCAGCAGTAATATTTGAGATATTAATTTGAGAAGTCTCTGAGAGAGAGAGAGAGAGAGGTAGTATTCTATATTTTGTCTTTGACCTGACAGCATCAAGACCCACTCACCACATCTGCCTTGCTTGCTCTGTAAGTAAATTAACAAGGATATAGTAATCCTCTAGATATAGTCAGGAATATAGCAATGCTTAATTTAGATGTTTTTCTTTATTTATTTGAGACTGAACTGCAATGTTGTTTTAAATATTTCCTGTGATTTTGAACTCTGATGTTTCTCTGATTATATACTGAGTTTTTCCTTGTTCTTTTATTATTTACTATTAAATATATTTAAACCTTTCATTGTGGCTGATATTTGTGATACATATTGAAGTTCTGAGAACACTTGCATACTTGTTTGATGACACTGTGGGCCATGCCTAATAGTCTTGCTGTGGGTCAAATTACCATTTTTATTAACAGCAACATTAGACAGTAAGTTAAGGGCCTTAAAGTAGCTGATAAGGAGATGGCTGGTGGCAGTGAAAACTACCTTATAGTCTGGGCAAAAGGGGGCATAGCAAGTAAACCTGTGCCAGCCTTTCCTAGGTGTGTGTGTGTGTGTGTGTGTGTGTGCGTGTGTGTGTGTGTGTGTGTGTGTGTGTGTGTGTGTGTGTGTGTGTGTGTGTGTGTGTGTGTGTGTGTGTGTGTGTGTGTGTGTGTGTGAGTGTGTGTGTGTGCGTGTGTGTGTGTGTGTGTGTGTGTGTGTGTGTGTGTAAAACAAACCTCAAAGAGTGTGTGTGTCAACTACTTGGGCAGGGACACGAAGCACTGGTTGGACAGAGAGGGTGCTGGATGTCTTGGCTTGGCCACTCACCTGAGATCTCAACTCTATACAGTAGCTGTGCCAGTGGGGAGTTTTATTGGGGATCTGGAGAAAAAGGGAGAAACCAGCCCTGGACTGACTGTGGTCTCTGTGTGCTCTTAATGGAAATTGGACTTGATGCAGAGAGCTGCATCTGGAAATACTGTGTGTGTACTTGTCATACTCCTAGTGTATGTCCCCCACTGGTGCTAGTGGTGAGGATTACTGTTGTCAGTGATGAGGCGTCACACCAAGGATGAACCATATCAAGTTATGTCTAAGCACAATTTCCCCCCTATGAGTGCTGCATGAAGTCAGGTTGGAAGGTTCACATGCTTCTGTAGCACTGACATCACAGTGTTAAGACTTGTAATATAGATAAGAGACATATCTCTTATTTGTGTATGTATGCATGTAAATATTTATTGATTTTATTTATTTATTTATTAATTATCCGGGTAATCCCAAGGATGTTTTCTACTATGACCAAGGTGATAGGATACAAAACAAGGTTCTAAATCTGCAGAAATTAGACAGACTTATGACAAAAAAGCAACTATGAACATATACAGAAAATAGTACTCACAGTTGTTGTAAACTTATTAATGTGTTGAACTGAACGTTTTATATAGTATCATTCAGCTGACATGACTGTAATGTAGCAGGGCAGAATAGAGAAGAATATAGAAACATAAAATTAAATTACTTATAGTAGCTACAAAGAAGTAATATCTATAAACAAAGAATTTGGGAATTCACTTTATATTAACCATTATCTTGATAACACTTGCAGCTATTAATAGTAGCTAGATGGTCCCTTGGCACTGGTATATATTCATTGTAGCTAGCCTGGTTTCTTATATGTTAAAATGTTTATATTAAAAAAAAAATGTTTATACGTTTATATATACAACAGAGATATGTTTGTCTATACATGCCTGTACATGTTTTTAATTTCTTTACTGTCACTACCTTAAACTTCTGTAAATACATATTGAACAGAAAGTGTGATGTACAGTTGTAATCTGTAACTGATGTTCCTTGTATACTCTGTATATATTGCTTATCTGCTCATGTGATGTGAGACCATGTCTTGTAACCATTCTTGGAGCTTTTCTCCCTGAGCCTCCAATGAAAATGGGTTTCTGACCCAGTGGACTTTCCCATTTACCAAATGTCAATAAATAAATAATAAATTATAGTAAGGGTAAATGATTCTGACAAGCTTGGGCAATTTTTTTTATTAAAAGTTTTTTTTTCCAGTCACCAAGCTTAAAGCAGATCTCACAAAGGTTAAAGCTCTGTATAATAACAGGAACAAGGAGAAGAACCAGTTCTTGCTACCTTGAGCTTCCGTATAAGTATAGCTTGCACATAAGGGTGACACGCTTTAACATGGCATGGGCATTTCTAGGGAGCCAGCTAATCTTTGCTGTAGAAATGCACCAATGTCCCGAGACATATTTTCATAATAAATCAACAGAGCTTTTGAAAAGTTTTTTGTAACATGGCAGTGTTCTAGAAGGAACCAAAGACTTCTTCTTCTTTCGGCTTTTCCCGGTTAGGGGTCGCCACAGCGGATCACCTTGTCCGCACATTGAATGTCAGTGGAGTTTTACGGTGTCGAGTTGCCAGCCCGGCGCCCAACCTTCCACAGAAGGCACACTCACACGCACACCTAGGGCCAATTTAGAGTGTCCAATCCACCTGCAGCATGTCTTTGGGATGTGGGAGGACACCGGAGCACCCGGAGGAAACCCCCGCGACCACAGGGAGGACATGCAGACTCCGCACAGAAGGCACCCCAGCCAAGAATCGAACCGGAGAACCTCTTGCTGTGAGGCGGCAATGCTAACCACTGCACCACCGTGGCTGCCCTTAGAAGGAACCAAAGACAACAAGCGTAAATCAAATTTTACTTTGCTATGGGGAGACTGATATCCATGACCTGATGCATTCCTGTAGTAAAATCATTAAAAATCATATAGCTAAGTTCCTGTTTTTTTTTTAGGACATTTTTGTCCCATAATTCTACATGAGGTATAAAGGTCAATTCCAAAACAACTGCTTTCAAGTTCGTAACACAAATTCTCAGCTGCATTTCTTTATATTTTATGCACTCGAGTGTGTCCAAATTTATATTTATACGTGCTCAGGCTTGTAAACAATATAAACAAATGGAACAGTTTGTAGAATTTTTTTTTTTTTACAGAAAAGGCAAATTCACCTGTGCCCCCTCATGTGGGGAACAAGTTCTGATGTCTCCAAACTTAATTATTCTTACTGTAAGGTGTCTGCATCTCAGGAAAAGAGTGATCACTTACATGTAAGTTTAATGCCTGTCCCATTCCTTTTCCAGGAAGCTGTGACATCTCATCACTAGTTGAGTAGACATATATGACCAAAAGGTTACTACTCATTTTTGTCTTGTGTTATGAAAGCGTGAAAAATTCAATATTCAAGATATTAAGATCATGCAACCGTGTTACGACCTCAGGGGATCGAGTAATGGACTGGAAGCTATAGGAACATATCATTAACACAAGGATAGTTGCATAAGCCATAGAAAACAATTGCATACTGTACCCTTGGTAAAGGAAAGGGTGTCGAGAACATCATATACATCTACTTTGCTAACTTACTAAAATGCTTGAGAAAGCAAAATACATGTTTCTTGTATGCCACATAAATTAGTATACTCTTCCAACAAAGGTGACTTCTGGAGATGTCACTCAAATGGTGGTATTCAGGATGTTTTTCTAAGATGACTTTAATGCAACATGAATGGATGAAAATGTGGACACAAGTGGTATTAAGTAAAAGTACTGTGCTTGTGGCGGTACTGGCTACTCAGGATTAAAATGCTGGAATCTTATTTTGATAAAACTATCACACAGCAAAGAAAAAACAAATATATTCCCTTCAGAAATATATTCAGAGGTACTTGGATGTGAGCAGTGTTGCAGCAGTAGGTTAAATAAATTTTAGCATGAAGTAAATGAGTCTTATTTTGCCTTTTACATATTTCTGTTTAGGGTGCAGCTGTTTTAAGTTTTTCTTAGTCAGTAGCTTTCATTGTGCACGGAAGTCAACATTTCTAAAGCACCTTCTATAAGCTTTGGAGCATTTTATTCCAAGAGTGAAAGAACTCAGCAGAAAAGAGCATATTTTATAATCATTTTCTAATCATTTTCATAAAATGGCTGCTATTTCCAATTTGTGTGTAACTGAGCAGTACAAACAGCTACACAGCGTGTGAAGTGCTCTGAAAGCTGTCTTCATTCAATAGCTTATTTAGCTGAAGTGAGCATTCTTGGCACTTAAATGACATTTTAACAACTGCTATACTGTCACTGACTTATTTTATTACTTTTGTTAAACCACAAAAGTTGACTGACTCACTGAATCAGAATGATCCTTTTCTAGCTGTGCCTCAGGATATTTGTTAGAGCTAAAAAGAAAATACTGCAGCAGAAAAGAAAATGCTAAATAATATGACATGTAAAGAAACAGTACATATCTGTAAATCTAGATTCATCAATGTCTGTCTACACACATATACACACACACACACGCGCACGCTCACACACACACACACACACACACACACACACACACACACACACACACACACACACACACACACACACAGACACACAGACACACACACATTTTCTCTGATACCTTTTTTTAAAGATTTTGCTACCAATAGGAGATCTTTAATAATGATTGTTTTTGTAAGGAGCTGTTCTGCCTCACCTTAACTGTTGGGACTTCTACCCCAAACCTCTGATTGCTAAGTAAACCATCTCTGAGGTCACACAAACCTAGAGGGAAATGAATAAATAGCATTGCCATTTCCTCTAATCTATATTAGTCTAGCCGTAGCTTTATTACATTTAGTAGGCCGGGACGGCAGGGTGAAGCTTCTACATTTTAGGGATCCACACTCCCTTCTTATAAAAGGAATGGTCAAAGAGAGAAAGAAAGCAAGAGAGAGAGGGAGAGAGACGTGAGCTTGTTTGGTACAGGGAGGAAGTACTATAGAGAGTGAGACCGATGCAGACTTTTCAGGTACAGAAAAAAAGTACTGTGGGGAGAGAGACGCGGGAGTCTGTGGAGCATATAAGGCTGAGTAGCAGAGAGGGAGACACATTGAATTGTGAGCTGTTTATATGAGCTAAACTGAGTCATTTACCTGGTCTGAATTGTGAATACCTCATATAATCTGGCTGAAATGGTGTGAAGTCACTTTAAATAACCTGCACTGTCCAGTCATTGTAAATAAATTACCCTGAAACAACAGAGCTCATCTCCAGAGTGTTTGTTAGCATTACTCTCTCCCTCTGTCTCTGTTTCTTTCTATGTCTATCTGTAGTCATATACACATACATATGCACTCACAAATACTTTGTGTAGAGATTGACTCATGGACACAGTGCCATTACAATTTCCACACTTGAGTTATTGTTAATAATTGTGTCTTACAGTTTCCACAATGACAGCTTTAAAAAGTACATTTTTCCAGAGCTCTTTAGCTCAGTTTGAATGTTTAAATTATATATCACAAAGTGCATCCAGCAGATAGATCTACAACATTTAGTACTCTAGGAAAATTATTGGATACTAGATGATGAATTTACCACAGTGGTAGCAATGTGGTGCAAATAAAATCTCCTATAATATAACATCACACACAACAATCAGCCCTTTCACTGGCAGCAAAGGTGAATGTGTTTAGATGAATCATTTCAATCTTCAGACTTGCCCTAGGGCAGAATAAGAAGCTAGGTAAATTATTCACATAACTATATTAAAGTCATTCAGTTAGAATAAAAGAGTACATATGATTGTTATAAAATATGGCTTAAAAACTTGATTCCTAACTAGTTCTAAACATTTTATAGTGCCTGTGGTAATGTTAAGTAAGCATTTATCTCAAATCTAATGAAATCCTAGAAAGGACAGAATTCTACTTTAAAACACTTATTTATTGCAGCACCAATATAACACTCAGAGGATCGTACTAATGCTCCGTTAATCATTCTCTGGTGGAAGTGCTTCTCGGCTACGCATCACATGCCACAATACAACCCAAGAGAGCGATTAACAGGACATCAGTGCAGCCTTGGTCATGTTTTATTACTTAAATAAATATTACATGACACTGAAATATGCAATTAGATATAACAAAACAAATATTATTATGCAATATTTTAAATTGTGCCAAACTGATTTCTACATAACTCAAAAAGGGCACGAAGCAACGTGTACACAAGCAAGGCTATATGATTCATCTCTGCCTTTTCTCTGTGAATTCATTTTAAATCTCAAACTCTCTGAATGGCTAAAATGTGTTCTAAGTACCAGGAAAGAAGTCATCCTGTAGAGATTTTTATCTAAACCCCTTTTTTCTGTATGGAGCTTGCTTACTCACAGAAATGGACCCTGAAAATGGCCTACTAATTCAGTGGTCACCTGATCAATGCAAATAAATGAATGTTGCAGCTCAGATGACAGAATATGAGCCCAGTGACAAGCAACAGTGATGACAAAAGTTGATAGTCAATTAGTTCACAAAAAAAAAAATTGCAATTCAAGTGGTGAAGAGAAATGCAGAGCACTGTGGGGAGTCCATGCATGTCTATCTGTCCATCGTAATGTGACACAATTAGAAAATGTGTTATGAAAAAACACAGTCTGGCATCACTTTTAGGCAGATGCAGTTGGGGAGAGTCATTTGACCTTTGAAAGTTTTGATATTGCAAGCATTCCCCCATAAACCCAATGTAGATGTCACTACTCTTTTACAATTTTTGCTAAATACCCAAGGAAAGTAAGAAAAAATGTTTAACCAAATCACATCTGACCAAGTACAGTCAACTGATTTTCTGAGCTAGACATCCATTCTTTAACTATTTGGTACTATTACAAAAAAGATAATGACTTGTATTTATATCTATTTTATTTATTTATTTATTTAATATTTGGTAACCAGGAAAGTCTGACTTGGAATGAAGACAATTTTCAGCGTAGGCCTCGGGAGAAATGCTCCAGACCTCATGTAGATGCTAAACTGCCATATTGTCAATAAAACCATGTTAATTATAATAATAATATTAATAACAATGCTATAAAAGCAGTTTATTACTTCCTTGTTTATGCTGATAGAAATATGAATGAAAAAAGCTCTCATATTTTGTAATATTTTTACTGCTGCTCAGAAGAGAATTTTTGAATGATCTACTCTACAGTATTAATGCTCTACAATGGAATTACCCAGACAAAATTGCTGGCTCACCTATTCAGCAGTCCATTGTAGCAATGTGTAGTAAAATTAGTTGTAGGAATGGGTAGAGTCATTTTGTTAATTATGGAATACTGAAATATGAAGATACTGTTGGTTTTGGATTCTTCTACTGATAACATCTGCAATGTTTTATTTGATCTGTTATATCAAGGTAAAGTAAACTGAGAACTGAGGCAGTTTTAAATATTATCATTACAAAGAAAGAAGAGTCTAACTGTTAAAATGTTTACATCCATTACATTACTCCACCGATAATCCACAAAGTTCTATTTAAGCATTGTTCTGTTCTCATTCCCTCTCAGATTGATGTTTTATGAAATAAATATTAAAACAAAGTAAATATTGGCACTCCCAATGCTCTGAGTTTAACAAAGAGAATAAATTAAGACATAATTGGAAACTTATCAACATGGATAGTTCATTAGAATGCTTTTGCATTGCCTATACAGTACAAGAGTGTACAAAGTCTCTACCTAGTAGCAAACCAGAGCCAACTGATCATTTGTTCTTGATAATTCTTTTCAGATCTTAGCTTCATGGCCACCTTTTTGTTTTGTAACTCTTTTTTTCCATACATTGTATACTAATTATAAGGACACTTTTCTCACACAACATACTACATTTTTCTGGCATCAGTAAACTTTCCTCATCTCACGGTTTACATAATTCTGACTGCAATGGATCAGAGGAGAGAATTTGGCATAATTCCTGAGTTTACATTGGATTTTGAATAATACTCTGCATACATATGGTCAAAGTAGAGGAAAATATATCATAGACAAATGCATCATTGCCAGTTATGAGTCATGACCTACTTAACACGCAACAGCTGCAAAAGAGGTGGCCTATGATTGGTCTAGGCGAAACAAACAGAGCAAATCACAGTGCCATGTCTGTGCTATTGACTTTTGACCATGTATGAAAAATAGACAGGGAGAAACTGGAGCCCACTATGTGCTTCTTCTCTTAGATCCCATATATCTGATTGTTTGCCTTTACCTACAGTGCATTACCACCAAACTGTGTTGATTGTCTAGACCAGGGGTCTGCAACTTTCACTATCAAAAGAGCTATTTTGGCCCTCTCCCACCAAATAAAATTCAGCTGGAGCCATAAAAGACTATTTGACCCCTAAAATGAAGATAAAACAGCGCATAAAGTTTTATGTATAGTTATTATACTATATATAAAATAACTAATGAGCAATATTTAAAATCCATCCTTGTTTTTGTTCCTTTGTTGGGATTCTTATTGAAATCACTTGATCGCGCTCAGTGTGTGCGTGTGTGTGTGTGTAACTACCTCTCAACTTCTTAGAGCAAGAAATCCGGACAAAGCCATAAATAATGGGGGGACAAAGGTCCAAAAATAGGGAAGCATTTTAAATATTCTTCTTACAAACTTAGAAGTTTGACAGAATAACAGGTTTTGCATTAGCATGAATTTTCTGAAGTCTATGAAGTCTAAAAATCAAATGTCTTTCTATATTTTCTGACTTTAGCCCTCAATGATTTGCCAAAGATTTGCCAGAAAACCACAATTTTATGAGAAACAGACCAAAAATATGAGGAAAAATCAGGACATTCTGAGAAAATCTGTACAGTTGAGAGGCAATTTTTGTGTGTGTAAAATGCATGTTAACAGAAACAGTGTTATCTGAGCAAGTTTCTAAGTTTATAAGAGCAATATTTAAAATACATCCCTATTTTTGTTCCTTTGCTCCCCTTTATTTGGGCTCTGTCCAGATTTCTTGTGGTAAGAGTTTGAGATGTATGAGAGGTACAGAAACCTTTCAGGAGATGCTGCTGCTGCTAGGGGATCACTCTCAGTGTGTGTGGAATGCATGGTAACAGAAACCATGTTATTCAAGCAAGTTTCTAAGCTCATAAGAGCAATATTTAAAATCTGTCACTTCATCGCTGTGTGTGTGTGTGTGTGTGTGTGTGTGTGTGTGTGTGTGTGTGTGTGTGTGTGTGTGTGTGTGTGTGTGAGAGTCATGCAGCAGAATGGCCATTAGTTTTCAAATACAGGGAGCCACTACAGAGGGATGGAAGAGCCACAGGTTTCAGACCCCTGGTCTAGACAGAGCATTAGCTGTTGAAATGGTAAAGTGGGACTAAATATGGAAGAATCTGTAACATGTGCATTCTCCAAATTTTAATGAAAATGTACCATTACTAAATCACCCTGTAAAAGATGTGTATCAGTGTTCAATTATTTTGACATCAGATACGCATGGCACACTGATGCTCATTTTGATATTTGAGCAATGGATGAGGACATAGAAGGTACGCTAAAGAATGCAGACACTCAGGTGACACATGCATGTTAAATATGTCTGACAGTCAAGGAATAATATAATATTGTGAAAAGACCTCAAATACACCAAGTGGGACATTTTTTTCTAACTATAAACTAAGCATGAACTTTTTTCCAGCTATAAACTATGATATGGACCGAAACACTAAAGCTGGAGATGTGTCCATATTCATTAAGGATATCCACACCTCCAGGTTAGTTGCTCAGCATAATGCATCCAAGATTATCCAAGTGCAACTAACTCTGGGCAAGACTACAATCCAAATTGTAACTTGCTACAGATCACCCACCATGCCCCAGGATTCCCACTCCTCATTTCTTGATACACTGGAAAATATTAGGGTACAACCCAACACCCTAATAATGAGCGATTTCAACTACCCCACCATTAACTGGGAAAACTATTCATGTATCAACTCTTTTGCTCAACGTTTTCTGGAATTCATAAATTCCAACGCCTTGGATCAACTTATCCACACCCCCACCAGGGGCAGCAATATCCTAGACCTGGTCATTACCAACATGGGCAACCAATATTCCACACCAGAGGTCAATTCCTCTTTGGTCATACCTGACCACAAGCTAATCAGCCTAGACATCCACATCCCACCCCCACCCCCATTAGGGAAACCACCGTAAAAAATTTCTGCAAATCCAACCTCACGCAGAAGTGGCAAACTTCACGACACCCATGCAGAAGGACAATAGAGGTACGACTGCTGAATCCTACACAAATTCACTTCATAAGCACTTACATGAGTGCATGGATCGTGCTATCCCTAACAGAACCAAGATGCTATCCGCCAAAAAAAGGAAGCCAATCTGGTGGTCCCCCGTCATACACAGAAAGAAACTGTTGCAAAAAAAGAGTAAAATCCCATGACTGGAAGAACTCCCTGGTCAGCCTCAGTAAGAAAATGAGATCCCTCATAAAATCCTCCTAAGCTAGTTATGAAAACAAAATCGCCACTGATTCTAAAGACAACCACAAAGCATTCTATAGCTATGTCAAGAATCTCAATGGCAACACTCAGATCTGCTCTGAGTTACAGCACAATGGCATTAAATATACAGAACCAACGATATTGTCGACATCCTGGCAGATAGGTTCAGTGCTAACTTTACCCCCCCACCCCGTAAAGGGCCCATCTCTGTACTGGAAGAATGCAACGTTCCTGTAATCATGGCTGCACAGGTAAAAACCACATTCTCCAAAGCCAAGAACACAGCATCCATGGGACCTGACAACATCCCAGGCTGCATTCTACATGAACTGCAGAATGAATTGCACCCCACCTAAGCACCGTGGTCAATCATAGCCTTACCTCAGACTTTGTGCCCACTGAATGGTGCACAGCGGCAGTTATCCCACTCTACAAAGGGGGAGCCACCACGGACCCCGGGAACTACCACCTCATTAGCCTAACAAGCCTGGTCTGCAAGGCCATGGAATTTATCATCATGGAACTTATAAACAAAGGCATTGGTAATCTCCAAACTCTGGATCCCACCCAGTTCAGGTTTGTAAAAGGCAGATCATGTCTTCTAAATCTGACTGACTTCTTTAAAGCAGTCACCAAAGCCGTAGATGAGGGTAAGGTGGTTCACACAGTTTATCTAGATCTCGCCAAGGCTTTTGACACCATCCCCCACTCTAGAATTATAGATAAACTCACTAAACTAGGTATAAATCCCTACGTCACAAGATGGGTTGCCAACTAGCTCACTGACAGAACCCACACTGTAAAAGTAGCAGACTCCAAATCTGACTTCAGACCAGTGACAAGTGGAGTACTACAGGGTTCAGTCCTGGATCCTCTCCTGTTTGGTATCAACTTTTCTGAAGTACAGGCTAACACAGAAGGTCTTTGGCTAATGAAGTTCACAGATGACTACAAACTAGGAGCCATAATTGAAACTCCTAATGATGTGGACATTCTACAAAAGGGCCTCACTGAGACAGATGCCTGGTGTTAAAGCCATGGCCTCAAGCTCAATGCCAAAAAGTGCATTGTCATTCCCTTTGGTAAAACCTCTGTACCCATGAGCTACCACATAGGTGGTAGTCTACTTAACACCGAAAGTGTGATAAGAGGGACACAGGTGGACAGTAGTCTCTCCTTTGATAATCACATTGCCACAGTAGTCAGGAAATCCTTCTATGTGGCACACCTCATCACAAAAGGTTTATCAGCTAGGAAAAAAGAGGTCATTCTTCCCCTCTACTCATCACTCATTAGACCCATTATAGAGTACAATGCCCCTTTTGGTATGTACCTCACAAGACATCTACAACAACTGGAAAGGCTGCTTCAATACCTCACAAAGAGGATTACTGGCCTCAAACAGATGCCCTACGCAGACTGTCTCAAAAAACTCCAGCTTTACTGTGTCGCATATCGCCTACTCAGAGGCGGTCTCTGCCTAACATACAAAGCTATGTCAAACCCAGAGCTGTTGGATGTGCTCCACTTAAAGAAATCCCAATCCCTCCGAGCTACACGCTCTAGGGACCTAAACCTTGTCACTACAATAAACAGTACATGCTGGAGGGATAGATTCCTGTCCCAGAGACTTCCCTTACTCTGGAACAAACTACCTATCTATATCAAGCAAAGCTCCTCATTAGCACTCTTCAAGAAAAATCTTGATGATTGGATGGGAAATAGGAAATTCACCCCAGGGATCACCTCTGTGGATCTGCCTGACAGGGGCACAGGAAAATAATTTTCTTGGGTGGCAAAAGCCAGGGTACCTTTTTGGCTAGGCTTGTATAGGCCATAGGGCCGATAGCCTAGTACCTACCTATGAGCCTATGAACCTATATACTTTCAAACTCATTATTCTAAGCCCTATATTCTTAAATCTCCCAGTGTTATTTCTCCACCCTGTTCCTCTAGTAGTTTTTCATTTTTAAGTCTGCCTTTCAGTAAAAAAAAAGTATTTCTAGGCACAGGTTCCAGAGTTTTTCCATAGTCTATACAGGATATTCCCTTGTTCTTGGATCCTCCTTTATTTTGAAAGATGTTAGCAGCTATTGTGGAAAGTAACACTTTATATTTTTTAAATGCTGCAATCAGATCTCATGATCTTTCCTCCAATATTTAATTTTGCCATTCTACCCTCAAAGGTATATATTATGATATCTTAAATTCCTGCTGCATAGAATAAATAGAAGGCATAGAAATGTTACAGACATTACCAATATCCTACAAAGAACAGAGCAGAGCAAAGCTTACAGGTACCTTCATACTGCATGCATTTGCAATACTTATCACAAATCAGTTTAGAGTCTATACTTCAGATGGTGCAGACCTTCACCTAAACATTGTTAACTTACAACCCCAAACTTCTTGCATGTAAGTTTGAATTTACTTCACACAAAAAGACAAGGGACCATCAGCTGTGTCAAAACTCACCATGAACTCAAGGAAATATAGATATGCTCAGGTGTGCGGCTCTTGACACATTTGGATGAAGTGCATTTCCAAGCTCAAAATATAAAGACCACATTCAGGATTTTAGAAATCATGCCCCTCTGGCTTTGGTATTAAATGTACACATTTCCCTGCTCTATTTTTCTCTGATCCATTCCTCTTTTTACGGGAATCCAAGCAGACTTTCATCTGAAGGGCTGCTTACTAATGCATATTACTGCACATTTTATGGAGGTACACATATAAAGTATACTTATAAGATGTATGAGAAAAGTTAAACCTCTTATATCAAATACTTTATTCAAATTATTTTTTTTTTCCTGGGGCATACACATGGGAGACTTCCTCTAGGTTAGTTATTTGGTACAAACGGATGTTAAACACCTCAACGAATCAATTACATTTATTGATTGTTTTCATGCCTATATAATTAATGAATTGTTTAAGTTTGCAAGCTTGTATGCACTAGTAACATGGCTGATTCCTCAGTGTGATGCCCCTGCACTGGCCCAGTAATGAAAGAGCCTCAATCCTCACTACTGATAACAGTGAGGGATGTGCACAATGAGAGGATGACAAGTATACACACAGTAAAGTACAATTTCCTTTAAGAGCACACAGAGATTGCAGTCAGTCTGTGGCTGGTTTCTCCCTCTTTCTCCAGATCCTCAATAAGACTCCCCACTAGCACAGCTATAGTGTTAACATCTCAGCTGAGGGGTCAAGCCAAGACCTCCAGCACCCTCTTTGTCCAACCAGTGCTTTGTGTCCCTGCCCAAGTAGCCGACACACACACACTTTGGGAATTGATTTATATACAAACACACACACACACACACACACACACACACACACACACACACACACACACACACACACACACACACACACACACCTGAGGAAGGCTGGTACAGGTTTATTAGCTAGGCCTCCTTCTGCCTTAACTATATGGTAGTTATCACTGCCACCAACCCCTACATATCAGCTACTTAAAGGCCCTTACAAAGGGTGACCAGTCCTACTGTGTAATGTTACAATTATCCAAATGGTAAGTATGACCAAGACTAAGGTTTAAATATATTTAATAATAAATAATAAAAGAACAAGACAATACTCAAACAACACAGTAACTGCAGAGTTTAGAATCACAGGAAATATTTTAAAACAGCATTGCAGGGCAGTCTCAAATTAATACAGAAAACATCTAAACTAATCTTTACTATCTGTATTCATATTTTTCTCTAGTTACTTACTATTAGCAAGGCAAGTGCTGATGAGAGGATGTTTCCAGCTCCGAGAGGTTCAAAATCCACAGTCTTTCTCTGAGAGAGTTCTTAAATTACTATCAAACATTACTGCTGGGTCAACTTGGATGACATCACTCTTTGTCACCTGCCTTCAGTTCCCAGGTTAACAGATACCAACATAATTTTATCATCTCTGTGTGAGAAGTACATATCTCTCAGATGTGCAGCTGCTAGGAAGCAATAAAACACTTTACATTTTAAACCTAGTAATAAAACTTACTTTCAAGACAATAGAAAACTTCTAGCTCTAGACATTGTCTGCTTGCTGCATTGAAACTGAGAGATAACATAATCTGAAAACATTTTGATTCCAACTTATTTTCTTGAAGTTTTGCAAGTTAACTCTTCATGTTCCATCTTCTACTATTGAAACATACATTCACACAGGTATATAGTTTATATACATTTCTGTTCTTTTCCAGTAGGGTACACTGTGGTTACATTCTTGAAGCTCAGTACATAACATACAGTTCTGTATAAATAATAGCAATATTCACAAATGACATAGAATTATTCACAAAATTCCAGCTAGCTGGGCTGGCAGCATCACAACCCCCCCCCCCCCCCGAAACACAAGCTAATTTTTCAAGTGCCCCTTGAGAAATGTTGCTTGAGAGGGTTGAGCCTATCTGGGAATACCTTACCCCATTCACTGTCTTGAGAGCCCATCTGCATTGGCATTGCTAACCCCACTGTGGTGCTGTACTGTCATATCAGATACTATCTACTAGCCTCTGAAAAAGTCACTGGGGCATTTTTCATCCCAAAGGGCATCTTCATGAACTCATACAAGCCAAAAGGAGTCACAAAGGCTGACCTCTCTCTAGCACTGGGAGTCAAGGGCACTTGCCAGTAACCCTTGGTAAGATTAGTAGTAGTAAGATACTTAGCCCCACCCAGCTGCTCAAGGGTTTCATATGCCATAGGCATGGGGTAAGCATCTGACTCCGTGTGACTATTTAATTTCCTGTAGTCCACATAGAACCTGGTGCTGCCATCCTTCTTTGGTACTAGCACTACTGGGGAGGCCCAGGGACTGCTGTACTCCTGAATTACTCCTAGTTCCAACATTTCCTGTATCTCCTCCCTCAGAGTCTGTTTGACTCTCTCAGGTACCCTATAAGGGCCCTGCTTAATAGATCGTTGGGGTTCTTGTCCACATAGTGTTGCACCAGGTGGGTGCACCCTGGTGTTCCACTGAATATGCCCCCAGATTTCTGTAACACTGCTCAGATTTCTTGAACCTGGATGGGGGATAACTACTGGGACATTGCTACCCTTTCCACTGAGGTTCCAGTCCGAGCCTCAATGAAGAGATCAGTCACGAGA
This sequence comes from Protopterus annectens, assembly GCF_019279795.1. Taxonomy (NCBI): domain Eukaryota; kingdom Metazoa; phylum Chordata; order Ceratodontiformes; family Protopteridae; genus Protopterus; species Protopterus annectens. Next base: position 1,272,807,229 of record NC_056741.1, on the reverse strand, counting down.
TCCCCATCAGACTCCTCTTGCCATCCACTGTAAATACTCAGCACAAGGGCCTCCCTATCATGGTAAGGCTTCATCATGTTAACATGACACAGTTTGCGACCCTGCCTCCTGCCTAGCAGTTCTACCATGTAATTAACATCACTGACCTTCCTTACCACCTTGTAGGGTCCCTCCCAAGCTGCCTGTAGCTTGTTGTGTCTGACAGGAATGAGAACCATTGCCTGCTGCCCTACAGCATAGTCTCTAACTTGAGAATTCCTGTCATACCAGACCTTTTTCTGCTTTTGCACTTCTGCCAGGTTCTCCTGGGCCAAGCCCATGAGTTCCCTGAGCTTTGTCCTGAGGTTTAGGACATATGCCACAACAGACTCATTGTGAGATTCACACTCCCCCTTCCACTATCTCAAATCAGATCTAGAGGTCCCCTCACCCTATGACCATACAACAACTCAAATGGTGGAAAACCTGTGGATTCCTGGGGCACATCTCTGTAAGCAAACAATAGATGGGGTAAATATTTGTACCACTCCCTCTTGAACTGGTCTGCAAATGTCCATAGCATGAACTTGAGTGTAAACTTTAAACTCTCAACAAGACATTAGACTGTGGATGGTAGAGGGGGTCTTTAGGTGTTTCACCCCACAGTACTTCCACAGACAAGCCAGCAGTTATGAGGTGAAACTGGCACCTCTGTCAGTCAGTATTTCTTTTGGAAAACCTACCCTGCTGAAATCTCTAACAAAGCATTTGCCACCTTTTCTGCCTCAATGGAGGACAGAGCCACTGCATCAGGGTATCTGGTAGCATAATCTACTATCACTAGGATATACTTTTTTCCTGTGAAATTGGGGTACTCAGAGGCCCCACAATATTCATAGCTACCCTCTGAAATGGCTCATCGATCACAGGCAAAGGCATCAAGGGCGCTTTCACCTTGTTTCCTGCCTTGCCTGCCTTTTGGCACAGCTCACAGGTCCTGCAGTACCCTGTTACATGTCAGAAAATCCCAGGCCAATAAACGTTCTGAATAATATGTCTCTTCATACATTTTATGCCCATATGACCTGCAAAGGGAATATCATGGGCTATGGCTAGAAGTGCCAGACAGTAGGCTGTGGGCACTACCAACTGCTGTATTCTCTCACCCTCTAGCCCTGCCACAGTCTATACAGTAACCATTTGGCCCAGTATACAATTTCCCCCTTCCCTTGAGAATCAGTTGCCTCAGTAGCTACCTCCTTCAGGTCTTGTAATGTAAGGTCTGAGAGCTGAGCCTGTCTCATCTCTCTCTTATTAACCTTTCCCAGCTCTCCTTCCACAGGAAGTCTGGCCTCCTCTGACAATGGTGCCTCACTGTCAGCCTGGGTACTACTACTCATCTCTGCACTTGCAGTCACTCTGGCCAAGGGAACATCAGTACCCAAAAACAGCTGTGGTTCACCTTCAGTCTTACTGTTACAGGGTAGCTCCATCCCTGAAGTAACCACCTCACCAGTTCTGGCTGCAAGTGTGTGGTCTGTCTGGGTCTCCCCCAGGCTACCAAACCCACATGCTTGTCTCCTAGCCTGACTGCATGTAACTGCATGCACACAGGGTACTGCATTATCAGAGTCATTCCTTATCAGAACATCTACCGGGATATCCTCAAACACACCTACTTGCTGGCTTCCTTTTCCACCCTCCCAGTCAAGGTGAACCCTAGCCAAAGGTATTTGGAATGGGGTCCCTCCTAAAACTCTGACTGGAGTAGACTTCCCAAGCAAGTAGTGCTTCTCTGTAACCATTGCAGGCTTCACAATGGTTAGGTCAGAGTCTTTCCCTTTCACTAAGATAGGATATAACCTGTTGTGGTAGTTTGGTACCCTTGTTGTCTTGAGACAACCTACTGTTGAAATTTTGCCATTCCCACTTACTGGCTCTCCCACCTTTTGTTCCCAACCTTGCCTCCATGGACATCTAAATGCTACATGGCCCCACTGGTTGCATTTAAAACATTTAACCCTTGGCCCTGGATGTGTACCTGGACTAGTGGCTTCCCCTGCTACTGGTAGACTCTGTTGGGGCAGTCTGAGCTGCCCACCATGGGTTTGCTTAGACCCATGAGCAGCACTGGGTGTCCCTTTCCTGAGCAGTGATGTCCTACTTGCTAGGTATAGGTCTCCTTTCTGCACCAAATCATCTGCAGTATTGCACTGTCTATCAGCTAACCAGATTCTCATGTCCTCAGGCAAAGTGCTATGGGTTTGTTCCCTCACCAAAAGGTCTGTCAGCCCTTCAAAAGTTGTGACCTGACATTCACTCAGCCACCTGTGAAACTAAGTACTTAGCTCTGCAATATATTCACACACACTTTCATCTGCCTTGAGTCTATGCTCATGAATTCATGAATCTTTTCCTATAAGCTTCAGGTGTTAAATTGTGGAAGATATTTTCTGACTTTTGTTGCTTCTAGGGTTCAGTTACCCCCTTCCCCATTACCTCCATGATTCTAGTGAAGAGTCAGCATCTCCTTTTAATGTTGCCATTGACATTCCATCTCCTCAGCTTCCAGGCATCGCAGTTTATCATTTTCCTCGGCCTTCAGACATTGCAGTTTTTTTTTATTTTCCTCAGTCTCTAGACGCCTCAGTCTCTCTGCTGCCTCTATTCTGAAAAAGTAAGTAAAAATTACTTTTTCCTTCTGTGTTTGGCAAGCATTAAGCTCCTCCTACTGGACTGGAACTCATTTATTCCACAGTGGGGTGGATTTACTTCCAGATCCACAAGGGCAAAAACCATTAAGAGGGGCTTTCATACAGATGGACATCAGGGAGTTTGTGCCCTAACCAGCATCCCGGCAACTGTGGGCATTAGTATTAGTGTAACCCCCACTATCCTGGGCAGAGAGACAAGAAATCCAAGTCACCACAAAGGCTGTCAATACCTCCCCATGCAGGTTGGAATGCTGCTTGCATTTTTGGGGTTTCAGTTATAGGTTCATAGGTAGGTACTAGGCTATCTTCCCGAAGGCATTTATAAGCCTTGCCAGAATGTGCTGGCTTTCGCCGCCCCCTTAGAGTACTTCCCTGTGCCTCTATCCAGCAGAACCACTGAAGTGATCCCCAGGGTAAACTTTCTGTTTCCCATCCACTCGTCAAGGTTTCTCTTGAAGAGTGTTAGTGAGGAGTTCTGCCTAATGTAGATTGGAATCTTGTTCCAAAGCATGGGAAGTCTCTGGGACAGGCATCTATCCCTCCAGCACGTCCTATTTATTGTTGTGGTGAGGTTTAGATCCCTAGAGTGTGTGGCTCAAGGGGATAAGGTTGGACATGGCCTTGCATGTCAGGCAGAGATCACCTCTGAGTAGGCGGTATGCAACCGAGTACAGCTGGAGTTTCTTCACTCGAGCTGCATAGGGCATCTGTTTGACTCCAGTGATCCTTTTGGTGAGGTACATCTGTGGTCTTTCCAACTGTTGCAGGTGTCTTGTAAGGTACATCCCAAATGGGGCATTGTACTCTATGATGGGTCTAATGAGTGATGAGTAGAGGGACACAATGACTTCTTTTGATCTGGATACAAACTATTTTGTGATTAGGTGGGCTACATAGAAGGATTTTCTAACCACTTTGGCAATGTGATTATCAAAGGAGAGATTACTATCTACTTGGGTCCTCAGATCCCACATTATGTTTTCCATATTTAGGGGACTACCACCTATGTGGCAGTTTGTGGGTACTTTGTTTTTTCCAAAGGGGATGACTATGCATTTTTTGGCATTTAGCTTGAGGCCATGATTTTGACACCAGGTATCCGTCTCAGTGAGAGCCTTTTGGAGGATGTCTGTGTCAGCCAGAGAGTCAGTTATAGCCCCTAGTTTGCAGTCATCTGTTAATTTGGTCAGCCATAGTCCTGTGCTTGCTTGTACCTCTAAAATATATATCCTGAACAGGAGGAGTCCTAGGACTGAGCCCTGGGGAATGCCACTTGTCACCGGTTTAGAGTCGGACCTAGCTCCTGCAACTCTCACCATGTGGGTTCTGTCTGTGAGCCAGTTGGCAACCCATTTTGTGATGTAGGGTTTTATGTTCAGGCTGGTGAGCTTGTCTATAATACAAGAATGGGGAATGGTGTCTAAGGCATTTGCGAGGTCTAGGTAGGCTGTGAGTACCACCTTTCCCTCGTCTATAGCCTTGGTAACTGTTTCAAAGAAGTCCACCAGGTTTAGGAGGCATGATCTGCCCTTAACAAAGCCGAACTGGGTAGGGTCCAGTGTTTGGAGGTTCACAATGTCTCTGTTAATGAGTTCCATGATGATGCGCTCCATAGCCTTGCAGACCAAGTTAGTCAGGTTTATAGGGTGATAGTTCCCAGGGTCTGTTGTGGCTCCCCCTTTGTGGAGCAGAATAACAATTGCTGTGTGCCACTCTATGGGTACATAGCCTGTGGAGAGGCTGAGTTTGAACAGTGTGTTTAGGTGAGGGGTTAGTTCATCTTTGAGCTCGTGTAGGACACAGCCTGGGACACTGTCCAGTCCCATTGATGCTGTGTTTTTGGCTTTGGAGAAGGCTGTTTTAACCTGAGTGTCTGTGATTTCAGGGGCTCTACATTCTTCTGGTATGGTTATGGGCCTTTTGGGGGTGAGATGGAGTTGAAGTTTGCACTGAACCTGTCTGCCAGGCTGTTGGTGATATTGGTTGGTTCAGTGTATTTTGTGCCATTCTGCACTAACTCCGAGCAGATCTGAGCATTGCCACTTAGATTCTTGACATAGCTAAAGAATGCCTAATGGTTATCTTTGGAGTCCTTGACAATTTTTCTTTCAAAGCTTGCCTTGGATGATTTTATGAGGGATCATAGTTTCTTGCTGATACTGATCAGAGATGTCTTCCCTTCTTGGGATTTTACTCTTTTCTGTACTAGTTTCCACCTTCTATTGTATAGATTGTTTATGGCAGGGGTCCACCAGACTGGATTCCTTTTCCTGGAGGAGTGAGTCTTGGTTTTGCTTGGGATAGCACAGTCCATATATTCTTGTAGGTGCCCATAGAATGCATTAGTAAAGGATTTTTCAGTTTGGACAGCATTATCCTTTAGCATGCGGGCTTTGAAACTTTCCACCTCGGTCTTAAGTAACGTGAAGTTTGCTTTTGAAAAGTTTTTCATGGTGGTTTCCTTCTCTGGGGGTGGGGGCAGAATGTGGATATCCAAAGTGATTTATTTATGGTCAGATCTAACCAGCGAGGGGTTGACCTCCAGTGTGGAACACCGTTGCCCATGTTGTTGATGACCTGGTCCAATATGTTGTCACCTCTGGTGGGAGTGTTGACCAATTGATCCAGGGTGTTTGAGTTTATAAATTCTAGGAAATGTTGGACAAGTGAGTTAGTACTTGAGTAGTTCTTTCAATTAATGTTTGGGTAATTGAAATCACCCAATATTAGGGTGTTTGGTTGAATCTTTATGTTTCCCAGTGTTTCCAGAAACGTGGAATGGGGCTCCTGGGACATGGTGGGTGATCTGTAACAAGCTACAATTTGAATTGCAGTTTTGCCCATTGTTAGTTGCACATGGATGATCTCTGAAGCATTGTGCTGTGCCACTAACCTGGAGGTGTGGATATCCTTGATGAATATGGATACGCCCCCACCTTTTGTATTTCGGTCCGGGTTCTGTGGCCGAAATGTATGGTATGAGGTGTAGCCTGGTAGTGCTGGGGTGCTCTCTGGAGCCTTAAACCAGGTTTCTGTTACTGCATGTATATTGATTTTCTCCATACTGAGGAGTGCATGCATTTTGAGGTTTAGACTTCTGGCATTGAGTAGCATTACCCTCAGATTTTTGTTACTTGTGCTATTTACAGCAGTGGGTTTGTCTTTTGAGCCTTGCCTAAAAATGGCACTATGGGGATGGCAAGAGCCTTGGCTAGTATTCGAAAGCCTAAGGGTGACAGGTGCAAGCCATCTCTAGCGAAGCAGCATGGCTTGTCGAGCATGTCATCCCAGGCAGACAGACACTGGATCCCCTTTGAATGACACCAGAAACTTAGCCAATTGTTGAAATTGATAATTTTTTCTTTATACCATGGTATCATTCTTGGTGAGGGCAGGATGCTACTCAGGGTCACGGTCATTCCGGCCTGGGCTACGTGATCAGAGAGCTCTTCCATGTCTCTTTTCATGTAGTTCAGGGAGGTATGGCTCAGGTCATTCACACCACCATGGACAATGACAGAGTCATATTTGTACTTATTCTGGCGTGACCTATGTGCTTGTGTTATGTGACGGATCCTGGCACCTGACAGGCAGCAACTTTCTCCTTATTCAGCCTAGTGAGTGGGATGTCAGTGTGCCTGACTATAGAGTCACCTATTACTAGTTTGTTGGGTATGTTATTTTGCCTTAAGGACTGTGATTGCGTGGCACACTGGTTTTGTGAAGTATGTGTTTCGTGGTTTGTTTTGGGGGTGGAGGTTGCTTGGATGTCTGCTTTGAAGGTCTCTGTTGCTTTTGCAGTTTTTTATTTAGAGCCTCCGAGTATGTTTTCATGGATTTATGTGTGGTTTTTGCTGGTGCTGGTTTAATGGGTCGATGTGAGACTGGTGGTGTGATGCAAGTATTTCCCCTTTCCTCTTGACTGTCTGATCCAGTCTTGGGTTGAGAAAGCTTAGCCTAAAGTTTGGCTGTATAATTGCATCTCTCACATGTATTAGTGTTTGGTGGTAGGAGGAGTGGGTTGATTGTGTACATAAGGCAGTTATAACATTCCTCAAAATGCCCAGATTCACCAGTTGGACTGGAGAGTACACCTGAAACTGCCCTTTGGACATGCCTGGATAGGTACAGTGAACTGTTTTACTGAATGGCTGGTAAGGTCGAATAGCGAGCCTTGTCCTTCTGTATAGTATAGGGGGGTCTAGTGCTAAGGTTCATAAGTGCTTGCTATGAGTTTTGAGCAAGTGCCGGGCTGAGAAATGAATGGCTTTAGTACTTAAGTTGAAAGTTTGTCTAGTTCCAAGGGAAAAATTGAAGAGGAGACTTTGTGGAGCCGAGAATAATTATACCCCAGCGTGCAAAACCGGGCAAATGCATTTTTTTTATAACAGGGAAATGAAAGAGGTAGAAATTAGCCCAAAATGGCCAATAAGCTACTAATTTCTGGGCTGACACCACTCCTCCAGGGACAGATAGGTTGCTCAAAGCTCCTCTCTCTCACAGGTAAACAGAGAAATGTCCTTCTATCCAAGTAAGGTATGGGCAAATACAGAGATTTGTAACACAGCCCTGAATTCAGCACTAACCTGAAAACTGGACTATACTAGGTTAGAAAGGTGGGAAACAAGTATATATTTTTTGTTTTTTTGTTTTTTTGTTTTTTGTTTCAGAAAATAAAGCAGATACAATAAAAAAAACACTTTAAATGCACAGAAAAGGATACTTATTGTTATATATTTCAGATCAGAGTTGTAGTCAATGTCCCTAGTAATAAAGTAGGAAGAAACACAAATACAGTAAAAGCAGATGAATAAAGTGCAGTCTTTTTTATATATATAAAACAATAGAAAATGAACAAACTGATTTAAACAAGTTACCCAATTAACCAGAAAAAAGCTCAGAACTGAGCCCTGTTCCAGCAGTCTTCAATCAGACAAGTTCTAACTGCACACTCCTGCTATTAGGGTGCAGGGGAACCTTCTCCAAAAAAAAGATGGCCTGGATCAGTGCTCAAGTTATACAAACAAAGATAGATTCAGCAGGCCTGAATCTGGTCTATGCTACAGCAACAAGACGCACAGATTTCGGACAGAAACAGCAAGCACAATAGGCCTGTGACTAGAAATTTCCAGCTCGGAAGGGCAGAATCCAGTCTCTCCTCCCACAAGAGTGCAGACCACAAACCTTTTTAATGTACAATAACTGGCCTGAAGCCCAAGTGCTTAAACCAGAACTAATACACTTTTAGAATAGCAGACACTGAGCCTTTAATCAGCAATTCCCTGCTTAGAAGGATGTAAGCTACCTGTCCTGCCACAACAGTGCAGACCACAAACCTTCTTAATGTAAAACAACCGGTATGAAGCCCAAGGGCTTAAACCAAAAGACTTAGAATAACAGTTACAATTTCATCAGGCTATTACCAAGCAGTAATAAATGCAGCACAATAAATAAAATGGAGTACTTTTAAGAAGAGGCAAAAGCAAAATAAAGTAGGAGGAAACACAAATACAATAAAAGCAGATGAATAAAGTGCAGTGGATAGGAAATCAGAATTTAACCTTGATGTGATACCAAATTATGCTCTAACATACACTCCTTAAAATAACCTCTAAGCACAATAGTTCATAGGATAAATTTGGGTTGCATGGCTAGGTTCATGAAGACCCCGGTGTTCATTAGCCTAGTATACACATATCTCCTAACTTGATACCTGGTGATGGGACACACGTCTTGTGTCTCACAATAAGGAATTTGTTCTGTTTTCCCTTTTACCATAAACCTTTTATCTACTGGTGACAGGCAAACCTTTTATGGCATAACAAATATGCTTCAGAATGCTTTGCATTACCTGTCAAATAAGTTCTTGGAAACCTTTAAGTATGCTTTGTGTGTAAAGATTATTTAGAAATCTTACCATCTGCTTTGTTTTAAAGGAGGGCTTGTAACTATGTGAGGTAGTGCATGCTATACCAGGAGAAGTAGGGTAATAGATGTGTAACACATGCCAGCATAGCTAGCTGGAATTTTGTAAAGGTGTATATGTCATTTGTATATCAAACTGATTTGTACAGATGCTTGTGTTGAAAATGTATTTGTAAAGTTGCTTGTGTTAAAAATGTATCGATAGTGTGTCCTGCTGGAGACAAAAGAAATATCCATTGATATCAGACTGTACTGTTGTAAAACGGATACTGGAAGAGAAGAGGTTAATCTCAGTCCAACTGACTTGATAAATAGTAAGAAATTAAATCCCTTAATTTAGGCCATAAATATTGTACAGTTTGACTGCAGCCAGAGAAGCAATGTCTGTAAGAAGCATGGTTTGTTAGTCTATGTAGGAAAAACAAGTGTTACAATTATTTTACAGCTTCCAGATGTTGCAATAAATGTTAGCATATCTTTAAATAAGTATTGTAACACATATGTGCTAAATCCTGGCAATTTTTAGTCAGGGGGTAGAATGAGAACCAGAAGCCAGATGACCAGATGCATGTGATGTCATTTCGTAATCCATCACTAAAATAATATTTTAATAACAGGTGAGACTGAAGTCTCAGAGCACTCTGTTTTTGGAACCTGACAAAGAAGGACCCCTCACCTAATTCATCTTGTCTTGCTCTAGTAAGTGAACCACAAAATAATAATTCTTTAGATCAGTTAGGAAAATATAATGAGATTAGTTAAGTACTGTTTTTCTGTATCTTTGTGAATCTATTCATCTGTGTTATTTTTAATATTTCCTGTGACTGAAACTCTGATGTTTATTGTGAGCAGATATTCTGTATTTCCATGTTCTTTTATTATTAAATATATGTAAACTTTTCATTGTGGCTGGTCCTTTAGGGAATATTTTAACCACTGAGAGTACTCATATCCATTTAGTGATTCTGTGGCTACTCCTGAAAGCCTTACTGCTTTGGCCAAACAGTATCATTTGTATTAATATTAATTTCACTCAATATAATTGAGTACACTTGTAAGAGCCTTAGAATAACTGGCTTTGGAGTGTCTAGTGGTAGTGTAACTACATTAGAGTCTGGGCAGAAGGGGGCATAGCTAGTAAATCTGTGCCAGCCTTTCTCAGATGTGTGTGTGTGTGTGTGTGTGTGTGTGTGTGTGTGTGTGTGTGTGTGTGTGTGTGTGTGTGTGTGTGTGTGTGCGTGTGTGTGTTTAAATCAAATTTCAAAGAGTGTGTGTGTGCGTGTGTCAGCTGCTTGGAGCAGGGACACGAAGCACTGGTTTCACAAAGAGGGTACTGCAGGACTTGGCTTGGAAACTCGACTGAGGACTCAACTCTACAGCTGTGCCAGTAGGGAGTCTTATTGTGGCCTTGAAGAGAGAGAGGGAAATCCAGAACCTGGACTGAGTGACTTTCCTGTGTGCTCTTAAGGGAAATTGTGCTTGATACAGAGAGCTGCATCTGGAAATATTGTATGTATCTAATTTTGTTCCAAGTAAACATCCCTCTGCAGTGTCAGTGGTGAGGATTAAAGCTCCTTGATTAATGACCCAGAGAGGGGATGTCACAGGCCTGGCTACAAGAACCAGTTCAGCTTTCAGAATCTAGAGCTTTGCAGTACTCTTAGTGCCTACTATGCACACATATTAGTATGTATAGTACTGAAGGATGGATGTCAAAATCCTAGACACCATGTCAAAGACAAGAAGACAGGCTATGACTTAAGTTTTCATTGTGATAGACAAGATTTTAATGACACATTAGGCCTGTTTAGCCCATATAGTCTGTCTACCGCCACTTTTCTGGATAAATTGCTAATGTATTTAATCAGCTAGTTATTTATTTCTTCCATCCAGTCTAAGAAATGCCTTATGGCTGCCATATGCATTCTGGAATCCCAACACGTTTTAGATGGTACAAATTCAACTAGCTCATTCACCTCAACCACCACTCTTTCCATGAAAAAAAGTACTTCACATCTTACATGAACACACTTTGTATCTTCCCATTATCGCCTTTCTTTCTTCGTTGAGGTCTGTGCCCACTTGAAACATGTGGAATCTGTTACATATGGATTTATCTAAATGAACAATATTAAGGATATATGTGTAACAATTCTGCATTTAGGCTGAAATGAAATTTTTTCACGTCATAATTCTACATGGTTTTATTCTAATTTGAGTATCATCGATACCCAAAACTTGCATAACTATCCCAGCATGATTTTAAAAAAAAGTGTTCTTTTCTCATAGCATAAAAATGAAAATTGACTGTCTTACTCTGATGATCTGAGATATTATTGTCTAATACAGAATAAATCTGTGTAAAGTTCTGAGATCCTTACTAGCATGCCCCTGAATCAAGCCACAGTAGATGCTGAGGAGCTGCTCAGTTCATTTCCTTTAATCACTAGCATGAGTATATGTTCTCCTTAATGCATTAGCATCCTCCTGTAATCAACTTTTTTGATTATTATATACTTATAACTGCCTGATGATACACTCCCTTCCAAAATGAAGGCATTGCTATATTTAGTATTTTTTATGTCTCTTCCATGATACACACACCCCTCACGCCCACACATTGCCTGTATGAATGGCTGGTATAATAATCTCTTGAGCCCAGTGCCTGTTAATGTCATCTTCATGGTTGAGCTGGTTACCCCTGTCCTCCTTAGCTAGTCCATTGAATTACATATCTGAAGATAGTCCTTCATCTGGGGTCCTCTGCCTCACCCGTGAAATATCACGCAGCAACGAATAACAAATACAAAGAGACATTCAAATGTTTGAGTTGTAGCTTCCATACCCTTGCTACTTGTCTTCAAAGTAAATTAGTACCATTAAACACACTGTTGAATATCTGTCACTCACATAGACTACTTTGTAACACTAGCTCTATAACTGACAGATTTTCAAATCTGGAAACTGGCCATCTGCTTTTTATGATGTTACTTGTTTGCAGTGAGGTGTTCTCATGTTACATCTAAAGTCATATGCAAAACTGGCATTTTTATATTTCTCTGCATCCCCCCCCCCCCCCCCCCACACACACACATTTTTTGTAGGGGCCCTGGAAATGACATCTGTTAGAGTTCCATAAAATGCATTCATGTTTAACAATCCTCTCCCATAAATGTAGAGCTAGCAGAAAAAAAAAAACATCCCAAGTTTACTGTCATCCATCTGCACTGCATGTTATAAGTGCACTGCCTTTTTACCAGACTATCTGCTTAGGTATTTGAGACAGGTTAGAATAACTCGCCAGAAGTTGTAATGACAGAGCTATGGCATGCATTTAGTGGGCAAGAATCAAAGGACTCCTTTCACTCACAGCTAAAGGCATATAGAACACTAGGAATGTACAGATAAACAGCATAAAGAAAAGCTAACAGAGTCAGAGTAAACAGTTGGAATGAAGAACAAAATATAAACACAGCTTAAAATGATGTGAAATGGTGGAAGCTAAAAAACTACTAAATGATGGGTGTTGTAAAGATTCTAAGAGATGGAAGTGTTGTGTAAAGGCAGATAACAAAAACCTGAAAAATGGTGAGAAATGTAGAGCAGCCAATGTATGCTTCGTGGAGAGCACATTGTATGCAATGTGCAGTATTGTTATTGCACGGAGACCACCCTGTATGCAATGTGCAGTATTGTTACTGCATGGAGAGTGCCCTGTATGCAATATACAGTATTATTACTGCATTGAGACCACCCTGTATATAATGTGCAGTATTGTTACTGCATGGAGAAGACCCTGTATGTAATGTGCAGTATTGTTACTGCATGGAGAGCACCCTGTATGTAATGTGCATATTGTTACTGCATGCAGAACACTCTGTATGTAATGCAGCATATCGTTACTGCAGGGAGAGCACCCTGTATGTAATGCAGCATATTGTTACTGCGTGCAGAGCACCCTGTACGTAATGTGCATATTGTTACTGCATGGACAGCACCCTGAATGTAATGTGCAGTATTGTTACTGCATGCAGAACACTCTGTATGTAATGCAGCATATTGTTACTGCAGGGAGAGCACCCTGTATGTAATGCAGCATATTGTTGCTGCATGCAGAGCACCCTGTACGTAATTGGCATATTGTTACTGCATTGACAGCACCCTGAATGTAATGTTGAGTATTGTTACTGCATGCAGAACACTCTGTATGTAATGTGCAGCATTGTTACTGCATGGAGAGCACCCTGTATGTAATGCAGCATATTGTAAGTGCATGCAGAGCACCCTGTACGTAATTGGCATATTGTTACTGCGTTGACAGCACCCTGAATGTAATGTTGAGTATTGTTACTGCATGCAGATCACTCTGTATGTAATGTGCATTATTGTTACTGCATTGAGAGCACCTTGTGTGAAATGTGCAGTGTTATTACTTCATGGAAAAAATGTAATCTTCCTTGCCAGGAAGTGAAATAGCCTGCAGATCGGATTGATCAAAAGGTAAATTGAACTGCTCTTCAGTGTGGGAAGTCCATGGTAACAACATGGCCCCAATGAACTTTACAAAGAGAGAAGGCACTTATATCTTGAAAATAGAACAGATATGGACTAGCAGGCAAAAAAAGACCAGTCTGAAAACTGATCAAGCAGAATGAGATTGAAAAAGAAATTCTGACCTGGCATCTGGATGTAATCCAGGCAGCCCTTCAATTTAATGTATGACAGTTCTTACTCTAACAGCGAAGAGAGCCAGCGCTCAGACTTGAAACATGTAAACTGGTGCAATGTACCCCCTAGAAGCTGGCTGAGGCACATGCAAAATGAATAGTTTCATATTACTTACCTTGCCCCAATTTTTCTATTTCTAAATGCACATTTCTATACTACCTTTAATTTGTGGTCACTGAAATGTATAATAGCTCATTTCAACATTATCTAAAAAGGAATGCCAGGATAGATATAAAACTGACTGTCTATGTTACAGATAACTCTCTCAGTTTTCACAAAAGTATAGTGCAGAATGTCTGCATGTTGTAAATTACCTAAAAACTGAGAAAACATGTCTGATGTCGTCTATGAACCCCAAACCTTCTTCATCTGGGTAATGGACTTCCCACACCATTCAAGTACATTGCACTGCAAATGTGAAGGCTTTTGCAAACTCAAGGTGTCTTACAACTTCTAAATTATTCCATCTTCCATTGCTTCATTTCATAACAAATGTCAAACCACATAAAGAACCATTTGGCAAATCTGAAAGTTACTCACCACAGATTAGATATTATAATTCATTTTTTGTATATGGCTTGCTGCTGAATTCACCCGAAAAATAGCCAATTGAAAAAGAGAATTTTTACTTAATGGCTTTACTTCAGTGGACAAACTGAAGCTTCCTAACTCTTTAATAAAAACTCCTTTATGATTTTCTTAATGGTGTTACTACCTCCACAGCCCACTCGCTCTAATATAGGGGATACAGTATGAGTTAGATGACAACAGCGCAGTCAGCATCAGCTCTTTCTGTTATGACACCCCAGGCCTAATTCTTCATAAATACAGAGATTAAAATGTAAGTGTTATCTTTTTCAAGTGAGGGTCTTCTGGCCCTTTTTGAATTCTGACAGAGTATTCTCCTTCCAACAGCCTATTCATTGCACCTGATACACAGCTGAAATTCAATCATTTGTGTGTGGGCTCAGCATACAAATACATTACAGGGAAACATTCCTTATTATTAACTATTTTAAAAGATTCCAACAGCGTGCAGGTGGTTGCATTTAATACGATCATTACATGAGGGATTGGTGGAAAGTGAATCACTTGTATTAGTTATAATTCTGACAGATGGAACACAGACTTCAGAAATCAGTCAGCAAGTAGCCTTGGATAAAATAATCCATTTCTAATTATAGGGTAGAAGTCTTTGCTGCCTGGCAGTTTCACAACGGGCTGGCAGGTTTTACTATTATGTGTTCTTCTGTATAGGTATTTCTCAAAGGCTAGTACACAGGCAGTTACTAAAGAAGTTTTGGGGGAGGATGTTGTTAATGTCACTCTTAGCTACTTGTTTTGTGGTGGACTAATTTGACAGCATCCTGAGATGATGTCCATTATGACTCAAAGCAAGTACTTTTGTGTCAGGATGGTATAATACATATCAGAAGGGAATTGTATTCTCCTGAAAAGGGAAGGCAAAGAAGTTAGTGAGGGATGGAGATTAAATGGAAATTCTAAAAAAGCTTTGATTATTAAAAAAAAAAAATATATATATATATATATATATATATATATATATATATATATATATAAATATATATATATATATATATATATATAAACATGTGTGTGTGTGTGTATATATATATATATATATATATATATATATATATATATATATATATACAGATATAGATAGAGAGAGAGAGTGAGAGTGAGAGAGGAGGAAGATAAATACTGCATGCAAATTTAGGAAGATGTGATGGGTAAGTAGTCATATAGGATTGGGAATTTATGAAGGTTACTGAACATATGTCATCATAGTGATACAGAGTAAGATGGAGTTATACAGAAATTATTATTGGAAATATTACCTGAGTGAGTTGCTGAGGTTTATTTCTATTAGCAAATTGCTTTTCAGTGAAATCTAGAAAATCCAATGCTTTCAATGAAATTGGTGATCTGACATAATTTTAAAATTGCTCTGAGGTTATGCACCCTACAAAATGGCAATATTAGTTAATGCAATACAGGGGAAGAAGACCTCTGCATGGAGGGTTGGAGGAGGCTTGCTTCCACATAACAGGCAGCTAGACCATGCTTTTCATAGAAGGAATCACTAGACGTACACCATATTCAAATGGGAACTACCTTAAATCACATTTTGTCTTCACACGTTAATACTTAAAAGATGACTGGAGGTCAAGGGGGAGCCAATCTCATTTACAAGTGATAAGGCCAGTAGTATTTTTAGCTACCTGACCCGGGTCTACTTCATTTGACCAAAAGGCCATTTGACTGAAACCCATTTGGTCGAAAGTTAATTTGATCTAAAACCAGATTCAAGGCATAAACCTGGGATTTGTCCCCCTCCCCAATGCCGTGCATCCCTGGAGTTGGTATATATAGTTATGGGGGTGTGGGGGTTTTTGGCCACATAACTGAATGCATAAATATAAGATATAACCATAATATAAAATGCATACATCTTCCTAATGATACATGTATAAAAACATACTATCAACTATCAAAATAATTATACTGTCTTAAAACTAGGTATTTATAACTAAATCTAGATGTAAAAATACATCTTCTGCCTAATACATACATCTATCTACTGCTAATGAGAATATAATGTGTCTATAAAAGTAATTATAAATGTATAAAGATAAAAGTGCATAGAATACATTATTAGCTGTAAAATGACGTAACATCATGACACTGCTGTCTAATGCCTATATCCATTAATATTGGTTTAATGCAAATTTTATCATTGATGCCCTTACCAACATTGGCTTGTAACCTGATTATCCATTCAAGTTCCCTTACTTCTACCTTATTCTTAACTTCACCCCCTCTCATTAGCACTAGATAGATGTACGTATTAGGCAGAAGATGTATTTTTACATTATATGTCTTTAAGTTAATTGGCAGTTTAATTGATTGATTGCTCAACTTGATGGTATATAACCTGCACATTTGATGGAAGTTTTGTCTGATGAAGTAGCCTTGAGCTACGAAAGTGCTCACTTTGGATTAAATTTATATATGTTTTTAGCAGCCATGGTCTGGAGCCACCTTTGTTTTTTCTGCAAATAAAAAGATGTACTAAAAATATTAGAAGGGGTTGAAAAGACTGGAGAGCTAATAGCAAAGGTACACAAACCAATATTGAGTAGAAACCAAAGAGATGGTAAGCAGGGAAAAAAGGACTGGTATTCTGTCCCAGATAACAGACACTCAAGGTAGTAAATTAAATGGTTTAGAGAACTGCAGCAGAAAAGACAATATTTGTATAGCAGGAATATTAGGAACATTTCAAGAGGGCGAGTTAGTCTCTTATCCTGGATTGTCTGTTACTAGTGTTACCAGCTCCAAAGAAGCATTTACTGGACCATAAATATAAGCCATAAAAACAAACAAATTGATTATTGGATCCTGTGTAAGATGCACTCATCTTATGTTGCTAACATGTGTCTCATAAATAAAAAGCTCATGAGCTTAAGCATTAAAGATAAAATAATCCCAATCGTAGTTTTTCTAAGATTACTCCAGGAAGTTTAACTTCAACAGAAGTACATGTAGTGATGCCAAGATGAACTTGAAATACATCCTCTCATGGGTGCCTTATTCAGTGAGGTTGGACCTGCGGTAATTATGGGTGACTGAAGTTTTAACTTCTAGCCATCTTTAGAAAGTGTGTTTGGATTTGTGACTGACGTACCTCAATCAAGAAGCCGGAGGAAGCTACGTGGCTTGAATAGCAATTAAAAGATGAAGGATCTGTGTTAAGAATCCAGAGGAAGCTGCAAGAGTTGTGTATCAATTAAAACTGGATGACAGATGCATGTCCTATGATGTCACATAATTGGGACTGAAGTAACTGAATCCACAGACTGTACCGAAAATAGTTAAAGGATATTGATGAAGGAAAAATCTAATGACAACTGTCTCCAAAGCAGAATCATGAAAGTGAAAGTGTTAAGGAATGTGAGAAAACCCTCAAGAAGACAACAACCAGAAAAATGAAGGACTTCAATGCAAACATGCAAAAATGCAGATGAAGGATTGAAAGACCATCAGAGAAACAAAAACAGTATGAAGAAGAGCTAACTGAAATCTGAGAGCAGATAAAGTCTGCAGGGATAAAAATGTCTATGGCTGTTGCTTGTCTGGTCAGGATAAAACAGACAAGCAGTTGTGGTCTCGTTTCAAGCAGCTTTATTACACACAAACAAATCAGGAATGAGGCTTTATAACTTAAACTTAAATAAACTTATGAACAGACTGAGTACCACACTCATACATGTCAACACTTTGTCTGTTCCCTCAAAATGGCACTGCTGCCTGCACGTGCTCACAATTTATATGCTCATGCTTACATCTGGAAATAATTCTTAAAGGTACATCCACACGCTCTGATCTACATTCTCCCACTTTGAGAAATGATCCATATACTAAATGACAGTATTCAATGACATGCAATTTACAGAAATGATCTTTTGGCATGCAGTTATACAGAACTAATTATTTCACATGCAATCACACAAAATTAGATACATATAAAACAATCATGTCCAGGTTGCTGTGTATTTTACACTAGGTCTGGAAATAAAACCTGATCATGTAACATAAATGTCAGAACTGGCTCTAGCAATGGGGACTTTTTCAAGGAATGTTCAACTTTGAGGACAACTGGGACATGATCAGGAATGGGAATGGATACTGAAACATGTTTTTCAGTATGATTATTGTCAGTGTTGCTCTGAGATCTAGAGTCAGTATCACAGGTACAATGCTGCGATATAATTTCTGATACAGGAAGAAGATGTTTGTGGTTTCTCCTGTATCCTCAGATTCCACTAATTTGGATCTCGGCTCGGCATATATACCTCTCACTTGACCAATTTGATCAAAGCCTTCACCTTTTGCATCCTCACTGTCTCTCCTTCTTTCAACAGATGAAGAAATATGATTGTTTTACATAGCTGGACTTCTGAAAAGAACACTTCTTAAAAAGTTGAGCTTTGATTGCTCTGTTGTTTTTAGCATTAGGCACCGACAAACTAAAACTAACAGGCAAGGTTGTTCTGGTTTGCCTATATAGAAGTCCTTGAGCAGGCAAGCCATGTAGGTTGTCACTGGGTATATTTCTGAGATTAAGTAAATTCAAGAAGATATCAGTATTGCCACACTTTGGCCTCTCTAGTAATTTCTTTGCACTCTACTGCATGTTCAGCAAGGCCGTTTGACTGTGGGTATTCAGGACTACTAGTAACATGGATAAAGCTCCACTCTTTTGCAAATCTCTGAAACAATTGACTGGTAAACTGAGAACCATTGTCTGAAATAACTTTATGTGAACTATCACGGACTGAGCAACGACATTTCATCTTATTAATAACAGCACTGGAAGTTAGGTTAGGTAGCAAATCGATCTCAAACCAGTTTGAATAAGAGCCTACCAACACTAAGTAATGCTGATTGTTCCACTCAAATATGTCAGTTGCTACTATTGACCAAGGTAGTTCTGGAATTTGGCTTAGCTGAAGTGGCTATTTTTGCAAACGTGGCTTAGTACTGTTGCACACTGAATAAGAAGAAAGCACTTTATCACTGTCTTCCTATTAGTGAAGGCCAAAATACTAGTCCTCTCACCCTTCTATTGACAGAATTGGAACCTGGGTGGCCACAATGCAAAATTTGAATGGATTCACACCATAAGGAAGTAGGAACAATAGTTTTTGGACCTTTGAAAATGATACCATCTTCCTTCAGCATCTCATCTCTGTATGGAAACTAAGGTTGTACTTCTGGCGGTACACAGGATTGCTTTGATGGCCATCCTACATTGATGAAATGGTTGGCTTTTGCAAAATTAGATCAGTCTTTATATGATCTCTCAGCTCATCAAGTCTTGTGGTAGAAAAATTATGCACTTCCATGACATCAAAGTCAAAATTCTCTGTATCAAGCTGTTCTGTGGTATTTCTGGGTGATCTGGATAAGGTATCAGCCAGATAAATAAGTTTACATTTTGTATATTCCATTTTGAAATGATACTTTTGCAATTTAAGCATCATTCTTTTTACTCTTGCTAGAGCTGACTGCATAGGCTTCTTTAAAATAGTGACTAGAGGTTGATGGTCAGTTTCTATCTGGATAGCTCGGCTATAAATATAGTCATGGAACTTCAAACATGCGAACACAATTGCCAAAGTTCCTTCTCAATTTGAGCAGACTGCATCTCAGTTTGGGTAAGAGTTCTAGATGTGTAGGCAACAGGTCTGCCCTTTTAAAGAATAACTACACCAAGACCGAACTTTGAAGCATCACAGGAAAGAACTACTGGTTTGTGGATATCATAGTATTTTAATGTAAATGGGTTCGCAATTTGCTATTTGAGGTTGTAAAACCCTGTTTGGTTTTGTTCTAACCATGACGAGGTAACATTTTTGTGTGTCAGCTCTCTCAAGGGCACTGATAACTCACTAAAGTTAGAGATAAATTTGTCTAAATAGATAACCATACAGAGAAAATGTTATAGAGCTTGGACATTATCTGAAGCTAGCATCTCAAGAATGGTTGTGTTTAGAAGTATTTGGTCGTAAGCCTGTACTGGTAAATAAATGACATGTATAAGTAACTTTTGGTAGTCTGAATTTACACTTTAGAGGATTAATCTTCAAGTTCACTTTGTTCTCTGTCCAGAACTTTCCTGAGGGTTCTGTCATGCTCTGCTTCACCATTACCTCCAACCAGTAAATCATCAACTATTATTGCACATGGGTAGCCTGAAAAATTTGCTCCATTGCATGCTGAAAGACTTCAGTGGCAGAATTTATTCAAAAAGGCATCCAATGGAGTACTGAATGTAGTCAGTAGTGAAGATTTGCAATCAAACATTACTTTCCAAAATGAACGCTCTGCATCTAAGACAGAAAATACAGTGGCATTTGGCATGAGGGTGGCAATTTCCTTGACTGTACATGTAGGATAGTGAGGTCTTTTTAATGCCTTGTTCAATCTCATAGGTCAATGCATATTCTGATTTCATCAGAATTCTTTTTGTGAGCTGCTACCATGGAAGACACCCACTCAGCTGGTTCCGTAACTGGACAAATCACACCTTGCTGCACCATTTTGTCTATCTGGACCTTGACTTTGTCCTGCATAACTAGTGGAGCTTTTCTTGCTGGTCTGACCACTGGACTGACCTCAGGGTCTAGAAGTTTACCTAGCTTGCTGAAAACATCAGCATATTCTGAGAAATTTGTGTCAGTAAAGCTGGAACTTGGGCATGTGCATGATGGACTTCTTTGGTAAAAGAAAGCAATTTCATTCTTAAACTGTCTCTGAGACCTAATAATGACTGCACAGGTCTTTGGACTACATAAAATTGCATAAACTGCAACTTTTCCCAGCCAAATAGCATGAAAGCACTACTGAGCCCTTGGTTTGAATCTCTTCACGTCTGTAAGTAACCAGCTTCGTACAATTGACCAAATTAAGTTACTCTCCAGCTCTCACTTTAGCAAATGTTTCTGCTGACATTACATTACACTTTGATCCAGTGTCTACTTTGAGCTCTGTGGGTTTGCCATTGATCAAGACAGCACAAAATACTTAATTCTTTGACAACAAATCGACTGCACTAACCTTTTCACCAACCGCTGATATACTATGTACATAAAAAGTAGGGTTGCAGCTTTCTACATGATCAACTTGCTTTTTTGAGTGACCTTTCTTAATAACTGAATGAGGCTTGCTTGATTTATAAAACCTTTGAAAATTATTCCATTTTTTACATGTGTGGCATTACTGACCAAATGCTAAGCTCTTCTCTCTTTTAGACTCATGACTGGCACTACAGTTATGACAGTTAACAATAAGACTTGACTTGGGTTTTGCTGATTCAACCTTATACTGTACTGTGCATGCCCTTTTTACTGAGCTAGTCTTGGAACTTGCTAGAAAGTTATGAGGTCTACCAGGGGAACCCACAGGGGTTGCAGCTGCCATGTGCCTAGGCCTGTTTTTGATTGCCATGTGCTGCATGCTGTCTATCTTTGCTCTAGAGGCTGCTGAAACCATGTTTTTATCACTTGTAAGCATACTGGTGTGCCTTTCTGTGACCTCATGGATTTGACAAATCTCTATGGCTTTGTTTAACATTAAACCACTGTCACGAAGCAAAATCTTTCTCACTTCAGCACTATTAGCACCAGACACAAGTCTGTCCATTATTAACTCATCTTTCAAGTCACCATATCTGCATGTTTCAGCTTTATTTCTCAAGTCAGTAATATAAACTGCAAAGGTTTCACCTGGCTTTTGGACTTTTGTATAAAATAAGTGCCTCTCTAATGTAATATTTGTCTGAGGGGTGCACATTTCCCTAAATTTGCATTTCAGGCACTCAGGGTCCTGTCTTGGTTCAGCTGGTACCACAATATGGTGGTTTCCCCCTCTTCTGCATATATTGTGGGTGCATACACAAATGAACACTCTCTTTCAATAACCTCTAACCCAGCTAAGTTAAGCAAAATTAATCCCCTTGTACATGCATCTTTGCCAGAAAAAGCTGCTTGTATGAAAATATTGTATTCCTGCTCAAATACTCTCCAATTATCTGCTATATTATGATCAAACACAAGTGGACTTGGTCTACAAAATGCCTCTGCCATAGCAACACACAGCAGTGAAGTTGCTTGAAATTGTATATGAACACGCGCACACACACACACACACACACACACACACACACACACACACACACACACACACACACATATCTACATATATATATATTTATATCTATATCTATATATATCTATATCTATATATGTATGCCAATACTTGTAATTATGCCCAATAACACAACAAACTCTTTGAAATAATTGCACTTTGCCAAATAAATCTCCATAGCACAAGAACACTCTGACATCACTGTACTTTGTGAAACCACTCCTTATCTGTGTAAGAAATACTTCTTAATGACTGTACTTTGCAAAAAACTGTACACAGCAGAAGAGGCTCAGAGTAAGAAACACCTCGAGATGAAGCACTTTGCAAATAAACTGTACACAGCACAAAACTCTTCAAAATGGCTGTACTTTGTGAAATAACCATGTACAGTGTAAGAAACACTTTGAAATGGTGGCACTCTGTGAATAAATGTACCCAGGACAAGAAACTTTTCAAAATGGCTGTACTTTGACTGCATTTTCAATATAACTGTACTTTGCGCACAGCAAACTCTTTGAAATAATTGCACCATAATAAAGCACACACTCTGCAAACACTGCACATTCTGAGATATTTTGAACAAATCTAGTTATGCTTTGAATGGTTTTGGCCAATGCGAAATACAGTAGCAGTTTTTGCCCAAACATAGTCTTTTACTAAAAAACATGCAGTTGCTTGCTCTTTAAGCTTAATTTTGCCCTTTTATTCTGCTCGTTAGGCCCATTTAATCTCTTAACATGCTCATTATACCTTTCTTGTGTCCGTTTTACTTCAGACGTGCTCGTTATGCAAACCAAAGGTTATTCTGAGCTCTATATGAATATATCCACTAGTTTTATCAAATATCATAGTTTTGAACATTTTCTTTAATTAATAATATGTTTTTTGCCTGTTGTTTGATTAATAATACATTTTGTGCCATTCATTTGATTAATAATGTGTTTTGTGCCTTACAAATGCTCCATTTCATTTTCTTTGTCAAATAAATCATTTGTGAAATTTTTTGTACCGTACGTACATTTCTGCACGTTTTTGTTTGCCTGAGCTCCATTTCACTCAGCCTGCTCAATCTGCCTTCACCTTCAAATCTGCACTTCATGGCTTGAAGGAGTTGCTCTGTTAATCCCGGTTCTGACACCATGTCACTAGTCTGGTCGGGATAAAACAGACAAGCCGGTGTGGGTTCAGTTCAAGCAGCTTTATTACACAGAAACACATCGGGAATGAGGCTTTGTAACTTAAGCATAAATAAAGTTATAAACAGACTGACTACCACACTCATACATGTCAACACTCTCACTGTTCTCTCAAAATGGCACTGCTGCCTGCACATGCTCACAATTTATATGCATGTGTTTACATCTGGAAATGCTTCTTAAAGGTACATACACATGCTCTGAGCTATAATGACTGTCTTGTAAAAGTAATAAACAGCAAAAAGGCAGAACATGTCTGAATAATGGTTGAGCTGGCAAAGGGGTTTATGCCATCCTGCACATTCTCACTTGTCTGCTAGCCATAAACCTATTTCTGCCCATAACCCAGCGCCTTACCTTCCAAAACCCCTTTACTTAACAGTAGCACTGCACAAAACACACACACACACACACACACACACACACACACACACACACACACACACACACACACACACAAAACCAGATATATCTTTTCATGTAGCCCTTATTCTGACCCTTACCTGTAAAAACTTGTGCATGCACACACAGCTAAATCTAACCCCTTACCTAACCCTTACTCTAATTCTAACCCTAAAAACATACATACAGGTGTGCATGAGCATACACACACATACATACACACACACTACCAATTTATGTGTTTCAGCAAAACACAAGCTTAGTTACATGAATTTTCAGAAAAAGTAATGACAGTTCACTTTGAGCAAATTAATGTTCTTACAAGTGAACTGCTACCGTGTGTGTGTGTGTGTGTGTGTGTGTGTGTGTGTGTGTGTGTGTGTGTGTGTGTGTGTGTGTGTGTGTCTATAGGTTCATAGGATGATACTAGGCTATTGGCCCGGAAGCCCTTATAAACCTTGCCAAGAATTTCACCCATGTTCCCACAAAGTCAACACCTATTTTCCCTGTCCAGCAAGGACACAGGGGGGAATCCCAGGGTACATTTTCTGTTTCCCATCCAGTCATCTATGTTCCTCTTAAAGAGGGCTAGTGACATACTCTACTTGACATGGAGAGGAAGTGTATTCCACAGATGGAGGACCAAACCTTGGGGTATGCCACTTCTTACGGCTCTATTAGTATTTTGACTGAGTGGGTTCTATCAGTGCGCCAGTTAGCTACCCATCTGGTACCATATGGGTCGATGCCTAGCTGGGAGAGTTTATCTATTATGCCTAAGTGGCGAATAGTGGCGAAGGCTTTGGCTATGTCAGGGTAGGCAGTATGCATGGTCTTGTTCTCATGCATGGCTTTGCTGACTGTTTCAAAGAAGGTGACCAAGTTTAACAGGCATGATCTCCCTTTGACAAAACTAAACTGTGTGGGATCAAGCATTTGGAAGTTGACAATGTCCTTGTTTATAAGGTCCATGAAAATGCATTCCATGGCCTTGCAGATCAGGCTAGTTAGGATGATGGGCCTATAATTGCCTGGGTCAGTGGACACTCCACCTTTGTGCAGAGGAATGACAGTGGCTGTCCTCCATTCTGCTGGGATGAAGCTTGTGCACAGGCTTTGGTTGAATAGGGTGCTTAGTAGTGCTGAGAGCTCTTGCCTGAGCTCATGTAGGACACAGCTAGGAATGTTGTCAGGTCCCATGGAGGCTGTATCTTTTTTCTGTTAAGAGGGGATTAATAGCCTGCTCCCTGGTGATGAGGGGAAGGGGGCAGGTGCTGGGGATGTCCTGGTTTACTGATGTGGGAGACAGGGAGTTGAAGATTTCACTGAACTTGCCTTGCCAGCAGGATGGCTATATCTATGGCATTTGTGTATGTGGTATTCCTGACCACTAATTCAGAGCAGATTTGGGAGTTACCTTTGAGATTGCAAACATATGCAAAGAAGGCCTTTTGATTGTCCTTAGTGGATGTGGCCAGTTTGGACTTGAAATTAGCCTTAGAGGATTTTACCAGTGAACGTATTTGCTTGTTCAGACAAAGGAGAGATTGCTTCCAACTTGGCACCTACTCCTTCTTGGTCCTGGACAGCAATTTTTTCCTTTTATTATAGAGTCTATTTATTGCTGCTGTCCACCAGACAGGTTTACTTTTCCTTGAGGAAGACGATTTGGTCCTGTCAGGTATTGCTGAGTCCATGCAACTATATATGTGCTTATATAGTTTTTTGGTGTAAGCTTGGACATTAGTGCTTGATTCAACTGAAGGGATGGTAGTTGTGAAGCCGCTTATACCTGCTCTCAGAAGGTTGTAGCAAGCTTTGGAAAAGTTTTTTTTTTGTGTGACCCTGGCAAGGGAGGGAGGGGGTCACGGGAGATGCTGACTTTGAAAGTGATTGCTTTATGGTTGCATCTTATCAAAGAGGATGAAACTGTAGGGTTGATACAATGGCTACTCATGTTGGTTAGTACTAGGTCCAGGATATTTTCACCTCCAGCTGATCCAATGCATTGGCATTGACGAATTTGAGGAATCTCTGAGCATTCATGTTTGAGCTAGAATAGGTCTTCCACTCTATGGTTCGGTAGTTAAAGTCTCCCAGGATTAGGGTAAAGGGTTGAATCTTGATGGATTCAAGTAAGTCCAGATAGGTGGAATGGGCCTCCTGAGTCATGGTTGGGGGTCTGTAGCTAGCTATGATTTGAATATGTGTTTTGTCAGTAGTTAACTGCACCTGGAGTGTGCATCATACTGTTTGTCCAGCCTGGAGGTGTGTTTGTCTTTGATAAATATTGAATCTCCACCTCCTTTTGCATTGTAGCCCTTGCTTTGGGGTCTGAAAGTATGGTAGGACAAGGAACCTGATAAGGCTGGGGTGCTCTCCGCTACTTTGAACCATGTTTCAGTGACTGTACAAATGTCAGCATCTTCCAGGGTAAGGAATGCTTGCAATGAGTGCAGTTTCATGTTAAGACTCCTAGCAATTAGCAGCATGACCTTTAAATTTTGTTTAGAAGAATTTTTCACACTGGTAGTTTTTTCCTATGACTTTGCTTAAAAAAGGTACTATGGAGGATGCAAGAGCATTTGCCAAAAGCGTGAAGCCCAAGAGAGACAGATGAAGGCCATCTCTGGCAAAACTTCATGGTCTGTCAGTCATGTCTTCCCAGGCTGTCAGGTACTGGATACCCTTGGGAATGACACCAGAAACTAAGTCAATTGTTAAAGTCAATCATTTTCTGTTTGTACTGAGACATCATTCTGGGTGACAGTCGGATACTGCTTAAGGCTACTGACATACCTCCCTGGGACACATATTCAGTGAGCTTAATCATGTCTCTCTTCATATAGTCCAGGGAGGTACATCTAAAGTCATTCACACCAACATAGACTATGACAGAATCATAACGATATCTGTTGTTGAGAGACTTGAGTGCGTGAGTGATATGGCAGATTCCAGCACCTGACAAGCAACCTACCGTGACTATCCCCATGTCTAGCCTAGTGAGGGGCAATTCTGTATGTCTCATGATAGAGTATCATATGACTAGTATATTGGGTTTGTGGCTGGGCCTTAGAGGCTGTGAGACACAGGCATGTGTATTATGTGTGGTGTTTGGTGCAGTTGATTGTGATGTGTGTGTGTGTGTGTGTGTGTGTGTGTGTGTGTGTGTGTGTGTGTGTGTGTGCTTTTGCCTCGGAGGTCTCTTGTTTAGGTATGTTTTTGTTGAGAACCTCCACATATGTAGTAATGTACTGTACAGGTGTAGGTGGTGTTAGAGGTCTGGTGCTTGTGGTGTTTGTGCAGACAGCCTTCTCAGTGTCAGATGTACTGGGTTGTGATTGAGACAGCAAGTATTCTATGTTCTTAATGTAACTTCATCTCTCACATATTGTGCTTCTAGGTGGTAGAAAAAGAGGGTTGTCCGAGTACATGAGGCAGTTGCTACTCTGTCTCAGGATACCCATATCAGCAAGACTAGCAGGAGAAACCACAGGAAATTGTCCATCCATGGTTATCAGAATCTGTGGAAGAGAGCTAAAGGATGGTAGAGTGGGTACTATCGGAATAGAGTACCTATAGGCATGAGTAGGTCTGGATAAAATCACTGTAGTTGAAACAAACAAATAATCTAAACGAAAAAACTTGATTGTTAACTGGAAAGCACACCCAGAGAACTGTAAAAAGAATATAAATGTTAAGCACCAATTTTATTGCAAAATGCTTTCTGTTCTGCAAAATAAACGAACTTCCTTAGACAAGCTCCTTGTCTGAGGAAGTTTGGCTATTTAGCAGAACAAAAAGCGTTTTGGAATAAAATTGGTGCTTAAAATCACTGTAGTTGCAAGGGAGGAAGCCAGTTACACAGGAGTGCTGGTAAGGTGAAAATGCAACTGGGATACCTCACAATGGGTTAAAATAGGACACAGCAGCAGTGCACAATGAGCAAACAAGTTCAACACCTTTCAAACACATGGTATAAATTCCAGAAAAGATGGAAGAATCTAGAAGCTTGAATTACTACTCAGTCCTGCTAGCCCCTGCTCATTCAACCAATCACTTACGCTAGAGAAGGGCTGGCAACTCTGTTTCTCTCGCTAACAGTGAAGACAAGACACTACCAGCAGAAGATAGCTGCCAGAAAGACAGGAAACTCAACCAATAAAACAACCAGGCCTGGATAACAGCAGGCCTCTATCCAGACTATGCTACCTGACTAGAACACAGACACTTCACAAAAATGCACAGAAAAGCATATATATATATATATATATATATATATATATATATATATATATATGTATTGATATATATATATATGTATTGATATATATATATGTATAGATATATATATATATATATATATATATATATATATATATATATATATATATATATATATTGATATATACACATATGTATGTAGACCACAAAATGTTAACATTTCAAAATCAACCACAAAAAGTCAAATTTCCAAAAGTCAACAAGCTACTATGTATGCCCTGAAAAGCAATCTTGGTGCATGCAAAGCCCCATACCTCCCACACCCCCTGCTAATTATATATGCTTACTCCAAGACTGTACAATCCCAGGGAATATTTCCCTACCCCAAAAAACTAAGAAATGTACAATCTCATACATCTGTTAGTTGTCTGTGTAGATGACCATATTTTGTTAACTAAACGGATGATTTTATATATATATATATATATATATATATATATATATATATATATATATATATATATATATAGTTAATGTTTGATGTCACTGTAATAAAAGTATCTTGATTGCATACATTATTAGAAAGTGTAAATTAGTGACAGTATACATTATTAGAATGATAATGGGAATGATCTACATTGTAAATTTTTGTCACACAGATAGGGTGCTACGAAACATGAGTTTAGTTGACCATGCTGTTTAAGATGCAACTGTACAGTAATGTGTATATGTAAAATTGTGAATGTACCTGTAAGTTTATACAATATTTAATTATTTTATTACAGTTGTGATGAAAGGAGATACTGCCAGCCCAGCTAGCTGGAATTTTGTAAATAACTATATGTCATTGGTGGATATCGAAATGATTTATACAAGATGTTTGTGGTACAAATATATTAGAACTGTATATCATGTGTATATCAAACTGTTCTACAGATGCTTGTCTTGAAAAGGGTATTTGAAGAGTGCAGTTTGAAATGTAGCCACAGTGTTGTCTACTGGAACAGAACAGAAATGCATATGCACTATTGTAACTGTTTAAATGTATATACTTTAACAGTGTAAACTGAAATACAGAGGTTAACTTCAGAAAAATAACTGAAATTAAATTACTTTATGGCTAAGCCATAAAAGATGGTATCTCAGTTTTCAATAAGCAAGAGACACAATGTCTGTACTAGGAAACTTTCTGTATTGTCTTTAGGTGAAATAATTACTAGTCTTGAAAGCATGAAGGAATGCAATTATTTTACGACTTCCAGCATCTGCCAGACATCTGAGGAGAAGCCTTTGTCTGTATATTTTTTACAGGTAAATGCTAAATACTGCCAGCTTCAACAGTGGTTGTTTGACCTGGGAACTAGCAGTCAGATGACAAAAAAATGATGTAATTCTGCAAATAATCCCAGCAGTAATATTTGAGATATTAATTTTAGAAGTCTCTTAGTGAGACAGAGCATTCTGCATTCTGTCTTGGACCTGACAACAACTTGAAGGTCCATTCACCACATCTGCCTTGCTCTATTACTAAGTTCTTAGGTTATAGTAATTCTCTTAAATACAGTCAGGAATATAGTGAAGCTTAGTTTAGATATTTTTCTTTATTTATTTGAGACTGTCCTGCAATGTTGTTATAAATATTTCCTGTGGTTTTGAACTCTGATGTCACTGTGAAAATCTATTCAGTATTGTCTTATTATTTTATTATTTATTAAATATATTTAAACTTTTAATCATGGCTGATATGTGTAGAGATATTTAAGTTTTGAGAATACTTGCATATTTTTGGTGAGACTGTCTGGGCCACTTCTAATAGCCTTGCTCTTGCTCAAACTACCATTTGTGTTAATATTAATATTACACAGTAAGATTGGACACCCTTTGTTAAGGGCCTTAAGGTAGTTGGCAGGAGTGACTGGTGGCAATAAAAACTACCTTATAGTCTAGGCAGAAGTGGGCATAGCTAGTAAACCTGTACCAGTCTTTCCCAGGTGTGTGTGTGCATGTGTGTGTGTGTGTGTGTGTGTGTGTGTGTGTGTGTGTGTGTGTGTGTATATATGTGTGTGTAAATCAAACCTTAAAGAATGTGTGTGTCAGCTACCTGGGCAGGGACACAGTGCACTGGTTGGACAGAGAGGGTGCTGGAGGTCTTGGCTTGGTCACTCAGCTGAGTATATGTTTATGAAACTGTACTTACTTCTATAGATTTTTCTTTTTGTCAAATTTTGAATCCTGGGATTCAGAAAGGGCTACCAGCAGCAACAGCAAGCCCTATCATGGACAGACAACCACTCACAAATGCCATTTCAGATTCAGAGACGGACCCTTCACAGTGATACTACATGGTGTGTAGAATCTTCATGTTAGGCCATATACATAAAAATGATACATCCTAATGAAGTATTCCCGGGGATCTGCTAATGCTAAGTAGCCAAGTGCTGTTCCCCAGAAATGTCTCTAGGAGATTTACACAATCAAGAATCACTCGACTGCAGATTAGCATTGCCAGCTAAGATGATTCACATGGGCAAGATACTGCATTCCTGGATTACTTCCAATAGGCGAGACCACACTGCAGGTAAATATAGGGAAGTTTAACAGATAAGTAATGATGGGTATGTGTATGTGTATGTGTGGGAGGTCAGTGTGCATATCTATGGGGTTATGAATTATATATGATTTCTTTATGTGTCTGTCTGGGTGATCTGGGGTTAATTAGGGAATAAAAAACTCATAAAAGGACCGAGTCAACATGATGTATGAATAAATGAAGCCACTGAGCATGAAATAGTTAGGGGATAATTAGTGTCAAGGTGCATGTGTATACATGGGTGAAAGGGCAAGCATCTCCATGAGTGCAAATGAGTATGGAGGACATCATGTACATTGAATGTCTGTGTGTGTATAAGTGTCTTCATGTGTGTGGGAAAGGAAATAAGGAAGGTGATTTTGCAAATGCATTGCATGAGGGTCCAAAGGTCATTATCACTGAAAAGTATGTTTAGCACTAGCAATGATTACACCCAGTTCAGAGACATGCAAATTAGTTGATATCGCTGTCTTCTTGATTGTGGCTAATCTTATAGAGTCATAGGTTCATAGCTGCTGCATACTAGATTAATGACTACCAAAGGGGGCTTTATAAGACCAGCCAAGAATCCTAATTATATCAGTCAAGTTTATGTGCCTTAGACATTATTTAAAAGGGTTTATTTAAGCTAAGGCAAGATTTATAGGCTGCATCTGTCAATTACCCATGGCCTATTTCCGATTTCCAATCTACTGGTCCAGGATTAGGGAAGAACTCTGCTTCACATAGATGGGAAGCCTGTTAAATTGAAGAGGAATTCTCTGAGATGCATACCTGTTTCTCCAGCTTGTCCTATTTATGTCACAAGCAAAGTTTAAATCCCTAGATCAAGTAATTCTAAAGCTATTTGTTTTGAGGATTTGCAAAAAGTCTGTAGTGAGTTCCATGGATGCCTTGTATGCCAGGCATAGACCACCTGTCAACAGTCTGTAGGAAACAAAGTATACAGGTTGAGCTTTTAGGCAGTCTGCATGCTGTTTACCCACTGCATTCCTTTTGTGAAAAACCTCTGTGTGCCTTTCAGTTATTCCCTGTGCCTGGTCAAGCACATACCAAAGGGGTAGTAATACTCAATAATGGGCCTGAAGAATGCAAAATACAGTGGAACAATGGCTTCCTTAGACCTAGATGCCATGCCCTTTCTTATAAGCTGAGCAACATAGAATGATTTTATTAATACCTTAGACACATGCTGGTTGAAAGCCAGATTGATATCTACATACATACCCAAATCATTGACTACAGATTCTACTCTTAAGGTTGTGCTATCAATGAGATAATTTCCTATGGCTGATTTCCTAAATGGTGAAATTTGAGCTAATACCTAAAGCCTGGTCTGTGCTTTGAATCTTGCATCTGCCACTACAGAGTCTGATTGTGTAGCCACTGTATTACTTCTTGTTTCTGAATCACATTTTACGTGATCCCACAAAATGTAAATTTTGGCCACTGCAGTTTATGAGAGAGCAGTGATTTTTTATGTATCCCGGCCACCATAATATTTTGTTGAATGCTACAGAGCCAGTTTGTGCTACTATGAAACACACTGCAAAATGACATTTTGCACTGTTTCACATTGTGTCTTTCACATTGTGTCTTTTAATGTTGGATTTCTGTCAAGACTAGTAGTACATGTATGACAGTCTCCAGTTTCTGTGTGTGTGTGTGTGTGTGTGTGTGTGTGTGTGTGTGTGTGTGTGTGTGTGTGTGTGTGTGTGTGTGTGTGTGTGTGTGTGTGTGTGTGTGTGTGTGTGTGTGTGTGTGTGTGTGTGCGCGCGCGTGTGTGTGTGTGTGTGTGTGTGTGTGTGTGTGTGTGTGTGTGTGCGTGTTTGTGCATTTCATATATTGGAAGCTAATGACTGACTTTGAATTGTACTGATAATGAGGTTTTCTATTGTTGTCAAATTTTGTCATTGGCTTCCACTCATCTGATTGTAGCTTCCGCTGCAATGTCTCTCTACTGGCACACCAACCAGGTGGCCAGATGCACAAAATGGTCCCTTCCATCCCGCCCCAATCAATTAAGTCCCATTTCTGTGCCCTGTCACCAGCCACTCTCAACTAACTGTAGCAAACTGTTTGATATAGTTTGTACAGTTCATACCCTGCATGCATGCAGAGTTTCAGTACTCATGTTTTAGATTAACAAAAAAAAAATAATCTTTTTTAAACTGGAGCAAACTGCTTGCTACAAATGTAGCAAATGGTTGCTACAGTTTATACCCCATCTGCACGGAGCAGTACAGCACTCTGGTTTTAGTTAAAACAAAAAAGATGTTTTTTTTTTTTTTTTTTACTTTTAAACTATAGCAAACTGATTGCTACAGTTTCAACCACACACAGAGCAGTACAGTGCTCAGGGTTGACCACAATGACAATACCGGCTTTTAAAAGCCGGTATTGCATTAACAAAAGGTCCGGATCTGCTGGTTGCAGCCCCCAGCACTTTATGCTGGAGGCACTTGCCTGTCTCACCTTGCACCAGCTGCGCTACTGCATCTGAAGCCTTTGTGAATAATTCACAAATTCTAACCCTGTAATATTTCTAGCAAGGAATCACTGTAAAGCCATCCTGAGCAAATGCAATTTCATAATTTGATTTGCACCAGAAACCCTTTCCTACTAGAGCAATCCAAATATGTTACCTAGATCCATAGAGGTCTAATGGAGCACATTTTTAAATTTTACTTCATAGAAAATTTTATTTTGATGTTTTTTATATATGCAGTTTCCTAACTCTAGATTTTCTGTATGAGACATAATGTTTTATTTTGGAGCATTGCTCTGTTTAGTTTAACTGCATGATCTTGAAGGTAAGGGTTGTATGTGGTCTCTTGGCAACCATATTGTGTATTTTGCTTCACAGCCTCTTCTGAAACATCTGTGTCCTGCCTTATAGGCCATACAAATCTATTCATTTGAATCAAGATGTAGGGAAAAAAAACCGAACTTAATTTTAAAAAGGTGTTATTGAGCTGGTGGTGTAGCTCTTAGTTATTCAGGTCTTTAGGCAGTACTACAGTAAGCAATATATTTCAGATTAATGGCAAGCAGGTGTGTGTGTGTGTGTGTGTGTGTGTGTGTGTGTGTGTGTGTGTGTGTGTGTGTGTGTGTGTGTGTGTGTGTGTGTGAGTGTTTGTGCAGACAAGCAAGGTGGATTAATGGTGTCTGGGGCTTTGTTGTGCAGTATTCCTTAATTCAAGTGTAAAAAGTCATAGAGTATTTCTAATTTTGATTAAAAACCAAAGCATCAAATTAAATGCATAGACCAAGTTCATAATAGCTGTTGCTCTTATAGCATTCTTGCTGCCATGGACATCAGTTTAACCTCATAATTAAATTCAGAAATCTGCACTTGTACAGAATGAAATTAAATCCCCCAAAACTACATAAACTCTGTTAACAACAGCACTAAAAGCTGCAGTATGAAAATATTATCCAGCAAGTTATAGTATAAAAATGTTTGGATGCAAAACTACCACTTGTCTTTCTTTCTTTAGGTATAGCCAATATAAGCTCTATGACCCTTAGAAAAACCTCTTTCTCTGCCCATGTTTTGATTATTAGTTGCTGCAACTCTGTCTGCATAGTCTGCATCTTTTCATGTGTCAAAAAAGGCAGACGGTTGACCTGTCACCTTTTGATTGCAAGCACTCTATTACTCTGTTTACATCATCTTCCATCGTTTAGTCATAAAAATAAGGAAAGTACAACATGAAATTAAGAAATACTGTCAGCTTCTATTCTTTTTAATAAGCCCACAAAACCAAACGTGGTCTAAATCTCAGTACACAGCAGAAACATTTGTACTAACTTTTTAACTTTTTTCCAAGAATCTGAATGTTTTTTGCAAAGAGAAAACATTTAAAGAATGAAGATTTTGTACTTCAAAATCTAAATTTGCATTGCATTTCCCTATGTGACTAGTGTACTTTTAATGAAGGACGTATGAAAAAAGCAGTTTTTTGAAGGGCAAAATGAGAACTGTTCTTTGTGATTACGGATAGTTGAAAGATGTCCTAGTATCAGTGGTCCATCAATGCCTCCCCGACTCCTAGATGGAATCAAATATAAATTACATTTTAGAATGTATCAGCATTGTGTGTGTGTGTGTATGTGTGTGTGTGTGTGTGTGTGTGTGTGTGTGTGTGTGTGTGTGTGTGTGTGTGTGTATGTGTGTGTGTGGCATGAGGCTTTGGCTGTAGCAGTATTCAGCAGTTATTATAAAGCTGCAGCATTTTCATGGAGTTTCATGTACTTTGAGGGTCTTTTGATGGTTGTGTACCTGTAAGTTTATATATGTGTCTGTACATGCAATGTTAAAGCACACACTCACTATACAATATTGTAAGAACGGGGGAGGATTTAAATGTCAAACGTGTGGGCTGTAAAATAAGAACTGGAAATGAACTATTCGGCCATATTACTCATATTTAAGCCAGAGTAGATGTAAATGGAATGGCAGACATAATGGTTTACTTCTCTTTGAATATTTTTGAGTGTGTTTATCTGCAGAAGTGAATGACATTCAGAACCATACAGGGAAGTCATTCCTGACTTCAACTGCAGCTTGGTCTTTGATGCATAACAATTTGCAACCATCTCAGGAATATGTGCATGACATTGATTTCCCTCCCCCACTTCAAGACTGGAAAAATTGCTTAAGTGCAGAAAATTGCCCATTATTAACTTGTTATTACTGCCAAACATGTATTTGGAATGAAAGGGTTTTCATCTTCCTAGTACACTCATGCAATGAAATGTTTTACAAATGTTTTGTAATTTCTTTTACCAATTCTCTATTTCCATTTCACAGAGTTTTTAGGGGGAATCAAAGTGTCTTAGATCCAGTTTTCTTTTCATTACCACTATTTTATTATGGTGAAGCATTTATTTAGGCTTCTGTTTTTGTACAAACATAATGTTATTTATGTCCTGTAGTTACTTTTATTTACTCCCTCAGTTTTACTTTTACTTTTCCGACTCCTGATGCTGAAAGTAAGAAGTAGGTGAGTGTGTGTATTAACTGAATTAGATGTCTGATCTGCAGACAGTTTTCAGCTATGTTGATGTGGGCCTCAAGGGTAAAGATAAATGCATAAATATGTAAAAAAAATACACACACAGACACACACACACACAGGCACACACACACACACACATGCTTAGATGTGCGGAGTATATAATATAAATGCACATATATGTATATATATATAGAGATAGAGAGAGAGAGAGAGAGAGAGAGAAAAACAAAGAAATATATGCAGTGTATATATATATATATATATATATATAT
The DNA here is from genome assembly GCF_019279795.1 of Protopterus annectens. Taxonomy (NCBI): domain Eukaryota; kingdom Metazoa; phylum Chordata; order Ceratodontiformes; family Protopteridae; genus Protopterus; species Protopterus annectens. The sequence goes on along the minus strand of NC_056741.1, from coordinate 1,272,771,439 downwards.
ATATATATAATTATTTCGGCTTTTCCCGGTTAGGGGTCACCACAGCGGATCACCTGTCCGCTCGTGATTGGCAGTGGAATTTTTGCAGTGTCAAGTTGCCAGCCTGGCGCCCAACCTTCCACAGAAGGCACACACACACACATGCACTCACACCTAGGGCCAATTTAGAGTGTCCAATCCACCTGCAGCATGTCTTTGAGATGTGGGAGGAAACCGGTACACCCGGAGGAAATCCACGCGACCACAGGGAGGACATGCAGACTCCGCACAGAAGGCACCCCAGCCAAGGATTGAACTGGAGTACCTCTTGCTGTGAGGCGACAATACTAACCACTGCGCCACCGTGGCCGCCTATATATATATATATATATATATATATATATATATATATATATGTGTGTGCGTTTGCTTAGAGAGAGGGAGAGATGGGGGTATGGCAGAGGCCCTGTGTAAGTAGATATGACTGGATTATTTCCTGTGTAAATGGCTGCATCAGAAAGTGGTGGTAGTGCTGATATGTATTAAAGGGTGATTGTAGTATTGTATGGCAGATGAATAACTGAAGATCTGAAGTATGGCTGCTCTGACTTGGGAGAATATGGAAACTCCTGACATTTAGTAAAAAAGGTCAGAAATGAGGCAATAACCTTGGAACTCTAAGAGAGAGAGAGAGAGAGAGATTATCACTTTGCCATTATACCAGCTATACCTTGCAGATAAGTAGTTCTGGGAATTGCTGGTATGCTACAAAAGGGACATTGGCTGGTAGAGGTCCAGGTAGCTGCTGCCTCATTCTGCACCATAGCTGACCCTGCAGAGAGATAGAGAAAAGAAAATAGGGTAAAGAAAGATAGCACATTAGTACATAGGTGTATGACACATTAATTTAACAGCATATACCCTGCCCACCTGAGGTTGTGGGTTAGGAAAATGGTATAGGTGTTTACCTCACAAACAAAAAATACAGGTTTTGAGTCTCATTAAGAGAAACTGAATTGGCTTAAAAATGGTCCCCAAAGGCAGCTAACCTAGTACTTATATCATCAGTAAGAAGCATTAGGGGGATTGGTTTGACATAATGGTACAGGATTACATTTTGACCTTGGGTTATTAGCTAGGCTTAAAATGGGACTTCAAGGTAGTCAGTGAAGTATTGACTTTTGAATGTATGGAGAGCCAGGCCCTTCTCTTTATGCAGTCTTCATGTTTCAGTATCACCTCTTTTAGCACTGTAAAGCACAAAACAGAGCATAACCAGTTTAATAGTTCATTTATAACAGAAGGCAAGATGAGCAAAAGGTTGTTGCACTGCTTACAGTATTGTGCAGGGTGTGAGCTTTGACAACATGGTAGCAGACAGAGTGGTGGCCAACAAAGGGAGTAAGGCTGACAGTACTAAGGCTATTGTGTCAGCCAGTGACAACCCTGCATAGGCACACACTGATCCTCTTATGTAACTCAGATGTATACATGTATTTTCTTGACATCAGAGCAAAAGCAGCATCCAGAAAAATTCTTCACAGTAGAGGCAATAGTGCTATTGTAGGCCATCTGCACACAGGGTATATGCATCCTTGACAAAGATAAAGCAAGAAAGGCTTTCTAGTAGCAGATGTGGCAGAGAGTTATACAAGACCCCAACTGTGTAGGCATCTATTATAATACAACAATACAGTTGCCTCACAGGTTAATTCATATGATACTGCATGCCAACATGAATGCACAGGATATCACCAAGGATAGATCCACCAGAGGAGGAGAGCCACCTCATGAAGATGGAGAAGATACTAGTGACATTGCCTGAAACAAGTGAAAAACATCCTCATTCCTCACAGTGGCATAGATGTGGAAGCTGGGCTGGTGACAATTGCCCGAGTGTCTGTACAGGATGTACCAGCTTAGTAATACCATGTCCCATTTCCATTGTAGAGTTATCCACTAGTGTGAATGTCTTAGTCATCAGAACACCTATGCATCTCTATTCTCCAGGTGCACTGGAGTTGAATCATTGACAAACTGCACCACAGGGTATGGATGTGCCCATAGGCTAAACAGATTATTAGCATGTAGCAGTATGTGTTCCATGTATCATTGGCAGTGACACATATATTTCAGTGTTGCCTTAAGTATTCTGTCGCTGTGGTTTCACTGTATACTCTGGTGGAGGGTCCAGTACAACAGATTGGCATATGCCTGATGTTGGTTGGTCACCTCTGAGTGATCCACCCTCTATATGACACAGTGAGATGACTGAATGGCACACACATGTCCCCAACAGGTGCTTGCAGATGAAGGGGCAGGATAAACATCATGTATCTCATGTTTAGTTGGATGTTTGGTCCATATTAGCTTCACACAGGTCATACAGAAGACACTGGTACAGATGGCATCCATAAGTCACAATGCCTCCAAGTTGCATGCTGTAAATGTAGAAAAGAGTTCTATAGGTGAATGTTGTCAATCATGACTCCAGTACACTCCCTGACCTGGGTTTCACCCTTGACATATGTCAGCAGATATGTGATCCAGGCAATGACAACCACTGCACACACACACCACGTTGGAGATATTGAGTATGCTCTGTGGCCTGCATGAGGTCTTGTCAACTCGGCAGGGACTAATTGACATCCTGCAATGCATGCAGTTTTACGTGACATAGAGGGACCTACAGTAGATTTGTTTTGCTGAGGTCAGTGGCAGCCATATTATAACAAGTACTGTCTCCATGAAGATAATGGAAAACACTCTCTGTGTCTATACAGGGGGCTTCATGCACAGTACACAGTCCAAAGCTGGGTATATGCTGATGGTATACCCTGCATCAGAGGCCACATGACTGTCATTTCTGTCCTCTGTTGCCTCTGCCCCATAATCATGACAGATACTCATCTGGCTCCACTGTAGGGGTAGCTCAACAAACAATGCATTCTGAGTCATGCAGTTCCATGTGATTCGTATCTCCTGTTGGCCTACTGAGTACCATACATAGCTGTGGCCATTTCTGGGGTCATGTGTGCTTACCATATTCTGCCTCCTACAAGGGCAGGGGCACAGCAAAGTTCCAATGCATACTCTTAAAATGCCCTGCCATTCATCAGACAGTGTCCCTCCAGTCCTGCTACTGTGAGGCCAGTCTGTTCACACAACCAGTGTTCACAACACACTCCACTTTGACCTTGGAGGATATTATCCCTGACTCTCCCTAGCTTTGTAGCTACATATGTAGCTACCATGTTGACCTCCCTTAACCCTCCCATCTAGTTACTATTGCTTTACCCTATTCCTCATCATACTATGGGGCTAAAAAGAGATATACTTGTTTGTATAGCATCAGAATTAGTAGATTCCAGAATTCTGCTTCAGATGCCATCACGGGAGAACACTATTAATAAATGCATTCATAGTTTGGGAGGTTTGGCATAATGGTTAAAGTCTTTTCTGCATGGGCACAAGGTGCAATGTTTGTTTCTTACCTTGGTTTGTTGGCTAGGCTTAAAATGGCCCTTCAAGGAAGTGACCCTAGTATTCACTTATTAACCTATTAATCATGGTGGCCACCCCACCGATACATAGTTTCATAGTTTCATAGTTTAGTACTAGGCTATCTGCCCTGGGGCATTTGTAAGCCTAGCCATAGTGATGTGGCTTTTGCCACCCCATGAAATGGTACAAAAAATGAACAGAATAAATTTAGAATACTGTGCCTCTGTCTAGTAGTGACACAATGAAGGTCCCCTTATATAATAGAATTAGTTTACTGTGCCCCTGTCTAGCAGTGACACAGATGTGACCCCTGGGGTAAACTTACGATCTCCCATCCACTCATCAAGATTTCTCTTGAAGAGAGTCAGTGAGGGGCTCTGCCTAATACGAACTGGGATCTTGTTCCAAAGCATGGGAAGCCTCTGGGTTATCCCTCCAGCATGTCCTATTCATACTTGTGCCGAGGTTTAAGTCTTTAGCTCTCGTGGTCCTGATGGATTTGGATTTTTTGAGGTGGAGCATGTCCATCAGATCTTGATTGGACATGGCCTTATACGTCAGGCAGAGATCACCTCTGAGCAGGCGGTATGCTACTGAATAGAGCTGAAGTTTCTTTAGTCTGGCAGAATAAGACATATGTTGGAGACCCTTGATCCTCTTGGTGAGGTACTTTTGTGGTCTCTCCAGCTGTTGCAAATGCCGGGTGAGGTACATACCAAATGGGGCATTGTGCTCAATCATGGGTCTGATGAGGGAGGAGTATAGGGGTACAATGACTCCTTTGGCTTGTGAGGGTATGGTAATGACTGATACCACAGTGGCCAGTTAATCCACCGTTCTGAATTGCCTGGCTGTTTTAATGCATGCATCAGTTTTAGTCGGTCATCCCCGTGTCATGATTCATAGTCATGGACCAGATGCAGCCTCTTTGCCAGTGTCAACAAGTATTGTACCCCCTTTGATAATTCCTCACTTGACTCAGACCACCTGCTGCTGCTACCACAGGTCTGACACCCCCCCCCCCCCGGGACTAATAAGTTCTATACAGCAACTACTTTCATAGCATCATATTGCATAGAATGGCAGAGATCAAAAATATCTTGTTGCAGTGTGCCAACAGATGTGCCCAAACAGGAAAAGTGATCTTTCATCAGTCTGATCACATTTGATAATATTCCATGTTTGTGGAAATGCAGTGCTGTATGCTAGAATCAGGGCTGCTGCAGACAGGGTCCATCTGCTGTGGCACCATTATTAGTGCTCTACTGTCTACAGCCATAAGCATGTCCAGCACTGAGTAGCAGGCAGTGTGTGTACCTATCAACTCCATGACCCTGTGGAAAGTCACCTTGCAGGAACAGTAGGCAGTGGTCACACATGTGCCAAATGTGTGAATAATGGGAATCATTCGGAAGGTTGATTGACACATTGAATGTAATACCCAATGCATTGCACACCACCTGTCAGTTGAGGAATGGAAGCCCTTCCAGATGATATTCTGGACATCAACATACCTCTCATCTGCTACTGTTTTACAGGAAAGTTCACATTTTCAGCCTGATTTATTCTTGCACATAATGTTTCTATTTTTGGTGGTATGTCCTTATTTTCAGGTTTAATTTATCCCTTCACACAATTTTCTGAATTCCGCCTCACCACATGCAATTTTAATGCCATCTAGTACACAGAAAACCACAGCACATGAACAGCATACTTGTGGAACTCATATTTTAAGGAAAGAGGACAGACATTTTATATCTCTCTTTTTCAGAAGAAAAATAAATGAATGACCTTGTGTGGTAGAATTTTGCATTACAGATCATTAAAGACTACCGATTTTACACTCTCTCTCTCTGAAAATGTGCTTGTATTTTCCCATCATTTTTGTGGCCTTGTTTTTAACCATGTTTTTTGAGCAGTATCCCACATTGCTACACAAAGCAGGAAAATGTATGTTTTATTTAGTATTTAAATTTTATGCTATTTAAATGTTCTGATTTTTTATTGCGTGTTCCTACTTTTCAGGAGTATTTGTATGTATTTTCAGTTCTGCAGGCTTAGAGGTATGGACACCATGTTCAGTCAGTAGGGGCCCTGATCGCAATATGGATGCAATCATCATCTGCCAGGACCTTAGGGAAACAGACTATAGGATCACAGGAGGTTACTAGGCTAATGGCCCTGGGACCCTTACAAGCCTAGCCAAGAGTTTATCCCCAAAAAGAAACCTCAGTCAGCACCTGTATGTCATAAACCATCCATATAGTTGTAGTTCTCTCCTCTGCTGTCAAACCAAATATGCTCCGCCACATGCCACAGCATCACATTAAGGAAATGCTGTACGATTCATAAGACTGACACATGCAAAACTCCTAATGTATCGCACCAGATACTTCAAGGTTTGCATGTTAAAAATAGTTAATGCTATGCAGACCTTTGTGTCTACTGAAATAATTCAATGCATATCTTTAGATAAGATATCAGGGCAGCACACGTCTATAAGATCCTGAATGGTGTCTCTTTTCAACTACTTTAACAATGTCCTGAGTATGGGGGTAGTAGTAGTAAGGGATTCCTATCAATGTATATATTAAACAAATGACGGAACCCTAAAAGATCGAAACCCAAAAATTCCCCCCAAAACTCTATAACAAATTCTTTGGACAATATTTATGCGGTGGGGGGAATAAGCCATCCCTGCACCCCCCGCACCACTTATTAATTATATATACCAACTCTGAGATTGTAACACAGTGGGGAAAAGGCTAAAACCCACTCCTCACTGTACTGCAGTCATGGACAGCAAGCTACTAGAATTTGTCACAGTACTATAGTTCATATTTTCCAGCCTTGAGCAGTTTTTTTTTTAATTTATTTTTTGTCCAGCTGCTTTGTCGACTTTTGATTTTTGACAGTACTATGATGTTGACTGAATGTGCCAGTAGCGCATGCATTCAGTATCCTGACCAGTCATCACAATGAATGACACCGGTGGAAAGATAGCCACTGGTGGTCCCATCACTGATGTAGAGCATGATGATCTCTATCATACTGGACACTGGCTGCAAAGGCAGGCACTAATACATGTTGTTCTAATTAATACTGACCCTACTCCTAACATGATAACCTGAACGAAGATCCTGCAAACTGTCAAATCCTCGTCATTAGAATAGGTGATCATAGCAGCTGTCCACACTAAATGTATGTTTTTCTAAATCACGATGCCATGCTCAAAGTTTTCGTTTGTATATGCAATGTCACTCAGCATTTTAACACTCATTTGCATGCTGACAAACCTTCATTTACATACCAGGCACACCATGCAATTTCATCTGTAGCAGAGTTGCAGTACCATTCACTGCATTATTTTACATAAACTATGTGCTAATTTTTTTTAAATCGCCCTATATCATCATGGAATAAAAGGCATTTCCACACAGGCTAACATTTAAACAAGAAGTGAAGGAGAAAACGACTACACTAGGGGTGATTGAAGTATAAAAGCTTGCTATAATATTCGGAAATGTGCAATGAAAGTTCATTTAAGATGTGAAAACATCACACAACTGATTGTTTGCCTCCAGTATAACAGGTCTTTTCAGTTAGGGATGTGCTGAGTATCCCAGTGTATACTTTTGAAACATAATTTATTTTGTGCATTTTTTTTTTCAAGTAAAGATGATGATGATGATGATGATGATGATGATGATGATGAAGACACAAGGGAATTTAAATTTTAAAGAGCCATGGCATAGTGACCATCATTTTATTTTATTAAGTTACAGATTTTGTTGGATTTTTTTCAGAGGATCTGGTTAGCTGAAATATTTTTGTTTGCATCTGTCATTTCATGAGATTTTCTTTTAAATAAACTGAACAGATCAAATTCAGTACTATTAAAATAGTCAGAAAATGTGGGTTTTGAACTATGAAATGCATGGTAAGATGAAAGAGCGGCATTTTATGACATTCCTGGCTTTCAGTACAAAACACTGTGCCTTGGTAGACATTTGTTAGATATACGTTTATTGAATGGTAACACTGTTTGTTCTTACTTTCTTTTTTAATATGCTGTGTATATGAGAGTATAGTATTTACAGAATATTGGCTGTATTACCTGCTTTCAAATGCTATCGCTTTATATTCCTCTCCCCCATTCTTACCCATACCTATTTTTCTCTGTTCTTCCCGTCTGTGACTTGGCCTGCAGGCATGTATTCAGACAATCTGCTATAGTGAAAAAAAAGAAACAAAAGCAGATAGCAGAAAGTGAGCAAAATTATGGCCTATATTCTGAGGAGCACCATTAAAAAAGCAGTCACCCACAGACTTATGACTTCACTGTTATTAAGCTAACCCAAATAAGCAGAATGCATTTACAGTAGGAACCACAGGAGCAGGAAGAGCTGATGGCTGACCTGAAAGGCCTTCATGTTATGCTGTGAAATGGAGGCAGCTTGTTAGAAGCTTAATATTAATTTTCTCATAATAATCCAACATATTTGCTGAACTGTGAGCTATACAGTGAGATACTTCACCGTGTTCCCTGAGGTGTGACCCTCCATCGGGTGCCAACACTGGCTGCAGCATGCTGTAATTTAATAATATGGACAGAGTCCCCACCAGAGAGAGAGAAAGAGAGAGTCAGAGATGATAAAATGCACTAATCAGTCACAGAACTGATCCCTGGTGGAAGGGCAATCATATTTATGCTTGAGGTTCAATTATAAACTGATTTTTCTACAGTGCTCTTGTGGGCTTTTCAGTACAAGCAGAGTTCTTATCTATTGCAGCCCTCCCCTCCAGCAGCACCTGCTGAAAATGAGGACATTACTGGGATTCTGGCTAGCACAGTTCAATCAGTAATACACTGATATGCTGGCAGGTATGTGACTCTTGGGAAATGTAAAGTTGGTGAGAGTATTTCATATTCTCATTTCATAACATGTAGAGGCAAGTATTTTTAATTTACTTTCAGTGCTTTAAACTGCTTCCCTCCAGAAGGTTGTTGGTAGTTTGTATTTGTGGCCGAGTATTTCATTTCTTCTGTGGGTTCCAGATGTGCCCTAGCAATTGGTAGTGGCAATATTAGAGCAGCAGCAGGGGCAGGTACTAGCCAGTAATGCAAAACAGTGGCTATTATCTTGGGGTAGGAGGGAAAAATGCCCTATAATATTAACTGTATCACACAGTGCATGTAGTGAGAAAAGGCAGGCAGAAGAATACAATTCCTGCTGATGAATTCAGACATGCTGTGTATACTGCAGATTGGAACCCAGACAGCCATGAAGCCATACATCCATGTTTCATAGTGCAACACAGAGTGCAAATTACCCTGTAACCTAAACAACATCTCAGAGTATTTAGAGCACATGAGTGAACAATAAGAGCTGTACTAAATAGTGTTTTTTTTTGTGGATAATTCATAATATCCTACATAGCCACAATATAAATAACTACATTGTGGAGACTTTAAGAAAACCACGGGCGGCCATATTATCTAGTCTTGACAGACATTATGGAAATGAGGCAGGGCAGACATGTTACATATTGTGATACACTGCCCACTATATACAAAGTCATAAAAGTGAATTAATGGACCTATAACTGTGAGTCCAAGAATTAATAATAATAATAATAATTATAATAAAAACAGCAGAACTAAATGAGAACAATGAATGCTGGCAATTGATTTTCCCCATTAAAGTTATTGTTTGCAGGGGTGAGCCCACTGCACCACTCAAGCCCTCCCCTTTGCTACTTATACATACTAACCCAGGGATTGCTATAGCTTGGAGAAAATGGATTACTACAAGAATCTGTGATCTCAGACTTAGTATACATAAGTCCCCGTTTTCATATTTGTAGTCTAACTGTTTCAGAATTCGCACTTACAAATCTTGGAATTTAAAACTGTTGCCTACTATACATTGTCGTATGACACACACAGTAGAGCAAACCTCTTCTGATACAGTGTCACATGGTATATGCTATTGACAGACTAGGAGGTAGCCATGTAGTGTATTAATGGTCAGAGAACCCAGGATATCATGTTTTAAATCGACATGCAGTAAACACTGCAGACAGCAGTTAAAAATCGCATGGAGTATGCTATGGTCAGACTGGTTTAAGCATAATTTTAACTTGTCCTGGAATCACATACAGAAAATAAATGTTCCTTTAGAAATACTACTTAGGAGCACAATTTTAATGCATTTTTGTGAGGTTCTGCCCCTGCAACACACATTTGGGGGACTGCTCCCTCCCTTAAACATTTTTTCTAACATTTCTGTTCCACGTCTCACTTTTTTTTTTTTTACTGTCGCTTTATTTGGTAGTTCACCTCCACATTCCTACCACCTTGTTTCTGTTCTTATTTCATCTTTCCTCTGTCCTCATCTACATCAGCAGGCCTTTTTAATGCAACCCCCCCCCCCGGACTCTGTAACCATAAACTCCAGTTGCTGTATGCCTCCCTGTCAGCCTCTATTTTCCTGGTCTTTATTTCCACTTCTTCTGTACCCTTGTATCTACCTCCACCCTTACTTTACTACACATTCCTTTCTGTTCACATCATGTACATTTTTCTTATCTTCAATGCCCATTGAACATGAGCTCTGCATTCACGTTGCACTGTACAAGTTTCTGTGTTGTAAGTGTTCATTTCAGAAATATAATTTTTTCCTTTAGTGACTTCAACCTGTAAATCACCTGCCAATGTCTTCTAAGTCATCATATTGTGAAGCACATGAAAATCTAGCATCACTTACTTGTAAACCATAGTTCACCCCCTACCAGCTTCCAGTCTTAATTACCTAGCCTGACAGCACATCCTAGAGTATTCTCACCTTTCACACTGCTCTGTATTCATAGGAAGCCATCCTGACAGTTACCTTTTTCTTTCCAAAACCTGTTAAATTCACTTGGTCACCTTTCCATGCACCATTCCACGTTATATTGTACCCATCCATTATTTTTCCTGATTACTTCCCCTGTTGCAAGATATATAACCAATAAATCACTAAACAAAATAATTGCTACTGGTAACTTTTATTTCCCAGACTCCTTTTCATATTCTGCAGGGCTCATTGTCCTTCCCCTCCCCTGTAACCTAGAAATCATATCAGATATTTAACTTCAGAAAATGACAGAAAAGTATACAAACTACTTAGTATTAGCCATCCAAGAAATGCTTTAATTAAGTAACAAGAAAGTCTGCTATTCGTTCATTTTCCAGTGGAAAACAGTACTACTGCCTGACAACTTCTATGTAGAGAAAACCCTGTAGTCCCCACCTGAGCTCACATATTTGAAATACTTCCTTTCTACAGATGAAACTTTACACGGATTCAGTTGTCATTTAAAACTACTAGCTCTGATCTCACTGAACAACTTTAAAGTGATGAATTATAAAAGAAAAAAAAAAAATCCATCTTGAATAGTAGCCTTAGAAAGGAAGCCTGTATTGTCACTTTTGGTGATGTTCAGGTGAACAGAACACTCTGCACGTGCAGTGACAAATAGCTTCCTTGTTCCAAATGGAGTTCACATTAGAAATCAACACCTCGGAGTGGGCACCGAGTCTAGCAAACGTGACATCCACAGAACCTTTAAAGACCCCATCTGGTAAGTAAGCTCATCCTAAGGTGTGCAATGGATTACTTCTTCTTGGTCAGCCTCTTCCAGTTAGGGAGCCTTGACCCTTCTATTTTAGGGCTGTTAACTGACTGCTGTTCACACCTGAGAAACCACAGCTGGAGGAGGAGCAGGGTGATGAAAGGTGTCGGGAGCCATTTTCAGCTGGGATACTGGTACTCAGCAGTCCATGTAAGTTGTTAAATTCTGTCCTGAAAGAGAGAGAACATGCTCAGAAGCAAGTGCTGCTGACGTTGTACAGTCCTGAGCTAGCAAACCAAGTGACAAGCAACCCAATGTTTCTGCAGTCTCTCTCAGTGTCCATCAACAGCACCATCTCTTTCACTCCCATCCCTTGCCCTCACGCACAGTCAAGCACATGTGCGTGCTAATGCACACACTAGGACTTCTCCATAGGGAGTAAATATCACTACAGGAAGGGTAAAATAATTAATTAAATCTCTATGCTGCTACCGCTCACCTGTAATATTAGTTGCGTTTTAATGTGTCTTTCAATCATTATCACTAGAAATACACTTGTTTAGGAAAGAAACACACTATCCATTCCTCTTAACAGGGATGAGCATTAGTCAAATATACTGTTCAGTGCAAACCCAAAAATGTAATCTGTGCTGGAAACAATACCTTGATAAATGATGTATGACTTTCTATCCTGAAACTGTAGTCTGTTAAGTGAAATTAAACAAGAGGTAGCAAACATTATTAAAAGGACAAAATTGCTTCCAAATTAATTTAGACTGAAAATAAAAAACAGTTACAAACCATTGTTTATATAAAAAGTATGCAAGGCCTAAACAACATGTTGTCCTACATGTAGCACCTCAAAGTCCTGTCACGCAGTATCCTAAAGAATGCTAACAGGTGACCAGTGTCTGGCATTGGACGCATCCTCTGTCCTAATACTAATGGATTTACTATACATCAGCAAGTCAAATGCCATCAGAAATATTCGGTCTAGGGATATAAACGTTTTGTGCAACATCAACAGAATGGTTTAAAGGGAAAGGTATATCTCATAGATGATACAGCTACTCTGGAACCAACTTCCCATCCACATAAAACAAAGTTCATCCATGTCCATATTCAAGTACAACTTAGATCTACAGATGGGAAACAGAAGATTTTCCCCAAGACTTCCCCCTGTACTACTAATGGGCAGATACAGCTCCTAAATGCTATATATATAATATGATTCCAGTTATTCCAATTAGGGCTAATATATAATTATCGAACATAGCATGGGTAGTCTCTAACCAAATGAGATAGGTTAATTCGAGCACAATAAAGGGAAATTGGCTAGGCTTAAAATGGCTCCCAAGTGTAGCTAGTCTAGTACATACATATCAACCTATAATAAACATTTAGCTAAATTATAAAGGCATATAAAAAGATAGAAAACTCAAATCAGTGTTACTGGAATAAGATATGATGTAAAGTAAAGTAATATAAGACAAAACAGGCATAACATGGTATGTAACAATGATAGTTAAGCTTGGCTGCATACCATTGTCACAGTAAAAGATGACATCAATGTATAGGATGCCGTATTCTCTCTAGGATAAAATAAGCACCATGATAGAAACTTAGTCCATTAGTTGCATTTTATTTCAAACATAGTGTTTAATATTATTAAAGATCAAGCTCTGCGCACTCAGTATAACAGAAATAATGAAAAAAAAGCATGGTTTGTAGCTAAGAAAAGGGAGTTCTTGCATTACATTTCATATGAGCCTACATTTTTGAGAGAGACCTGTGTGATGTATGTATGTAACCTCTTTGAATGGAGCCATGGAACCATTGCAAAATTTGAATTTATCACCATGAAAATTAGCAGTTTACTGTCATTCCTACTGTTCTGAGACATCTTGTCATTCTGGCAACAAATATAGCACACCATATGAAGGCACAGCATTTAGCAGCAGGCCAAAAACATCTACATGCTTTCACTAAAGATTAATACTTACTTAGAAAAATATCCTTTGTAAATCTGCAGGTGATCTATATGTGCAGAATATTAATGCTAAAACAGCCAAAATTAAACAGCAGTACTCTGGCAGATTTCACAGAGAATCACTACACTTTTCCATTTTAGTTGGGAAACAGAGCAGGTAATGCTGACAATGCAGTTATCTTACTATCATGGTTAAGCTTGGCTGAATACCATTGTAGTAAAAGATGGCATCAAGCTGTCATCATTAACAGTGAGCAGATTTTAGCTAAACTGACTAAAAAAAAAAACAGTGACATTGGTACAGAAATGTGCAGCCAGCTTCCACTATGGAACAGCCATATGTCAACATCTTACCAAAATAATTTAACACAGGAAACTTTTATTAATTTATTTCCTTTGTGTTATATTCATAACATTGAGGAGCACACATTTCTTTCACAAATGGATAAGTTGTAGTAGGCACAGTCTGAAGTAAACAGCATACATTTTATTAAAAGTCAGACTTAAGATTATAAACCCACAACCAACTGCTCATAGTTAAAAGTCCTGTGATAGACATTTTTAGAAGTGTGTCACACCGTGATGCAGAACAGATAAGTGGCAGCATGTCTAAACTCTAAAAATACTAAATTAATATGGCCCAAACACAGTAATCTAAGCAGACAAAACATTATCAGCTGTTAAGAAGATAAACATTTGTTAGTTTTATTTAAAGCACACTTACATTGCCTCTCGTGGTAATGACAGATGGAACATTCACAATGCCACGTTACAACATACCATACATTGTACATTGTGGATGGAATTCCTGGCAGTAATGTTATCAAGAGTCACATTAGATGCAGTATGGCAGAGCTGCTGGTAACTATGCTACATAGTGCCACATGCTGTATGTGATAACTGTCTTGAGTCTTGGATATTGAACATAGATGGCTAAATGTACAGACAGACTCTCATACCAAGAGGAAGAATGTGATTGGAGTTTTCAAATTTGCCATCTGCGCTAATTTCAGTAATACTGCCACCAACTAAATATTTACTGGGAAAGCACAGAATCGTGCAAGGGTGTCACTAGCTTCTTCTGTCTCTTGGGTCTCAGTAGGGTTCTTAAGAGGTTCCATTAGATCATTTGTATGTCCACTGGTAAGAGTTTGTCCGCTGGTAAGAGACGATCACAGTGACAGGTGTGGGCACTGTCTCTCTTGTTCCCTTGCCAAATTGGCATATTCCATTGTAAATGTTCTCTTTCCCAAGGGTCAGTCCAGATAACATTTTCTATACCTCTACTTGCTGACATGGACATATTCCTGACATGCCCCTTTTAATCCCATCCAATTCATTTTTTAATGTGATACCCCAAGCCCAGTGAAAAAGCTTGTACCATTCCCATTTCTCATAAATGTTTTGAAATTCTGTTTGATTGATCTCCTGTTTAATACTTCTAAATTGCCTGACCATTTTTTATCCCTGAATTTATCCTGTCTTGATCAGTACCTGTGATCTCCTAAGCCTAGCTAAAGATAACTACTGCCGTTGGGTCTTTATTGCTTTTGTGACTTGTTTACAATTAATGTTAAACTTGTTGGACGGCGCAGTGGTGCACCGGTAGCATTGTCGCCTTGCAGCAAGAGGTTCTCTGGTTCAATTCTCGGCTGCAGGGCCTTCTGTGTGGAGTCTGCATGTCCTCCCTGTGTTCGTGCTTGTTTCCTCCTGGTGCTCCGGTTTCCTCCCACATTCAAAGACATGTGTCTGGAGTGTTTCTCCCCAGGCCTCCGCTAAAAATTGGCTACGTTCGAAGTTGGAGTTTCCCGGTTAACAAATGTTAAATAAAATAAAGAATGAAACTGTTCTCAATATGCCAAAATATTTACACTATGTTGTAGGTGCCACTTTACTCTAATTCATCTTTGCATAAGATGACTTTAAAAATAGGCAGTCAAATTTCAATAAGTGTGTTGCGATATATGATGGCCTAGGAATAAAATTCAGTATAACAACAGTGTTAGGATTTCACTAGATTTAAATTTGGGATCCTGGAACAAGTTCCATTAAATTCCAGAAGTGGGTGGTGGGAGCTCTGTTTAGAATTCTGAGGACTTTTTTGGATTATTTAATTACGTTCAAATATGCCACCAGGTAATAAATGTATTTCCTTAGCTCCTGTGTTAAAGAAGAGAGCTTTAGAATTAATATAGTATTTATTTAAAGATTTTTTGTGTATATTTTTATAAACACGTTTATATATATATATATATATATATATATATATATATATATATATATACACCTTTTAAGGTAAAAAAAGTTTTTAGCACATTTATGGTGTGAATATAACTGTTCAACTTTCTCACTGTTTATTTAATCAAATAATGGTGAATTAACTAATTAGAGTGCAATTAGGTTTATTATAAAAGTGATGCCTTTTGCTGTGTTAACTTAGTTCTGATGAAGTCTCCATATAGTAGTGAGACGAAAGCATTTCACTTTTAATTTCTTTTTAATAAAGTGAGTTGTTTATGGACTTGGGTCAATTTCATTTGTTATGAAATGTATGGAGTTTATGGTGTGGATCCAGTGAATTGCCTTTTCAAGCTTGTTATAATAATGGCATGACCCAACAGGGCATGGGTTATGATCTCTGTGGCAGAGACCAAGGTTAATGTCCTACAATTTATTAATCAAAAGTCTAACCCACTGGTTGCACAAATGGCACAATACATAAAGTCCTTTCTGGTGGGGTCGAGGGTTATCCATATATCTATCAACTGCAAGTCCTCTATAAATCCATGCAATGTTTTGGCAGATTTGGAATGTCAGATGGTCCTGGTAGGGATCCTGTCCCTCACTAGGTTGACAAACACATTAAAATCACCTTCTGTCATAACACTTTCAGATGATTTACCTATTGCTTCTAGCTTTTCTCCTAAACTAAGTTGTGGCATTGGGCCATCCTCGTTTGGGCCATAAAAGTTGACTAACACTAACTGACCTGGTGAGGGCACCATGATTGTAATGCAGATTCCTTGATCATCTGTAGATGCCCATTTTACAAACTATCCTAACTGCTGTTGCATTAAAATTGGAACACCTCTTTTAGATGAGTAGTGCATGAAAAGAACCTCACTCCTTTCCACTTGAAAGCTAGTTTAGTTGCTTTTCTTTTAATTTGCATCTCACTTAAAAAAACAATGTGAACCTTAAGATTTTCCACTGCATTTATGATGGCACATTTAAATGCAGGTGTTGCACCTTTGACATACATTGACATTATTAATATGTCCTGATCATTTTGTAGTCTGCTCTTGTTTGTCCTTCTTAAATATATCTCTTGATGCAATACATTCATCTCAATAGTTGCCAGCTAAATTTGGTTTACCATAATTATGTAACAAAAATAAATAAAATAAGACAACCCACAGTGAAATAAAGAAAAAAAAAATACAAAAACAAAAAAAAAAAAAAAAAAGAGTCAGGGTGTAGATCAGTTACTAAGTTGTAGCAACCTCCATAACTATAGTTCATGTTCACCTAACATAACGAGCATACTGCCAGACCAAGAACTGGAAGGCCAAAGTTGAGAAACACTGTGCTCACTTTGCATTGATGTCTTTTGACTCCAGTGTCCATTTCCCCTACTTGTTTTTAAAACATCTGTGCACTGAGCCACTTGTGTGAATGAAAAAAAACATGTTCCCTGCATTAAAGAAAGGAAAGAAAACTAACCATGTGACCAAAATATTTCTAAACATTTAAAGAAGTCAAAACACATGGAGTACTTCCCAAAAGGTTTATGTGCTCCTGTGAGCCTTAAAAAGAACTGCCTCAAGTGATGGGTTTGTAAAGGACATACTGACATTAAAAAAAAAAAAGCAGTGCAATGGCAGAGATTTCAAACCTTCATTTTAACTGCCTGGACATTTTGGGTATGTTGCATTCACTCTGCATTCTCCTCTAGATTTCACTGTGACTTCTCAACTTCTTGTGGTATAAATTATGGGACATACTCTATGACAGGAACAGCAAGGGCTTTTAAAAACTTCCCCAGTTCCTTCTTTGCAAAAATCAGTGGATCTCCTCTTTCCACCCCTTCTAGTCCTGTTATGTGCACATTATATCTGTGCTCTCTGTTCTACAAATCATCCAGTTTTAATTCCATATTTTGTATTTTTATTTCTAAGTCACTGTAGTTATTGGCATATTCTGTTAAAGCTGCTCTTAGATCCCCAAAGTCTGTTTGCTGCTGGGCTAATACTCCCTCAGTTTTGAGCAGTTTTACCGTATGTGACATGGTTATCACTTTGAGTTGTTGTACATCTGTGGTAGTTACTTCAATAAATTGTTAAGGCAAACTAATACAGATTTTAAAGCCTTGAGGTCATTCACAACCTAAGGTCTTCTTCTTCTCCTTTTGGCTGCTCCTGTTAGGGGTCGCCACAGCGGATCATCATTCTGCAGAACAAGTGGTAGTAGAGTTTTACAATGTTAAGTTGACAGCCCGGCACCCAGCCTTCCTCAGGAGGTACACATTCACAGCTATGGCCAATTTAGAATGTCCAATGCACTTGCATCATGTCTTGGGAATGTGGGAGGAAATCAGAGCACCCAGAGGAAACCCACGCAAAGACAGGGAGGACATGCAGACTCTGCACAAGGCACCTCAGTCGAAAATCGAACTGGAGAACTTCTTGCTGTGAGGTGACAATGCTAACCGCTGCACCACTGTGCCTCCCCCTTTTTTTCTGTTTCAAGGTTCTTGGGTATATGTGAAGACTAGTGTAGCTACTTCACATGTTGAGATCCTTTAGAAACTAAGTAGATCTACACCACCTTTTAAACACAGCACAGTAGTTCCAACATGGGGTGGGGGTCCTGCTTTCCTTTATTTATGGGGGTAAAAGGGGTCTTATTGAGTCAAGCTATGTGATCAGACAACCTCTTTCAAGTAACAAAAAAAGTGTGGTCCACACTGTTGCCATCACAAATAAACGACTGCAGAAAGTAAAAAAAGAAAGTAAAAAATTCCAGTATATTGGAATTGACATATGAGGATTTCATTAAATGTAAGTTAAGCACTTTCATCCATATCCAATGCGTGGACTCCTTCAGAAATCATGAATTTAAATAACAGATGAGAAAGGGGAGTACTAGCTTGTGGATTTTGTTGCTATGATTGGATGTGCTAGAACTTTTTATGTCCTGCACCCTTTTATTTTATTTATTAATGTAAAAATAAAAATTATTGAAAAAAAAAAAGTTTCACTTCATGATATGCAGCAAAGAGTAGGTGGTCAAACAGCTTTCACTAATGCTTTAAACTAGATAGACACATAACAAAACATAACCTGCATTTGTGATGTTTTTGCATTAATAATTTAGTAGGCCTCAAAAATAGGTACATCTTTACTGTGCAGTTTTTCACAGGAACTGTAGTGATTGCGGCAGACATCATAGGCTCTGCTCAGAAGTGACATTTTGAACATCTGTATGTGATCTGAATACTAGAGAATTTGCAAGCAAATGTTCCAAAATTAAGTGCAGACTCAGAGCTTGGATTTACTGGTCATTAGTTTTGGGTAAAAAAAGAGATGCTAAAAATCTCTTAGTTTATAATCATAGTAAAGGTGTTCATAGGGTGTGTTATGATAATGCTGAGAAGAATTATGGCAGTGGGAGAATTTGTATATGCTATATGCTGCACCTAAATGTGGTGAGCAACTGTCCACTACAACATATTCCCTGACAAGCCTTCTTTCTTAACTTTTAAACATTTCAGAAACTATGTAATCTGTCTTCAAAGTGCTATAAAAATCTTACTAATGTGTTTTCTCTGTGGTTCTCCTTTTATTCATTATTGGCTCCCATATTGTAAACAATACATTTTACTTCATTATTGGCCCCCATATTGTAAACAACACCTTTTACTTCATTATTGGCTCCCATATTGTAAACAACACCTTTTACTTCATTATTGGCTCCCATATTGTAAACAACACCTTTTACTTCATTATTGGCTCCCATTTTGTGAACAACATCTCACCTTTGTAGTATGTGATTGTCCCATTGTAAGACCAAGACTGCTTTATAACACACGTTCCAAGAAACATCAAATGATGGGCACAGAGACATACCCATCTGTGCGCTTCGTGGCATTCCTGACTGTTGTGTGTGATGCTTTAATTCCCATTTGATGTTACTTTGTGCAGTTCGTGGTCAGCTACTCCCTCCACTCCCACAAAAAAAATCTGTATATAGTTCCCATAATGATTTGTAAAATCAAAAATATGCAATTATTTTATACATTGGCTGACAGTGGTTGTATCACAGTGGGAGTGAGATGACCTGTACCTCAAATTGTTTATACTCTGGATGAGATGTTAAACTGAGGCCCCATCTGCCTGAGTTGGTGGTAGCTCAGCTGGATGAAAAATATCTTAAGACACTAATTAAAAAAAGAGAAGGGGATGCTCCCTGGTGCGCTGACCAAATTTGTCCCTAGTAAGTATGAATACCACCTCGGGTGTCCCCCGTAAAGATGGCCTTGGCCTACTGGGTCTAACCAGGCCAATAATGTATAATTAAATACATGCATCTCCCTAGCAGTTTATGCACAGGAATTTTGCTAACACCTAACAGCTTATGATCTTAAACATCCTAATATTTAGTAAAATCCATGATTAAAGCTAATGTTCAATGAATATTATTCCCAAAGGTTCCTGACTCACAGTAAGGAACATTTCACAGATGGGTTGCTCATGTCCTCAGCATTCCAAATCCTTAATACACATATACATCACAGCTAGTTTCTAAGTAGAGGATTGTCTCTAGGTAAACTCACCTGTTTGTGTTTGTGTTTGTCACTTTACTAGCTGTTGTAGTCTAACCATGGCAAACAATGGGATGTCAAAGCAACTGTAAACACTGCACTTATGTTTTTTTTCCACGACATTCTGCACAGAAAGCGCAATGTGCTTTTATAATTATCTAAAAAACAAAACCTGGTCATCCAAGAAGGAACTTGGTGTCCATATTATTATACATAGTGAGAACCCAGTCCAAGAGCACCAGTACTGAAAAGAATGTATTATATCAGGCATAGCAATGTCAGACTCATTGTCACTTTTGGAGAAAATGCTAACCCTCCCCCTCTCCTTTTTTATTAAAAAATGTGACTTGGCTGGAACTACAGAACCCATGAGACAGCGGTGAATGCAAGGTTCTGAGCTCACTCTTAAGCATGGCAGGAAGGCAATCTGCCTTCAGCAAATCGGGGTGTTACTACTACTGGGAGCTCTATTCCTTCTTTCAGAAATAGGAAGATAGCATGTTTGACTTGATGTATATTGTGCAGGGACTGAACTGAATTCTTGCAACAATGATGAATTGAAGAGCATGTTTTTCAATAGGAAACAATGAGGGGATGAACAGATCATTTATAGATGCCAGAATTCTAAGTCCTGTCACTAAAGTCATTGGCAGGCAAGAATGCTTTCATTTTCATTTCTTACTGTGTGATACTGCAGGTCATACAAAGTCAAGGTTGGTGCTGGGTGATAAATTAAATAAAACAGAAGGGAACTTGAGTCTTTTTATATTTAAAATTATATGTAAAAGTGACTGAATTTGAGTCCAAACTGTGTGTGTGTGTGTGTGTGTGTGTGTGTGTGTGTGTGTGTGTGTGTGTGTGTGTGTGTTGTGCATGGAGGGGGAGGAACTATCTTTCTTAACCAAGTGCTGTCAGTTTAAGTCATTATTCCCACCTGAGTGAATGTTTATTGATCTTTTAATAAGGCAGTCAGATGACTGAGTTACCTCATTTAGGGGTGAGGGTATATATGGGTAAATACTACAGCCTCTCACTAAATGCCATAACTCTAAGAAATGCACGTACAGAACAACATTTCCAAACTGTGGTTTGCAGCTCAAGGTTAATGGGGTGGAGATCTAGCTTCCAGCTGTTATAAATTCCACAGTCCATGGCAGACAGAAGTAGCTTCCTGCAGAAAGCATTTACTAAACATAGCATGGTATTTCATCTCTCACTGCCTGTTCTACACTGATTGTTATCATTTTGTCATGAACAAGACTGACTCACAAAGTACTGTTCTATTGGTCATGTGATACATTTCATTAGCAACAGAGCCTCAGTGATAGCTGATTGGATGGTACTGAATCTGCATCTTTTTCAAATGCAAACCTCCTCAGAATATCCATTTAGTGAGCAGGACGATTGTTTGGCATGTGTGTTTGTCACTAAAATAGTAACTTAAATGTGTGATTTTGTTTGAATGTATACTAAGACTCCAATTGTGTTATCTTGGAGCATCCCTCCAACAACAAGGTGCAACAGTCTCAGAATTAGCATATATATAAACAACAGAGATTTTGTGAATCTTGCAATACATTTTTAGCTTAATGTTCATGCTTCTTAATTATTAAACAACTGTTGTGAACTTTTGACATATGGTCCTCTTTGTATTAAATATTAATTATTATTTGTATTTCTTTCATGTTGTCAAATCTGTTGACAGTGAGGTAGCATCAGTAATTATCTGTGATTATACCATGACCCCCCCAAAACGTGCACGCTGATTGGCCAGCGTGCACATTATAAATTGAGTTATACTAATGGAAAAAGGTCCGGTCGCCCGGACTTTTTTCCATTAGTATAACTCTAATTTTAAAACACTGTCTCGCTATGTTAAATGGGTTTAACATAGCGAGACAGCTTTAAAATAAGCAACGGTGATCTCCGTTGCTTATTTTAAAGCTGCCTCGCCATGCTAATCCCACTTAACATAGCGAGACAGGTTTTAAAAGCAACAGAGAAACAAGATCTCCGTTGCTTTTTACTGTTTCGCTATGTTAAATGGGTTTAACATGGCGAGACAGTTTTAAAATAAGCAACGGACATATCCGTTGCTTATTTTAAACTGTCTTGCTATGTTAAACCCATTTAACATAGCTTAAAAGTAAAAAGCAACGGAGATCTTGCTTTCTCCATTGCTTTTGCCCACAGCTCTGATGTACTGCGCAGGCGCGCAGTACATCAGAACTGCCGCGGATGCCAGACATCTGCAGAAGGGCAGTAAACAGGCATTATACTATGCCATTATTTAAGAAAAGTAATAGTTTCTTTTCTTAAATAATGTCATGGTATAATAGCAATAACCCACTTCTGGGTGTGGGTAATGCTGTATTTACCCACGGTT
The DNA here is from genome assembly GCF_019279795.1 of Protopterus annectens. Taxonomy (NCBI): domain Eukaryota; kingdom Metazoa; phylum Chordata; order Ceratodontiformes; family Protopteridae; genus Protopterus; species Protopterus annectens. Next base: position 1,272,749,140 of record NC_056741.1, on the reverse strand, counting down.
GGCTTTGTTTGGTCCCTCGGGCTTCGCCCTTGGGACCAAACCACGCCAACCATGGGTAAATCCAGCATTACCCACACCCAGGCGTGGGTTATTGCTATAATGCATTCCTGATCGATTTGTAGATATTCCTGTCACATTTGTTTTTGTATACTGCCATCTGGGCTTCATTACCCTTTAGGTGCCCATTCCCGGAAGCTTACAATGAGGAGATTTTCAATTTGCCAAGGATACTTACCTAGTTTGCCCTCACATAGAAATAAAAGCAAGTCAGAGCTGTGCTCTCAAAGGTTAACCTGGTGGTGGGTCAAAAAAGTTACTCTGTCTCTGCAAAAGAACATATCATATCCTGTCTCCCTATCCTTCTGCATGTTTCTGACCAACTTAGCAAGACTAGGACCAAGTTGCCAGTACTTGTGGGGATTATCTCATTTTTACATGACAGAGCTGATATGGGTCACACATATATGGGTAAATGCATGCATACACACAAGGGATGACCTGCATATATATGTGTATATTGCCTTCTGATTAGACTTATTTATTTTGTTTGTTAGCTTCTATTTTTTGATAAGTAGGTACTAGCCTTATTGTAATATATTCAGACTTAGCCCTGGGAGGCAACAACAAATGAAGAGAGTAATAACATATGTTTGCATAACAAACGTAAATAAAAGGTGTAACAATGTAATGTAGTTAATGATTGCACTTATTCAGGCAAGTCACAATTAGGCTTATGCTGTAGAGAGCATTATGTCAATCATATTCATGTTTAAAGAATGCAAAATATATATTATTTGCAGTAGAATTCCTCAAGGGCTATACATAAAAAAGGAGACAGAAAAGACTCAACAAGTCACAACCTTAACTTATATTTAGTCTTCCACTTTCTGAGGCAGCAGTCATGTAAGTGATCTCTACTATCTTTGGCAGCACACTGCGGATGTGCTATTGATCAAAAACAGCCATTTTCATTCAGAAACTTAGCAGAAATATCTTTTAATACCAGCTTCCTAAGGCCTAACTTATTTGTGTCAGAAGCAGTCTGTTTTTGTAAATGTTAAGGACTCTGACCAGTAAATAGAGATGGCACATGACTTATACCACTTTAAGAACATCCAGTGCAAGACATCACTGCAGCAATGAACTCAGTATGTATCATTCCATCCCAGCCATCTTGAGGTAACTGTATAGACAAGGCAGATCCCAGTGCCCCATAACAATGGTATGGCTCCTTAGAAAGGTGTTAAGGGTCTTGTTAGCTGATTTATCTGGCTGCAGCTCAGCAATAAATTTACAAGAATGACCAGGAAAAACCTATTCTTCATGTGACAGACAGGATTACAGACCTTAAATCCTATATTTTTTTGCCAGATAAGATGCCGGATAAGTGGAGTTTAAATCCATCCCATCACTGCCACAACATAATGTAAGCTATAGGGATGACCGAGTCTAAATCTACACCGATGATTCCTATTATGTACACAACAGGTGAATGGTCTTAAGTGCTTATGACAAATCCATACTACTGCCTTAGGTTGTGACTGATACCTGTTACTTCCAAATAAGTTTTACATCACTAGAGACAGAACATGTTTATAATCATTGATCACCCAGGATTTTACACACCTCATCTTAGCCTGGTATATTTCTAGCATAACCTTATGAACAATAATTGTGTCTTACCCAAACTGTTTTGTCATATGTGCATTCTCATAATGGTCCCATAATGGAGTACTCATTCCTCTTCAAGGACAATACACCTTTTTTGTTTTCACAGTGCATGCTGCCACCAGTCAGATTACTAATCTAATAGCAAAATTGCAGTTACTGAACTTTCTTTCAATGAGCCAATCAGCATCAAATTATAATAACTGTCAGTGAAGCAGTCTGCCTTCACTGACTGGCTCTATCTTTTCCTGTAAGAATCGATAATCCTTTCTCCCTTCCCCTAAGGTACCTAGTTACTTTATTTAAACCTGATAAAGACTGGGCGCTAATTTTAAAAAATAAACCAGATACTGCTCTTCTGTTTGCTCCCCATGTAAGTATCCTTGCTATTTTCTCAGTGCTCCTAAACTTGCATGCTACTGAAATGCAGGAATTAGAATATTAATAGCATTTAACATCTGTTGTTCTTTCATATTTGAATTTTTGTTGACATAAGGGGTAATGATACATAATTGTGTAATATTGACTCTATCCCAACTGTTATGCTTATTAACAGGCCTTCTCTGAAATGCTGATGTTATAACTCTCTATACTACTACAACAACTATGCAGCAGTTTTTGTAATTATATCTAAGGCTAGGTTTTATATTTATAATTTACAGGCCCCTTTACAAACTTAACAAAGTTTTACCTGTTTAATGATTGTAGTGGTGGTCATATGTTTATTCTATGTAAACTGGAATGCTATTGCCATCCTATGGGACTGAATTATAGCTTTTAATTGATTCTATATATTTAAATTATCTTTATTTTTCTGCAAGGATTTTCTCTCTGATTGTTCCTTTCACATAATTCTGACAGCATTTCCATAAGTACATTGTATTGTAGCATAGCTTCCATAAGAATTGCATTGAGTATTTAGGGTTCTTAATTGTATCTGTATGTATATCTCTCTATTTTACTGCAAGTTTTGGTTGTTCCTTTTGCTTAAATACTGTTAAGAGTTTACATAAGTATAATGTATTATGCCTTAGCTGCCACAAGAGGTGCTTAGAGTAAGTGAGGAGAGGTTTTTGTTTAAATAGAGCTTTACTAGTGTATGTATCAGCAAACATATCCATTCTATACCTTTTCTTTACAGTACACTAATTCTAGCAACTGTCCCTAAAAATATCCAGTATTCCAGCTGTAATTTCTTTTAACTGCCATCAGTGAACCCACTCAAGTGACCAGGAACTGTAAAGTGCCAGAAAAAAGAAACTTACAACATCAAAAAATCAATGCAGGTCATGGTCGAGATTCTAATTAATTAACTGGCTTGTTATTAGGGTATTTGGAAAGCACACCACCAGGAATGATATGGATCAGTTTCTGTTTCATTTACCCCACCCCCCATAAAATCTGATAAGAAAGCTCTAAGTGTACTTGTCTTCCCTTAGTTGTTGTTGGGTAAAATTGTAAGCTTAATTACCTATAGTTGCAATTTTTCTCCTGATAGCTGTTGCTAGTGTATAGTACTAAGAAAAACAAAATTACCCTATAGCTGTTTTGTGATATTGCAGTCCATTACAATTTCCCCAGAGTGTTGTTTACAAATTAATAAAATCTACTTCCTTTAAAAATAAAAACAAATCACAGTTCCTTTAACTTCCTACCTACCTTCAACACAGACCATTTTGTTTGTTTTTTCTGGTCACAAGCATACTGATTTGCTCTACCCACCTAATTTGCCCTTGCTTTGCTCAGGCTCTCTCCCTTACCCTATATCCATTTCCCACCCACCCCTGATATGCCTAAACTTATTCTCAAATAGCCACTCCCCCAAAGTAAAGCAATCCTATCACATCTAAAACAAATCCAACTTTATATCATTCCAATTCAACTGTATCATATTAACTCCCATCATTCCAATTATCCAATTAAAGTGTATTGTACTAACTCCCATATATCACACCCAACTTGCTTAACTACCTGCTCCTTTACATCTTTTAGTGCATCAAGTCATAACCAGACAAAAGAATAATTTTAAATTCCCCCACATATCAAAATCCAACAATTATTCCTACCCACCATAACATTATTACTTTAACTTACACATATCTGAAACATTAGTGGTAAGCAATATGATAACTTTATACCTATCAACCCTGCTATTTCTATCTATTACAGCTCACATAACCTCTTTCCATACAGAACATTATAACACACAATCTACTTACACTATCCCCCAAGACCAATTATAATTAAAACATATACATTTAATAACAGCACCGACCCTCTGTAATCTCACAAACATAAACCATGTACCATTTACCTTACTCACACACTATTTTCCTAATGTTACACAAAAACACAATAAGTTTATAATAAAACACTTAAAATTTGTAGTTCACATTAAATTGCAGCTTGTACTCAGTGAGGGCATTCACCCCAACCTTTGCCTCCCCAAAAGTCCAACCCATCTATATCTTTGCATCTTGGGTGCAAATAACACAGTGCTGAGTGCATATTTTAGGCCCTTACATTCAACTTATCTCTGGTGTGGTGTCTTGAGTCAATCAGGGTATTCCTTGTAACCACTCCCACTGCCTTCTCTTTTCCCCCACCCCCCTCTTTCCTCAAACAGGTTAAACTGCTACAATTCAGTACAGGCATCATTTTCAAATCTAGGTGCTTAGGAGTCCCCCCCCCCTTGGCTGACCTGGTATGACAGTGTAAGTTTCTTCATTGTATGGATCTTTTACTGTTTTTTTTTTGTGTAACTGAATGACCTGTTGCTAAATTCTGATTCTGCACAGACTGCTCTATTTTTTTCCAGAGGCTCTATAAGTAGCTAGTGACTTTACTGAATTTATGTGGTAATATTTGTGTTTAAACTGAACCTGTACCTAGAGAAAGTGTATAATCAGAGCTCCTCCTTGCTGCATGTGTTTTTTTAATGTTTAAATTACACACACACATTGAAGAAGTGATTTTATGACTTTAATAACTTGTGCTAGCTATACCCGAAGTGCTTTTACTGGCAATTTTCCAGTTGTGCAATTGTGAATAATTGATTTAGTTTTTCTGGTATATCTTTAAAATCTGGCAAGTGTTTATTTACTGCATTGCTCTCTTGCTTAGGTTTCTTAGCTATAAATCTTAGTTCATTCTGAAGTATGCTACTTTACCCCCCCACCAAACCTTTCTGAATGCATTATTATATAATAACTCCCTGTTGTTGCCTTCATGCTTACCCTAGAATCTCTGCTTTTCTCTTTTCCTAGTTGAACTCTACAGTTCCCTACAAAACGGTGTCTACAGGACTGCAATCAGTTTCTCTCAACATTTAAACAGAGTAGGTTGCACACACAAAAAGCATTTGTTAAGCTTTCACTTACAGTGCTTTGTAATTAAGCAGGTCACCATATTGGTCAGCCATAGGGCTCTTTGTTTCTACTTGAGTGGTTGCCTCCTTCCCCTGTAACTGAAGTAAATTGACTCTTACATTAAGAGCTGTAATACTTACCTTATAGCTTTAGGACACCTTAGGAAACCTTGTAAACTGCAATAGCCCCGCTACATTCGCCCTCACTATGCTCAGGCTCTCTTCGCTCCTCTCCCTGCCCCCAATTCCCTCCCACCCCCAGTACCTCTAAATTTATAGTACTATAGCCACTCCCCCACTTTCTATAGCCACACCCCCACTTTCTAGATCCTATCTGCTTTCATCTGGGATAATTCCACCCACCCCATTCTACTACCTACATTTTAATAGTACCTATTAGCTTTCATCTGGCACTCCCATCCCCCTTCCAGTACCTTTACCTCACCACTCTATCTTCTGGTGTTGCATCACCAGGTAAAACAGTTCCTCAACTCACTAGCTGAATCACAGATAATGATATACTCCTCTTTACTACCCCTCTTGTTCAGACCATACCTCCTTACCTTGTATGAAAACCAGTTTCTCACAGGATTTCAGGTCCCAAAAGGCCATACTATCACTCCAGCTGTAAATCCTTCCACCTTCAACCATACTTACAGTACTAGATCCTATCCAACATCTTCTTCAGTCTATCAACATCTCAACCCCAGGCAGATTAGCTCTAGATCCAAACACTACCACAAACTAATAAACAAATTCCTGAAGTTCATCACCAAGTATAGACTCAACATAATACTTGGTGGTGATATTCACCCCAACCCTGGCCCACTCACTTCAGATACACATACCCCCCTCTACTTGCAATCTAAGCTACAAACCTACAATTAATAGGCCAACTAACTCTCTCCTAGTCTGTCATCTCAATATTAGAAGCATTAATAACAAGGTACATGAATTGCATGCACTTCTGGATGTCTACTCCCCTGAGATTCTCTGTTTATCTGAAACCTGGTTAAAACCTAACACTAAAGACAATGAAGTGTTACCACCTGGATACAACATACACAGGCTGGATCCTGCTTCGAGGAAGGGGGGTGGGGTAGCTGTACTCTGTAAATCTGAGTTGAATGTCACCATAGATGTAATACAACCTCCTCAGATTTCTTGCCACCAAATTGCAACTTAATAAAAATAAATGCATTAATATCATCTGTATGTATATTCCCCCAGGTAACAATATATCTACATTTGAAGATATCCTGCACTGGCTATCATGTCACTACCCCCAAGAAACCCTACTACTTGGAGACTTTAACATAGACTGGGGCACCTGTTCCTCAGAATCCCCAACCACCCATATTAACCTGCATGCATTTACACAGATCATATTCACCCCTACCAGGATAGGTAAACAGAACCAAAAAGAAAGTATACTTGACTGGGTACTCCTAAACAGTCACCCCCAACTGTACACCTCTGGTACCCTCCTTAATGGCCTAAGCGATCACCTTCTCACATATGTAATTAAGCACAAAACCATTAATTCCCAACAACCCTTACTCAGAAAGGTTAGAAACAATAACAACTTTGGCCCTGCCAAATTCCAACAAGAACTAAACTCATGTAATTGGTCTATTCTAAAACACCTCCCCTTAGAGGAAGCAGTAGCATACTTTAACAACAAATTCCTTGAGATCCTTGATTTGCATGCACCTGTTCGTTCAAAGAGAACCAAGGCAAAAACTGCACCATGGCTTTCTATAGAGTCTAAACTCAAAAGTACCCGTAGAAACAAAGCATGGGCTTTATGGCCCTCTTCTAAGGACCCTCAAGATCACATTAAATACAGGCAATCCAGGAACGAAACCAAAAAATCAATTTTACAAGACAAAATACAATACTACTGTAATTTACAGACAGTAAATCAAAATAACCCTCAGAAGTTTTGGGCAGGTTTAAATAATCTATTACATCCTGGACAAACTTCAACCCCAATCCCTGCTGCTACTATTGATAAAACCCTTGAAGATGTTTCTAATAGTTTTAATCAATTCTTTACTGAGACAATTCAAGCCCTAGCTAGCCAACTACCTCCTAGATTCTCTGGTCCTGAAAGTAGCACCTCTAGAAACCTACTCGCGTTCAGCTTCCAATCAGTCACCACTTCACTTATCTGTACCTTGATCAAAAAATTAAAACCCACTACACTTTCTGCTGATCAACTCCCTGCTGAGTACTTACAAAAATCAGCTGATGCTATTGCTTACCCCGTCTCAATACTAATCAATCGAACCATAGTAGAAGCTAAAATTCCCACCATCTGGAAAATATCCTATGTAATCCCACTTCACAAAGGAGGCAGCTCTACTGAATTCTCCAATTATAGGCCAATAGCTATACTCTCTCCACTTGCAAAGATTATGGAAAAATGTATTCATAGACAGCTCATGCACCACCTAATCCAGAATCGCCTTATGGCAGACACTCAGCATGGCTTCCATCCTCATCACAGCACTACTTCAGCCCTCCTAGCCTTTACTAACACCATAAACCATAATCGCAACAATAATTATATATCCTCAGCCCTCTTTTTGGATCTTTCCAAGGCATTCGATATGGTTGATCACCAACTTTTAATCCACACCCTGCAAACATTCTGTCTAGATACTGGAGCCCTCCAATGGTTTCAAAACTACCTGAATGGTTGACAGCAGGCTGTCCTCTGGCAGAACAAGCTCTCTAACCTTCTACCTAACACCCTTGGAGTACCACAAGGCTCTATACTAGGGCCCTTGCTGTTCTCTATCTTCATTAACAACCTTTATACTGTCATCCCAAAAGTCAGCTGTATCCAATATGCTGATGACTCTACTCTGATTTGCTCAGCCACATCTCCAGTAGAGTTATGGTCAGCTACCCAGACCACCTTTAATACAGTAGAAAACTGGCTTTCTGAACATCGTCTGATCCCAAATCCCAAAAAAACTAAAATGCTGTTATTTTCACCAACACATAGTTCTACTGCTTTCACCTTTACCATAAAATCAAATGATGGCACAATAATCTCCACTGACCCATCTACAAAACTATTAGGTGTCATCATAGACTATAATCTAAAATTTGACCTACATGTTAACCAAACTATCAAAACCATCAATAAAAAACTAGGGTCACTTTACAGAATAAAAGCCTTCCTAACCCCTCCAGCTAAAATTGCCATAGCGCGTTCTCACCTTCTTTCAACCCTTCTGTATGCATCCCCTCTACTCTTGAATTTGAACAAGACTGTCCTTAACAAACTCTCAATTTGCTACAACCACATTGCCAGGTTTGCCACTGGGCTGCCTTTTAGGACACATCATTGCATCAATCTAAATCAGCTTGGGTGGCTTGAACTACCCAGCCTAATCCAGTATAACCAACTGATTATGGCCTATAAAATCCTCTATAATCCGGACAATACTCCTGCACTTAAAAATATTATCACCCCTATAACAATCCTAGACCGCTTTGATCCTCTAACAAACTACTAATTCAGACTAGCAAAATTAATAACACAGCCGGTGATTCTCTCTTTGCAAACTCTGTACGTAGATCCTGGAAAACTCTCTACCAGCTGATATTACCTTACTTTCCACCTTAGGTCAATTTAAAACTAGACTCAAACAACATTTGTCACTTAACTGGTTATGTCAATGTATCAAGCCTGGCTAACTCTCTCTAGAATGTGTAAAAATCTATTAACCAGTTTACTGTGTAATTTAATTTAATCCTGACTTGTGCTCAGGATTAACTGTAACCTGTGAAACTTGTTTAACTTGCTTACTTATGTAATCTCTGTAAATAGTCTGTTTGTAATATGTAATGCTGGTATTATGTAATGCTGTATCTGCTTACCCTTGGAGCTTTTCTCCCCGGGCTTCTACTGAAAATGGACATGCATCCAGTCGGACTATCCCGGTCAAAAAATGTAAAATAAAAATAAATAAATAAAAAATAAAATATTCGCACCCCAACCCATCCCCTGCAATTATTGACTCTCCCCAGAAAAAGTACGGACTTACTACTATTTAATATAAATCTCTGGAGCATCATGAATGGAATTCAAGAATCGTATGCCACCCTTGCGCTATATACTCCATATATATCCCTTATAATAGAAACCTGGCTAAAACCAGACATCTCCAACAAAGAAATACTTCCCCCAGGATGCAACATAAATAGGCTAGATATACAACAGAAAAAAGGTGGTGGTATCACCTTTCTGTACAAAAACAATTTCAGTTTAGAACTCTAGACCTAACCATCCCAAACTTTAACAACACTGAAATACTGTTTACTAAACTAACAATTAATCCAAAGAAACATCTGAACATAGTGGGTGCCTACATCCCACCTGGGAACAACCTTACTACTCTAGAACACATTATAAATTGGACAACAGCATTTTTCCCTCAGGAAACAATTGTAATGGGTGACGTTAATGTAGAATAGCTCTCCTGCAATTCTCAAAATCCCTCTGCCCACATTAACCTACACGGTTACTCACAAATAATCCAGACTTGTACTAGAGTAGACAAAATATCAAATAAACATTCAGTCCTAGACTGGATCCTTACAAACAGGCCAAATTTATCCCTACACTCTCACTGTCTCCCAGACTGCCTCAGTGACCACATTCCAACTTACATTCTCCGACAACAAATAAATCCACATAAACTTATCACCTACCACCAAATCTGAGATAAGAAAAAAAATATCCCCTAAGACTTCATAATTAGTTTAAAAATGCAACTGGGCACCACTCTAAGATCTTCCTTTAGATACTGCAGTTGAATACTTTAACTCAGCGTTCCATAATATACCTAAACATCTTGCCCCCCCCCAAACAATAAGAATAAAGTATAATTATTTTTCCTAGCTAACCAATGAAACAAGATTTCTGTTAAAAACTAGACCTGAGGCCTGGGAGAAATGGCTCAATGACAAAACTACAACTAATAAACAAACAAATCTAGAACTATAAAATAAAGCTAAAAAAAATATTAGACAGGGCAAAATAAATTACTATAGCACTGTCCAATCATAAACTCAAAGAAACTCACAAAAATTTTGGGCTGCCGTCAAAAAAAATCCTACAACTAGGAAAAACTTGTACTCCCTCCCCAACATTCATTGATACTAAAGACAACATAGCCTCACAATTTAACAGATACTTCACTGAATCCATACTAACCCTCACAAACAATAATCGTTCTTCCCCTACCCTGAGTCACATAGTACCCACACTAGATCCCAATAACTTCTGTTCCCAACCTGTCCCAATGAACACCATAGTTAAATATCTCAAAAGGCCTAAACCTACAACACTTGCTGCCAACTATTTACCTGCTGAATATCTAAAAATCACTGCACAAGAAATATCCTATCCAGTATCTATATTAATAAACTGAGCCATCTCAGAACAACATATCCCTAACATTTGGGAAGTATCACATATCATCCCACTACATAATGGTGGAAACTGGACAGAACTATCAAATTACCAGCCAGTATAACTATACTATCACCATTATCAAAAATACTTGAGAGGTGCATCCATTCACAAATCTTGAACTATCTAATAACCAGCAATCTTCTAACAGTCAGCATGGCTTCTGTCCTAATCACAGCACCACCACAGACCTTGTTAACTTTATTATTAACTACCATTGCAATGATGGCAATTTAGTTTCCTCCATCTTTCTTGATCTGTCCAAAGCTTTTGATACTGTTTCCTATTCTAAACTCTTAACTGCACTCTCAGAACTTAAACTTAGCCATTCTGCACTTACTTGGTTCCAGCAATATTGAACTGGATGCTAATAAGCTGTAAAATGGCAACAAAATTTGTCTTCATTACTCCCTGTAACCTTGGGAGTTTTGGGCCCTCTCCTTTTTATCATCTTTACTAACAATCTTCATACTATCACCTCACTTGCCTCTGTAGTTCAATATGCAGATGATTAATTTATGCTACCCCAACACTACAAAAACTTCAAAAAATCACTCAGCTGTCATTTAATACTGTGAAATCTTGGCTAAACAATGCACAACTTACACTTAATCCTACCAAAACAAAACTTATGTTCTTCTATCCAACTAGAGCTGCAGACACCCACTCACCATTCAATATCTCATCATTTAACCATACAATTATTTCTCTAGTTTCCCAAACTAAATTACTTGGTGTGGTCATTGACCATAATATAAAATTCAACATATACATATCACAGACCATAAAAAAGATCATAAAACTAGGAACCCTGTACAGAAATCAACACTTTCAAAATAAATAATGGTTTGTTTGTCTTTTTGGCTTTTCCCAGTTAGGGGTCGATAAATCATTAATGGTCACTATATCAAAAACCCATCTTATCTCTATGCTACTATATGCCTCACAGATTCTTACAAACATTAAGAAATCTGACCTAGCAAAACTCAAAACTTGCTGTAATAAAATTGCAAAGTTTGCCACAGTCACAGATTTCAGATCCCATCATTGTTAGCCTTTCAAACAACTATCCTGGCTAGAACTACCAAATTGCTTATAATCAACTCCCCTTCGGCCATTGAATACTAAACCAGCCAAAAAAAAAAAAAGTACCAGGACTTCACAATCTATAATACACTACTCCAATAACAGGATATTGCATTCCAGTAACAAATCTTTACTAAATATACCCAAACCTAACAATGCAGCTGGAGTTTTCCTTTACTACAACTGCATAGCCAAAACTTGGAATTCCCTGCCATTATATATCAGAACTACTGTTAATACTTCCAACTTTAAAAAAAAAAACTTCTCAAATCACACCTATCAGAATCATGGACCTGGTCTTGCACAAACCCTGGTTAGGAAATAGATGTCTTAAGGCAGCTAAAGGAACACAACCTGTTATTTTTTTATTTGAATAGTATACCCCTACTAAGCATATGTGTACTTAACTTGCCTGTTTTCTACCTACAGTCACAGTACTACTATTCTTTGTATCCTATCTAGACTATATCATTGTACCAGTGAAATGCCTAGCATGTATTTTCATTTTGCACTTGTATCTAAGATTGAATCAATATTTGTATTTGTACAGTGTATATGTATATTGCGGCTATTTATACATGTGGAGTGTTTCCTCCTGGCCTCTGGTGAAAAAGGACATTTTGTCCAGTTGGACTTTCCTGGTAAACAAATGTAAAATAAAATAAATAAAAAAAATGTCTGATACCAACAGTCACACCAGTGCTGTGAGGATACTTTAGTGAATAAAATAAGGCATCAGCCTCAAACATTTCTGAATAAACAAATGAAAACTCTTCTCTTTTAAAAAGATATGATTATACACACAAGACAGTATTGTAGTTCCTCATGATGCTTCATATCAATAGACTGATGTCAAAAAGTAACTACATTTGCTGTTGCTTCCAGTTACTTAATTGCGACTGTCTGAAATCTAAGGATGAAGATTAATACCACAAGTCTGGGATCTTCTTATCATTAATTTAACTTTATCCACACGTTAGAGTTCCCAAGTCCAAATAAAAGTTCCTGACAAACATACAGAAAAGGACAGCAGCAACTCTGCTTGAGTTATCTATTGAGGTCAAAGAGGTTTCTATCAAAACTAGAATCTGTCTTTCCTTTTAAAACAATCTGCAGGAACGCTAAACCAGTTCTTTTCCTTGATGAGGTAATTTGCTTGTCAAGCTTTAAACAATTCCATGTTATTAAAATAAATGATTAATACGTTACATTTTGCAGTTATTGAGGGAGGATCAAAGATTCCAGTTTGTTAGAATTAGTCATTAGTAGTGATATATCTTTTCATTCACTTGGCATCATTTTGTGGTAAGAAGTAATTACAGTTTATTACTTTAATTCTTCTCCATCTTTTGGCTGCTCCCGTTAGGGGTCACCACAGCAGATCATCGGTCCGCATAAGGATTGGCGGCAGAGGTTTTACTGTGTTATCAGCCTGGCGCCCAACCTTCACAGAAGGAACACACACACACACACACACACACACACACACACACACACACACACACACACACACACATCTAGGGCCAGTTTGAGAATGTCCAAACCATCTATCACATGTCTTTAGAATGTAGGAGAAAGCAGGAGCACCCAGAGGACACCCACATGACCACAGGAAGGACATGCAGACCATGCACAGAAGGCACCCCAGATGAGAATCAAACCAGAGAACATCTTGCAGTGAGGCGACAGCACTAACCATTGCACGACCTTGGCCACCCAAAGTTTAGTACTGTAATGATTGTGATTAAAGGAAGTTGTGAAGAAGCACTCTCTGCCATAACACAGCCAGGGACTCTGCTCAGGTGGAATTAAAAAACATGGTGTCTCAAACCTATGCCAAAGCTTTATCTCTCATGTAAAATAATGTTTATGAATTTGCAGTGAAGTATTTTGATGTTAATCTAAAAGTTTTATACACTGGATAAACATGACATCTATCAGCATGCAGTAGTGTTTTTCATTTAATTTCCTCCTCTTGGTTTCATATGTATTGACTGAGATTATATTTTCAAGCACTGCTCTTTAGATTGTATTTTGCAGTACCCATTTAAGAAACTGCTAGTTATACCTGAATCAGTATACTGGAAATACATAAGTGCCTTCCTTCTCTTACTTCAAAAACTGATCACTGCACTCAGATACAAACACAATCACTATTGTCAGCAGACAAGTACCCCAGGCTTATCACAAATTGTCAGAGAGTCCCTTTCTAAACCCAGGATATTAATATAATAATTGTGGATATCATTAGGAATAGTTGTTCTGGCTGAAGATTGCAAATTGGCTGTTTTGGTATAAAGAATATTCATTACTAGCTCCAAAAGGGTTGCAGCTGATTTCTGCACTCACATCTTATGGATAATTGTTACTGATATTCCTATTGTTTCAATGCCCAGGAAGCATATACAGTCCCTTGTGGATTCTGATATGAAACCAGAAGCAGTACTTGGATCTCTAGTGTTGCATCCTTTCCCTCAATAGACCCCAACTTCTAAAGTCTGTGTTAGCTGTTGTTGAGTAAATGCTGCAGGGTGTCACCTTTATTCACACCTTATAATCCTGGAGGCAGCTGCATTATCATCATGCAAAGAGCATGCCCTGAGGAAATTAAGTTCACCTGCCTGCAATGTTGCATGTAGCCTAGTCGACAAATACAATGGATGAGGAAGGAGAGTGTCATGTACTCTGTTAGCCATCAGGGGTACCTGTGTCAAAATCTGTAAGGATCCGTCTGAATGACTGTGACTGACATGAAAGATCTCATTTTCCGTCTATATGTAGGTAAGCTATTAATGTTTAGGCCTGGTTTATATAGCATCATCTGTGACTAGTAGCAGTCTATATTTTGTACTGCAGTATATGCCTGTATACCATCTCTATTACTGTTCTACGGTATGCATGATTATGGAGGCCTTCAAAGGTAACTGATTATGATTTTTCTTGATGAAGCAACTTCATCACAAAAAAAAAAAATAAAAAAAGTACATAAATATATACATACATCATTTTTGTACCGTTAAGCCAAGGTACGGAAATCTTTTGTATGGTATGTGGAGCAAGATATTCAAATCAATCATCCTAGTGCAAATGAATTCTACCTGCTGTTAAGTATTTCAGGTACAAATTATAAGCAATGGTAAAAACTATGGTTTGTTTTCAAGCAGGATGAGAGACCAGCGTAACCTCTCTCTCTCTCGTTCTCTGTCTGTCTGAATCCGCAATGTCTGATGAAAGATGCAGCTGATGGTGTTGCTTCCAGAAATCTAAAATCTGCATATAAGTAAAGGATATCCCAGACAAAGACCTGACTAGTATTCTAGCACACAGGTTCAAGGTTACAAATTGTTGTTGCTTTATATCCTGTAGTGATGGTTTGATTCTCTCTGTCTCCATTTACAAATTGTATATTCCAAATAAATCGCTTCATAACATGCTGCCCCATAGTGACTTCCAAAGAAAAAGAATTTGTGTCGGGTGGGATTACTGAATAATCTAATGAATAAAATGAGTATGCCTAATCAACAGCGCAGCTTGTTGCAGTGCAGAAGAGGTGCATGAGATTGCCGATTTCAAGTGGGAAGGAGGTACAGTTAGGGGAGGCAGGAGGCAAGCAGTTATAAAAGTGTGAAGGAAAAGTCTGAAGAACAGCACACATTGTATGATAATGTACCACAGAAAGTTACTGACTGAGGCATGTCTGTTGATGACAACAAAATCCTGCTGAACAGAGAGGTATGATGGGTGGTACAAGGGGTTTTGTCGACTCTTATGCCATTAGCGTTACTCTCTTCCCATATCTATCTCTTCCTTTTACAAAGTATGTAGACTGTATCAAGGAGATATAATATTTTATATCCATTTGGAATCTGACATACATATCTGTATTATATGCGCCACTATTTGTTCCTCGTTTTATGACAGTCTTTGTCCTGATACAAGTATACAGTACTTGATGCAGTTTAAATAAATGCAGAATGTTGCAAGTATTTTTGTACAGACATGCTACATTTCCTGTGTTAGACATAACATGTGTTGCATACATAGAACATCTACCCAAAATCCTTCCCTGTATGTTACTTTACATATGAATTGTGCACTATATCATTTAAAGAGTACTTCTCTATTCAAGCTAGATTTAATGTCTGTGATTTTTCTAAAGTTTAACTCTGTTTTTAACTTATCTACAGTGATAGCTGGTCTTGATTTTACCAGTGCTTCATGCTTTATGAAAATTGTGCTGAATCAGACTAATTTCAAGGTCAACAAACCAGACTGCTGTAAATTTGTTACCATCAAGATAAATGTGCAGTTTGTGCCATAGAAGGATTCCTGCCACTAGAGTGGACCATATATTTCAGTTATAATATAAAGCAGAATAATTTGTGCTTATGAGCCACCATGGCTCAGGAATTTTCCATGTTTTTCTGCCTTGTGGACAATGAGTTTGGAAGACTAATAAAGATATTCAATAGTTACTTAACATGATCCTCTTCTAGTTAAATATATCAACTATCAACCATTTAGTTAAAGTGAAAGCTTTCGCTGGTAGTGAGTAAGCAAATGTTTTCCTGAATGTTTGATGCACTTAGAACCCTTTTCTGTCATCAGAGTAAATTTTGAAATAGAGTGAAATACATTGTCTCTTTTCGAATACTTTGCATCTTCTAAGTTGCTTTCTCTCATGAGAAAATATTTTTGATAATCGCTTTTATCATCTCAGATAATTACGAAGCTATAGTCAGTTTAGTCTAAAGTGCCTTAACTGATTTTCAATCTACAACTATTTCTCAAACTTGAATTCTGCACTTACATTAAAACAAAAATGTGTGTATCAGTTTATTTTCCAGAGAGATCATTTACTGGTGAAACCCACCTCCTTACCATCTGTATTGATGTCTATTATTTTTTTATGAGGGGCAAGAGTAGTCCAATGGCCCAACAATTCCCCTGGAAGGCAAGCGTCAAGCACCAAGAGAGGTGCCATCATCTGTTGTGGTGGTTAGGGTACCTTTATGACTTCACTCCTTCTCCGTTGCCAGGGTTGTGAGTTCAGTAATTGCTTGTCCATGAGGTGCGTATGTGCTACCACATATGCTGATCCCCATAATCTGTGAACTACTGTCTAGTGAGAGAACCAACTGTGGTCCATTCCTCCAAAGTGGGGGAGCTAATCTGCTCTACTCTGATGTCCCATAGAGCAGCTCCAAACTCAGGTCATCCTATGTGAAGTAAGAGCTTTATCCCTCTTTGTCAAAAAAACTTGCTGTTAGACTTCATTTTCTGCTCTACCATTTTCATCCATAAATACATCTAATTTGTAATACCATTTACTACTGTCACATTTATCCATGATGAAAATATTTCCTTCCTTTTCTTTTCTTTATAAAATACTCCATTTCTTTACTTTGTTTATTTATTTAAATGAATAGTGTGGGTTTTCCACTTGGAGGGATGTCCTGAATGGGATATTATGTAGTTTGACAGGCTCTGTGGTATCAGTATGTATATGCTATATTCTGCTGGTAGCCAGGCTAAACTAGTAAAGAAAGGGCAATAAAGACTCTGCATGATATCAGAAACAGAGCCATAGTGGGCCACAGTGGAATAGCATATAAGAGAATCAAGTGGAAAGTACCACCAATGAAAACAAGCATATGTCTTCAGCAGTAAACCATGGCATCTTTTAGGTCTGAAACAAAACACAATGCTATGCATGTGGGGTATGCACTGCCTGAATGTACCAATGCAACAACAATTGGCCAGCATATAATGTGAACCCAGGCACGTGAAATAAAAAAACAACAAAAAAAGCTAAATGGAATACATAGCTTTTTATTTGCAAACCGGTTTCGGCTAAAGCACCTTCATCAGTGAAAAAAGCCTATATTACATAACAAAAATCACATAAATATTTATATGCAACCCCAACCAATGGGAAACATGGTATGTTCCCGTTCCTAGTCCTGATTACATATACAATGAGATTATCAAAAAATAAAAAGTTTCAAAGTAAAACAAAATGATAATTCATGAATAATAATAACAAAATAATTCTATGACCAGAACGTATAAGTATATAAAAATACATATGTATATAAACATATATATCTTATTAATATGAAAACTGAAAATAGGAATATGGGCATCAATGCTGTCTGGAGTTTAGCAAAGTATATACCAAAGTTACTGGAAAATACAATTGGGTATAAACAAGATATAATATAGCCAACATGATCATAACTTAAATGTTAATGTTATATCCCTAAATATACACAAAAGTAGTAAAAGATGCAAGTGTAAGAAATCCAAATAACCAACAATGACACACAGATGATACAAATAGAAAACCAAAATGTAAGTACAAAATAATCATTGCAGAACATAGTGGATAAATACATATGTAGAGAAAATACTTATATTATGAAGTTAAGCAAACCATATCACAAAGTAATAGTGTTATGGTATACATGTACATAATATTGTGTAACAAAATGATAGTCCACAAATATAAAGAAGCTGGTTAAAATCATATGAATAGTATGAATGAGGCACAGCACAGAATCCCATTATCTGAAAGACATTGTAAGGAAAAAATCTTTACAAGTGGTCATTTAAGCCTGGGGGAAATAATGCCCCCAGGGTAATAATCCAATATTTCTCCTTATGGTTGAGAATACTGTGCCATCCTTGTGAACTGCTTTTATCTCCAATGATTTTGTCAATGATCATAAATCTGAACTGAGCATTATGATGTTTCAGAGTATGTCTGTAAAGAGCATTGGTTTCCTTTTTGTTTTTAATGTCACTCTTGTGTTCATTCATACGGATTCTAAGGGACCGGGAGGTTTGTCCAACATAAAAAGCTGAACATTGGCAAGTAGCCAAATACACCACCCAGCTACTGCTACAGTTACCAAAAACTTTAGATTCATACACTTTGCTGGTATTCCTACTGGTAAATTGTTTAAGTTTGCTGATCTGTTTGCAAGACCCACAATGACCACAGGGAAAAGTGCCCAACAATTCATCACCAGACATAGTCATTTGTTTGTATATAGCTCCACCACTTTCTTTGTTCTTAAAATGAGAGAACAAAGAACCCAGTGTTTTACCACGTCTATATGTAAAGTGACACTGTGGACCCAAAAGTTGTCTTACCTGGTCATTGGCCAAAAGAATGTTAGTGTGGGTTCTCCACTTGGAGAGATGTCCTGAATGGGATATTATGTAGTTTGACAGGCTCTGTGGTATCAGTATGTATATGCTATATTCTGCTGGTAGCCAGGCAAAACTAGTAAAGAAAGGGTAATAAAGACTCTGCATGATATTAGAAACAGAGCCATAGTGGGCCACAGTGGAATAGCATATAAGAGAATCAAGTGGAAAGTACCACCAATGAAAACAAGCATATGTCTTCAGCAGTAAACCATGGCATCTTTTAGGTCTGCTCATTTCTACTGCTGTCTTCTCATCTCATCTCTGAGCCGCCAGTCTTACTGCCCTGTTCAGAGGTATGCCGTTCATCTCAATATGTCCCACGCACTCCTAAATCTACCAACTGCCGTCATAGTCAACCCGCTGCTTTAGCAGTGTGCTATATTCCTAATGCAATTACTGTTAAACAGTGTCTGTACGTTTCTTGTAAATCATTGTTTTCTGTCAGAAACACACTCCTTCCACTTGTGTGATGCTTCAGAAATGGAGCAGCCTCTCCATTCAAGTCTTATCAGTTTATTGATGCCTTCATTCCCCCAAAGAATATTGAGGTTTCCCTGGCTGTTCTTAGAGGGTTATCATCCATTCGCCCCTGTTTGTGACTATCCATCAATGTCTGCACTTGTTTCACATCAACACTAGTGCTGGTACAGATTTAATTAGGTGTGATCAGATCACTTCTCTTTATCTGATTTGTATATTGATTGTTAATGAGATGCGTGCTTTTATCCTTCTGACTTTTTTCTGGATTTATAATGCACAGTGATATTAGAATAGTACACAACAAAGATTTATTTGATCTGATTTGTAACCTCACCCCCTTCCATTACCTCACTCCTTGCCACTGTAATATCATATGCAGGCAGACATTTTGCCCTGCATCTGGCCCGAATGAGGTTTAACTGTTACAGCACAAACAACCCTGCAACATCCCACTTAACATTGCCCTTAACACTAAAAATTCTTCTCACTCACTTACCTTGTGCTATGCATGCCTTAGCCAATCTACTATCCTTGTCCACCATATGGTTTTAGCTCCCAATATACAGCATCCATGTTTCCCACATGGCATGGCAGCACAGGTCGTACTGAAATGCTAATACAAAGTATCTTGTTGCTTGGCAGCAAATGACAGTATTTAGCAAGGCTGAGCCAGCAATATCTGTCCAAGTTAAATTTAGCCTGATGTCTATCCAAAAATTCAGTGTCCTTCAGACATATAACCAGTGCTCCTTTTCTTCAGACATGTCTTTCCATCTCTGATTTGAGACTCACAGGCTATAATTTTCTGGTTTATCCCTGGGCCACATTTGTGATAAATCATATAACCCAACCTCTGGCCACAGACTTTATACCTTGCTTTTAGAAAAATACTGATTAAATCAATTGACATCTCCACGAGGCAGTCATCTTTCTGAGCAAGCTACCTCATACATCATGTAGCTCAGGGGCCCTTTTCCTGTTCTGTTTTCCATCCTTTATTTTCCTCATTTGTGACACACACATCTGAACTTGCCAACTTATTTGTTTCCCTGCAGTCTGTTGGTTACTTTCTTCTCCTTGATTAAAACAATATAACTAAATGCCTCTGTTCTGTTTCTCTTCCACTATATTTATTTATGTTATCATGAGTTAGTGTAAGGCCACTTGGCGCCCCCAGATACACTGAATAATTTGATGGCCTTTATGGCTTTCATTTAATGTACTGACCGAGGATTTTGGGACAGAGAGACTTCAAGACAAAGAGGGTGTACAACTCCACAAGGGGGTATCTTTTCTCCCCTCTTATTTATGATTTTTATGGACAGGATATCAAAATGCAAACAAGGTTTGTAGACCATCCATTTTGGCAACAAGATGATGATATTTTGTAGTCTGTAAATGATGATGGCATATTAGATTCAAGTGACTATGAGCTCCAGTGTGTGCTGGGGTGATTCCAGTGTGTGCTGGGGTGATTTGCTCAAGATTGTGAAGTGGGTGAGCAGAAATCTAGCTCTTCCAAATCAGGTGTCATGATTCTTTCCTGGAAAAGAGTAGACTGCTCTCTGCAGGTGAGGTACCCCAGGCAATGATATTTAAGTATCTTGGGGCCTTGATTATGAATTATGAATGAAGGTAAAGGGTATTGCATGACTGAGCAGCATATACAAATATTGTTACTAGACTGTAGTGGTAACATGACAGTTAAGTGATTGGACAGTTGGTTTATTTCTCATCCTTTCTTATTCTCATATGCTTTGGGAAGTGACAGTGAGAATGAAATTGCAGATACAATTGGCAGTTACTTTAAAGGGTTGCTGGGATCACTCTGATGTGGCGGTCTTGAGTATGTCACAATGCAGCCACTGCTCTATCATGCTCAGGTGAGGTGGTTTAGTCAGCTTGTGAAAGTGTCACCTAGACACCTTCTTTGGAGGTGTATAAGACAGCCGAATGGAAAGAAGCCCTTGGGGCAGACACAGGACACATTGGAGAAATTCTGTCTCTCACCTTTCTTGGATTGCCTAGACAACTCACAGGAAGACTTGGAGACTGTTGCTTTTGACAGTGAGGTCTGGACAGTTCTGCTCAGCTTTCTACTACTCTGATCCTCACCAGGACAATCAGTTTAGATTATGAATGAGTATATAAGAAAGGATACCCATCAGTACTGTGTACATAAGAATAGAATAAGCATAGCATATATATAACATGTGTAGGCCAGTCTAAATAATGCAACACAATGAAAGCAAATCCTATAGGCACAGTATAGGAATAATATATAAGGAAATCTAGGTGTACTTTACATGTGGATAATGTGAAAGAAAAACTGTCAACAGCATAAGAGGTAAAATATGCAGACGTACTAAAAGCAGACAAAGCCAGGATGAGAAGAAATGGAAGTAGAGAACAGCATGGCACTGGCAATGCATGAAGGAAATGTCTGTTTTATGAATGACTGACTGCTTGGAGGCTTCTTTCCCTTCCACCGACTAATAACTGACTGACTATGTGAATCACAGCTCTGCAGAAGACTTGTCTGTAGCAAAGCATTTTACTTATGTCTTATGACTGTGTTGTTAGAATTCATTTGGTTAAATTGTTTATTAATTTAATGAGAAATTGAGCATAAAGAAAGCCTGCATAAGGCACTTAGGAGAAAATGGACATTTATAAATGTTTTGGGAAGTACTCTAATGTTGTTTAGGATATGCAGCTAGAAACATTTGTCTTTTTAAAACTTGGAATATAACATTAACTATGAAGAAGGGGGGGCTTAATGCATCTCTGGGGATTTTTTTTTTACTTTTATAATGGCTAAAGCAAAACAGAATAAAAAGACAGCACTACATGAAGTGTAATGCCATATTTTAGTGCACATACATCTTGCAGGAATATAAGACACTTTTCAGATGTCTTTTTCTGTGTTTCTAGATATACTGCCATTATGCCCAGCAGAGCAGCAAGCCATAGATGGCTTAATAATGTTTCATGCTTTAGTTTAGTGCCACTTGGCTTATACTGCATGATTTATTAAAAGCGGAGGTCAAGTCCAGAGCATGGAGTACCTTTCCAGAAAACACAGCTGGTGTATAGTATAAAAAAATAACATGCAATGATCCAGGCTTATTTCTTATTTTGGACAATACAGACTTCCCAGACTCCAGGATCAGCTCTGGTAAGGATTCATGTAAAATTTCTTGGCTTGCCCTTATGATGTTTTCATGATAACATCTTAAAAACATTTAGAAGCATTCATGATCTAAGACTCCTGTGTGGGTAACCTAACAAAAGCTGCACTAAAAGGCTTGTTATAGTGCCTTCCTTTGAACTGTTCTTTCTAGTTAATGGGAAGTTAAGCCTACAAAATCTACCTTTAGCAACACTGTACTGGGTAGGTCATAAATAAGAAAGTTTATCATATCTGTCTATACAAAATCTATGGTAATTCTCTCCATCAGCTTTCACTATATGCTTAGGCTGATTATCTTGTAATTAATACAGTCTGTGGAAGGGCTTCCATTGTGGACTGAAACCACAATAGTCTGTTCATGAAGGCAGACAGCTTTTAATGTTCTATTAAGAATGCTAGAAGGGGTAGACTAGACTATATTGACTGCAGAAGTTTAGGTTTCCTGGTATATTTTTTGGTTCCATAGAACTGACCTTACTGAGAGAAGTGAATATTTCAGATATATTGAGGTATTGAGGACGGAGTCGTGTTGCAGGGAGGTAGAGTTGATGGTATTACCTTCTGTGGCCTAAAACTTGTTTCATTTTTCTATGTTAGCATAGTTCATAGATTCATAGGTAAGTACTAGGCTATCTGCCCGAAGGCATTTATAAGCCTATCCGGAATGTGTTGGCTTTCACCGCCACCTTAGATTAGTTCCCTGCACCTCTGTCCAGCAGAGTCATTGAAGTGATCCCTGGGGTAAACTTTCTGTTTCCCATCCACTCATCAAGGTTTCTCTTGAAGAGGGTTAGCGAGGAGCTCTGCCTAATTTAGATTGGAATCTTGTTCCAGAGCATGGAAAGTCTCTGGGACAGGAATCTATCCCTCCAGCATGTCCTATTTATTGTTGTGGTGAGGTTTAGATCCCTGGAGCGTGTGGCTCGAGGGGATATGGTTTTCTTTAGGTGGAGCATGTCCATCAATTCTGGGTTGGACATGGCCTTGTATGTCAGGCAGAGATCACCTCTGAGTAGGTGGTATGCAACCAAGTACAGCTGGAGTTTCTTCAGTCGAGCTGCATAGGGTATCTGCTAGGTACGTCTGTGGTCTTTCCAGTTGTTACAGGTGTCTTGTAAGGTACATCCCAAATAGAGCATTGTACTCTATGATGGGTCTGATGAGTGATGCATAGAGGGGCCCAGTGACCTATTTTTTATTTTCAAAATTCTTTATTTCAATTTATAGATCACTACATATAATAACATCATACAACCAAACAGTTAGTATCTCTCAAAGATTAACACAAAGGATATCAAAGTAAAAGAAAACCTATTGAAACCAATGTAAGAACTAAGAAAACTATATACACAAGTGCTAATATCTAGAATATTAAACAATAAACTAAGTTCTCATATCAAAACATAGAGGCACAACCAAGCAGCTTGGGACTCATGTGATTTAGAGGTATACAACCACTGGTGAAAAGGGATACCATAAGCCATATATTAGACCTCTACCAATAATTGAAAAATAAAATCCCAAAATTTCTGGTTTTCTATCTTATTAACAATTAACATTTTCTGGGAGGTTATATATTTAATTGCCAAAGCAGTGAAATCACCCACACTAATTTAGTACCATCTAACCAATGTTTGGTAATATAAAACTTAACTAAAAGACAGATGGTGATAAGCTTTGAGTCTAAGAGGAGTCATCTTAATGTTAGTAATATGGAGCAAGGCCATTTCCCAAGATAATGTTGACTTATGGTATCCCATTTTACTTAGTCTTATTTTAAGAGAACACCATAGGTTGTGAGCATACTTACAAAACCATAATATGTGAATGATGTCAGCATGAGGGTGTGAGCAACACGGACATGAGATAGATATAGATGGGTTGAATTTATTAAGATGGGTAGGAGTTATATATAAATTGTTTGTAATCATAAATTGAGTAGAAATAAATTTCTTAAAAGGGGAATATTTATGTGTAAGTTCAATCGACCACATTTTCTGTTGTGGCGATATAATAACACCTGCTTATTCCAGTAGTCAGCAAAGATAATCTCCCTTTGTAGAGGTAGGAGGAGAAAGATTTGTATGCTATAGAAAGCATATGCTTATTGGAATTGAGACTTTGTATAAGATGCTGTATCAATCTCATTATTTGAGCTTTGAAATTTTAGAAGAAAAATGCAGTGAGGTCCTCAAAATAACAATATAGGCTTTGGACAAAGACAAAACTTCTAAGTTCCGTTAATGAAAGATGTTTATGTTTATAAAAAAATTACTAAGATTAATCATTTGACTGTTCATTTTAAGGTGGAAGGGCTGAAACAGGAAAAGAGCATTAGTTAAACCCAGGGAGTGAAATAATTCTTGAAAAGTCCTAATTAAACCCTTTAGAGGCCCAGTGACCTATTTTGATCTGGATGCAAACTCTTTTGTGATTAGGTGGGCCACATAGTAGGATTTTCTAACCACTTTGGCAATGTAATTATCAAAGGAGAGGTTATGATCTACTTGGTATAGTTGCTATGTTTGTTTGCTGTGTTATGGTGATAACATTGTTCCAGTGCACTGCAGTCTTCTCTCTTTTTTTTCATATGTAGCTGTACATGGCCTTATTATTGTCATTCATCTTAATGGCAAAATTTGCTTTGACTGAAGCCTTGATTCGGATTGTTTTTAAAGAGTTCTTTTTTAGACAGAGTTGAGCTAAGCCTTTTTGCTTTGGGTTGGATGATGTTTGAAGCCTTTGTACTCATTTTTGTTCTGTTGTTAAAATCTGTTTTTTGACAATTTTCTACAATACTTTTGCCTCACAGGGATGAATTTATCAGTGCGCTCATTTAAAGTGTTGACGAGTGATTCATCACTGGGTTCTGAGTAGAGCCTAACGTACAGTTCCATTCAAATGACACAAGGTGAATGTTTGGGGCACCATAGTTGCCTTTTGAAAAAAATCCATAAAGTTGGTAATTTTTTATATTTAATTTGTTAATGAGGAATGTCATAGCACTATTGTCAGAATGAAAAAGGGGTGAGGTAACATCTTGATTAGCTCAGCTGGCAGAGATGAAATGTTACATGTTTTTACACATTTTTGTTTTGTTAAGGTGCTTGAATGAAGTCTAGTAGCTTTTACATATGATAATTGGTTAAGGCATAATTCTCCCAGTTAATGGAGGGGTAATTCAAGTCAATGAGTAGAAAAGTATTTTCTTTTAAGGAGGCGGTTATAAGTTTATCAAGGAAGTCATTATGTTCTTGGGGTGACGGAGGGGGTGTGATAACATGTTGCAACTTTGTTGTTTGTTGTATTTATTGTAGCCTCATTGTGATGAACATTATTTTCTTGATAGTTTTCTACAAACCCCCACCTTTGAGTTAAAACAATGGATACACTAGCTCACTGGCTGCTGAGCTGCTGTTTGTGCAATGCAGGATGGGGCTTGCAGTCATGTCTTTGTTACAGCACATACCCCGATTTGATTTCCGTCAAGGCACAGTAAGTCTCGAGAGAGTTTATTTACTTATTTAATTTTACTCGGGCTGGGAGTGTTCACGAATAACTTGGATTGTCTATTAACTTGGCTTTGTCTAAAACAGACATTTGGCATTAGAGAGAAGAAAAGAGTCTATTCAATCCCATAACTTCTTTCGAGGAGTGACATAGTTTATTCTTTGCAACACATGTCTGGGCCCCACACATGCCACACAGACACACCGAATTCCACTGGAATGACACCATGATCTAAACCAGTAGTTAGAGCAAGTAATCATTTCTGCATATGTAGGTGCCAAGAAGGATCTCAAGAACTGCAGAGATTTGCCACCTGAGTAAGGACATCCACGTATTCAACCATATTTGTCTGCACCACCAGAAATAAGGAGATGTGCAGTATATCTTGGTGGAACTATTTCATTATTTGACCTGTGTGTTTGATCTATATCTTGTCCTATTTATTATGTCAGGGAGGACTAATTTAAATAATTTAAAAAGGGATGGTGGATTGCATAGATGATAGGGATTAATATGGATGATTTTGAGTCCTGATTAAGTCAACCAGGCAGCCTTTTTGGTGTCATATACAGAATTTATTTTTTTTCAACACCATGTTTGTCACCAAATCTGTCAGTTTGAAGTTCTGCCTCAGCTGAAGTTAATCCCATTCATTCCCACATATTGGGGTTCCCAGCACAGCTGGACCCCATGGGTCATGATGCAGGCAACCACATTAGTAGTGTGTATGCTTGTTGGCATATTGGCCTACAGTATTGGCCCTAACTCCTTCTATTGGTAGTTGACATGTAACTCATGTCACTGCAAGGGCCACTATGCCTTCCTCCATTCCAATGAGTGATTCCATACACATCTGATGAAGACTAATACATGCATGTCTTGTACATAGAGCACTCATCTAGAGCCCACCCCCCCCGGCAGGTATTTCCTTCACCATCTTGCTTCTAGAATAGCAGCATAGCTTGTTTAACTAAAGGTTTGCTTCATGAAACCAGAGTGAAAAGGTTGGCAAGAGCTGTTAATGTAACACTGGTGGGTGTATACAATGGGCTAGCGTGAGGACAAATGAAAGAGGCTGAAGGCACGTTTGTATCTAGTAAAAAGTGTTGCCACTACAACGGTGAGTAACACATGAATACCCACTTTTAGAAAAAAAAGTTTGGTTCATGATATTGGATAATACTTCACTGACTTTGTTGAGTAAAGACATAATGAGTGTGGATATAGAAGACAACCGAGCTTAGAAAGGGAAAGGAAAAGAAAGGTTTTTAGGTATGTGAGAGAGAAGAACCATCATTTCCTCCATACCATTAGTTCCTCCTTCAGTGTACTAGTATTTCTAAGACATTTACTGTTCTAAAATCTGAAAATGCTGGATGCACTGCTTGATCTAAACTTCATTTAGATTGAAGATAATTATGTAATGGAGGATTTCCAGACTGGAGTGGTGATTCCTGTGTCTGTATGGTAAGGCTAAGATTACAGAGAAAATTATATTCAGAATTTTTCCCTACTGAAATCCTGTAGGGTTCCTTTTTAACTACCATCACAGTAAATTTATGGATGGAAAAATTAATATCTTCAGAAATATTCATTACCGTTCACACTATCATAGTTTTACTGGAACTTCCTAAAAATCCCCCCCCCCCCCGTAATGTAATTGAATTCACTACAACTTTTCTAAATATCCTAAATAGCCTTGCACCTCCAAGAAGGAAGACAATGATAACAAATAATGCAATCTGTCTATCCAAAAAGAGTAGCGTGCTAATGCAGGATAGAGAAAAAGCGTGGAAAGTATGGCAAAAATATAAAACACCTTAATATCTTAAAAATTTCTGAATGCTTTGCGACTGTACTAAAAGCAAACAATTGAAGATGAAAAACTATACTATAATAAATTTCAGTATGATATAAACACAATCCTAAAAAATTTTGGACATCCATTTAAGAAATCTTACATCCCATTCAAAAATTCAACCCAAGCCCCTCTCCTGATAACTCACCACTCAAGACTGCAATACAGTTTAACTTATACTTTGTAGATAAAAAAGCATCTCTAACCAATAATTCCTTAAGATCTATTCCCACCCCTGCCCAACAGCAACATATCACTACATCCACTTTCACCTTTAGACCTGTGCCCACATCCTATTTAAAACTACTCTTAAACTTAAACCATCCTCTTCTTCAGCTGATGACCTTCCAAGTGAGTACCTAAAAATAGCAGCCATTAGCATTGCCTATCCTGTCTCTATCCTTATAAATAGGTCAGTTCAGGAATTATATGTTCCCTCTCTCTGGAAAAAAGTCACACATTATCCCTCTGCACAAAGGAGAAAATTCAACAGACATTAGTAAATTTAGAACTTTAGACCTATAGCAATCTTGTCTCCCATGCCAAAATACTTGAAAATTATATTCAAAAACAATCGTTGACTATCTCCACCAAGAAGAACTCCTATTCTCTACACAACATGGCTTCCATCCTTCCCATAGTACTAGCACTGGCCTTCTAACCTATATCGATACTGTCAGTAAAGCTAGAGATAACGGCAAACTAGTCTTATTCCTATTTCTAGACTTATCTAAGTCCTTCAACACAGTTTGTCACATTAAACTTCTACTTCAAATGTCTTCACTAGGTCTCTCTCAGCCCACCTGTTTGTGGTTCAAAAACTACCTGTCCAATAGGTATCGGGGAGTAAAATGGCAATTCACGCTCTCTCTCCTTACCTGACAATCACCACGAGTGTACCACAAGGCTCTATACTTGGTCTCCTCCTCTTTAATATTTTCACCAACAATCTTTATACATCCACACAACAGGTCACCCTAATGCAATACGCAAATGATTCCACTCTCATTTGCACATCTGACAACATAGCATCGTAACTCCCAACTCATGCTTATCCCAAAAAAGACCAAACTACTACTTTTTTCCCCAAATCCCTCTCTCATGAAAAAAAAAATTAAAGTCCTCTCTTGATAATACAGTCATTGAAGTCACTCCTCATCACAAACTATTAGGAGTGATAGTGGATGATAATCTTGTATTTGAACTGCATATACAAAATTGCATTAAAAAAAAAAAAAAAAAACTCGGCAAAACTAGGGATGCTTTACAGAACCAAAAACTCTCTCACTGACGCAACTAAAACTACACTTGCCACAGTTATCTCCTCCCCGCTCTTCTTTATGGTGCTGCCATCCTTACTATCCTCTTTGCTTCACAAAAATTAAACTTGAACAATTCTATAACAAAGTTTCTACATTTTCAGCACATACCCCTTTAAGAACCCACAACTGTATAGCACTGAAAAGCCTAAATTGGTTAGAACTGTCACATCAACTAACATATACACAGCTTCTTACCACCTATAAAATTATCCAGCATCCATCTGCCTGTCTAGTGCTAAAAAATGTTCTACACAGTTATGATCCCAGTCAGTCATTGTGATCCAGTGAACAAGAAAACTCCTGTCTGTCTACAAACCTAGCAAATCTTCTGGGGATTGTTTGTAATCATACAACGTTGCTAAGGCCTGGAACTATTTACCTGTAACTATCAGGTCTATAACCTCTGAAACCTATAACCTCTATAAACTCTGAAAGACTTCCTAGCTAAACTCTAGCTCTGTTCTTGTTCAAAACCAAGATAAACTATATCCTTAAATGTGAGCAAGTACCTTTTCATTCCTTATACTACATTTTCAGCACATACCCCTTTAAGAACCCACAACTGTATAGCACTGAAAAGCCTAAATTGGTTAGAACTGTCACATCAACTAACATATACACAGCTTCTTACCACCTATAAAATTATCCAGCATCCATCTGCCTGTCTAGCGCTAAAAAATGTTCTACAAAGTTATGATCCCAGTCAGTCATTGTGATCCAGTGAACAAAAAAACTCCTGTCTGTCTACAAACCTAGCAAATCTTCTGGGGATTGTTTGTAATCATACAACGTTGCTAAGGCCTGGAACTATTTACCTGTAACTATCAGGTCTATAACCTCTGAAACCTATAACCTCTATAAACTCCGAAAGACTTCCTAGCTAAACTCTAGCTCTGTTCTTGTTCAAAATCAAGATAAACTATATCCTTAAATGTGAGCAAGTACCTTTTCATTCCTTATACCTCCTTATTGTCCCTTCTTCACTTACTTCCTTACTGCTACGATTCTCTTCCCTAACTTTCTCTCTAAATATACCATAAGCCTGTTTTTTCCTCACTTCATATTGCAGTTCCTATTTCTAGTAGACCAACTTACATTTAATTTCTCTATAAACTGTCTAAAATTTCTCTAAATATAAAATGATTGTCATATAACTTGTAGAGATTCTTAACCAATGTTTTTATAGGTTTACTATCAAAATGTGTAATTGCACAAAACTGGGATGGCAGAATGCATGTTTTCCAGTTTCCGTAATGCCGATCCTGAAATGTTCGAATTCTCATTAGCAAATCATTGTGTGCATTCTCTAATATGGGATCAACATTCGGATAACAAATTGCACTACTATGGGGATTGGGAAATTTATACTTTTCCTCACTGTAGTGTGATCTCAAAGTTGGAATATATATTATATGCAGGGGGTGTGGAAGGTGCAGCCCCCCTCCCCACAGGGGTAAAGGGGGGCTTGCCTCCTTGCAAAAACATTATCGGTAACACAGAATTTTGAAATTGGAACTTCCAGTGTTCAAATGTCGATTCCTTGGTTACCTTTTCTGACATTTTAGTAATTCTGTATTACCAAATTCAGATAATGAATTTGATCAAAGTGGAAAATTGTTCTGGTTTTCCACATGTTGATAGTAAACCATTTTTATATTATGTCTAATTTGTTATAATTATTTAAAGCTTGAGTATTAAAAAAAATTGCAACAGCCAAGACGGCATACATTGGTTACCTGTGTTTTTACTGATATAATCCCAGTGTGGGCTGCCTTCATGTTTAAACATTCTTGAGCAACCAGTGATACATCAGTGCAGTTGTACAGCTCCCCATTCTACTGGGTTAGCCTTATTGATGGTTTCCAGTGGTGTACCTTTACTTTTAGTTTTTGTCTTTTAACAGCCACAGAAACACTCTGCCTCTTTCTGTTTGTTTACCTTTGTTGGGCTGGGTATGCAGAATCACTGAGTTTGAGAAGGCCCAGACTGATTGTCTCCCACTAATGTGCGAGGTGTGTCCCACTTTTCTTCTCTTCTCTGTCACCCCAAGTTCTTCAGCACACCCCTCAGATCCATATACTTAATCCCACTTCTCTCCTCCCATTTTTTAATGACATCATTGGCCAGCTTAATGACATAGCTACATATCAGGGTCATTTCCACATATTCACCCACCCCATACCATCCATCATGACAGTATTAGCTGCTTAAAATTATATTGCTCACCATCCTACCTCATAGGACACTCATCAAGAGCTTCCCCAGGAATACAGCTGCTCAACACAGGAGAACTAATCATTGACAACTACTGCTAAGGGTCAGAATATCCCTGCCAACTCCCCCTCAGGTAGAATTTGCCCATCCTGATTATTGCCCATCAGGAAAGTTTAAACCAAGAGTCAACATTAACAAAGCAATAACATACTGGCTTATTATTGCCAACTACTTTTGGGTAAGCCAGAAGAGCCAATGTCCCTCACACCCAGTTGGCCTCAACTTACTGCTAAACAATACAATAAAGGCACTATTTCGGCTATATCTTGTAATAAGTTGCCCTGTCCTCATTTGAGCATCTGTTCCCCCACAGCTATTCTCCTTTGCCACCCTCAAGACATATACTACATTTCAATCTATTTCTCCCTAAAACCAAGCAGCTGTGGAGAAACATAGCAATCAGTCACCCTGTAACCAGTCAGATAAAAACAAACTAAAGAAGAAAAAATACTTAACATTAGATTTTGATTACATTGCTGCTAGATAAACAGATATTTTTTTTTACATTACCGTGGCTCAGGACCTGACCCTTTTCTCCAGGGCCTAGCCCTGCTTTGCTCCACCCCACTCAGCTCAGTTGCACTTCTAGTGGCTTCACTACAATCCCCATCCACCCCCATCTCATTAAATTTATTTGCCAAAGCATATTACCTGGCCCATAGTCACCCACCCCGACAATTCATAAACTTTCTTGACCAAAACATATGACCTGACTTTTCACTACCCATACCAGACAATATAGCCAACCAATCAAAGCCTAATAAATAATCAATTAATTTCAAATCAGAAAACAACTATCTTTTCCCTACCCTTTTCTTATAAACCCCATACCCAATTGGTGGAGCCCAATATTTTTGTAGTTTTCTTCCTCTAATTTCTTCTGTATATTCTTCTATACACCTATTTCACACCTCCCAATAAGTATATGCTTCCACTTCCCCTAACAGGAACTTTTATCTATCCTAAGTCAATTAACTACTTATGAATCATGCCTTACTTACATTCAAACCAAGTCCTACACAAAAACCTACTTAACCCATGTCTACAGATACAGCTCCCTTATCAGGGCATCCCTTTCAGCATAGACAAAAAACATACATTACTAAGCTACACCAAACATAAAACCCCCAAATCATACCATTCATGGCTTAACACTAGCCCTGTCTAAACAAACCCAAACCCATCCAAATCCCCTGCATAAAAGCTCCCCTCCTCAACAATCCTCAAACACAACAAACCCCACTTTCTTTCTCCAACCTACAAATATATAATCTCAGTGCCCGCAGCATCTGCAATAAGATATCAAACCTTCATGCAAGTATTGGATTCCATCAACCCCACATCCTAGTTATCATTGAAACCACATTAATACCCGAAATTAAAGATCAAGAAACAATTTCTTCTGGTTACACCATCATTAGCAAAGACCACATAGGTAAATGGGCCAAGGACATGGCCATCTTCTTTCAAACCACTTTAAAAATACATACCTATTTCCAAACTATTCCACAATACAGCAATGAAGAAATGCAAATAGCTTACCTCCACCTAAACAATCAGAAATCCATAATCCTTGTAGCTGCCTACATTTCCAGCTCCCCTCAAAATGCCAAGACTTCTGTAAACATGCTTAGCTATTTATCATCTACTTTCAACTAAGAAACTATCCAGTTCAGTGATCTTAAACTAGATTTGAACTCCGAAAACCTAACTCTACTCCCCATAATATTAACCTCAAACATTTCACTCAGCAGACCCAATAACACACCTGATTTGAAAAAGTATCCAGAAAAATATCTGTACTAGACTGCATGCTGTCAGTTAGCCCTGACTAAATCAAGCTAGTCATCACCATCAGGCTTTGTCAGTGATCATTACCCCATCTATGTCAACAGAGAATAGCACAAGCCCCCCCCCCAACCTGTTATACTTCAGCTCTGTGAGAAACTTAACCAGTTCTGATAATTCCATATTTAGTGATATACTTGTGACTATATAATATAGATGTGACTGAGAACCCCTCAAATATTTGCCTCTAGATGAAGCTGTGTGTCGCTTCAATATCTCCTTATTAAAGATACTAAACCAACATGCCCCACTGAGACAAAATGAGTGAGGATAAATTCTGCCCCATGGCTAACCCATTAAACTAAACAACTCAAGAGAGTCAGAGACAATGTCTGGAAATAATGTAGCAAAGCTTAGACCTAATCCTACCTAGATACATATGAATGCCGCAGAAACTGCAGAAAGGTGCAAGTTCATTATGATAAAAAGAACTACTTTGCCACAAACCAGACTACACATAAAAAAAAAAAAAAAAAAAAAAAAAAGATGTTGGCAAAATTTTAATTACTTCCTAAAAGCCTTTCCCATCTGATACTAGCAGTGACATTGCAGACAAATTCAACAAGCCCTTCATATCCTGTACTCTCTTTAACTGAAATAATAATAACCTATACCCACCTCACTAAACCTCCATAGCCCCACATCTCAACAAACACCCAAACAAATACCATCAAAAAATACATTAAAAAATGAAACCCACAACACTAGCTCCAGACAGCATGTCATCCAAATACTTCACTATAGCTACTGGCACCATTTTCTACCCTGTATCAATCATAATTAATAGATCCATTACAGAAAACTACATCCCAGCCCTATGGAAAGCTTCCTTCATAATCATATTACATAAATGTGGCAAATCCATCAAACTGTCAAACTAATGTCTTATAACAATCCTTCCTTCTCTTTCCAAAGTACTTGAAAAATGCATACATCAGCAATTCCTACCCTTTCTACTTGATAACCAATTACTTTCTCCTACCCAGCATAGCTTTTGACCACACCATAGCATCTACTACATTACCTAAATACCATTAATCAAAATAAAAAGTCAGATAATTTTGTCTACACCTTTTTTCTGGACTTGTCTAAAGCCTTTGACATGATCTCACATCAACTACTCTTCCAAAGGCTAAATCTTGTAGATCTCACAACTGCCTCAACTAGTTGGTTCACCATTTATCTCAACAATTGCACCCAGTCTGCAAAATAGAATAACTCCCACTGCACCTTCCTTCCAATCACTATAGGAGTTCCCCCAAAGCTCCATACTTGGGCCAGTACTACTTTTCAATATCTTCATTAATGACATGCACAAGAAATAAAAACTCTCTACCATAATACATTACGTTGACAACTCATCTTTAGTTTGCCCAGCCGCAAATCCTCCCGCATTAGAAACCATCACACAGGAAGCTTTCACATCAATAGAAAACTACCTAATAAATCTCAATTGCTCTTAAACCCCAACAAAACCAAACTAATTGTATTCCTTCCTGCAAACATAAATCAAAACAATACTGTCCTTAATATTATCTCCTCAAACAGCATAAAAATTAAAAATGTCACCAACTCAAAGTTACTAGGAATTATCATTGATAACAAGTTAAAATTTGATTGGCACATTAACACTGCAGTCAAAAAGACACACTGCAAACTAGGCTCTCATTACAGAGCAAAGCATCTGCTAAGTGATCATAGTAAAAAAATAGCTTCCACCTCTCTTCTCCTTCATATTCTCCTGTATGCCTCAACATTATTAACAAATCTCACCTCTTCCACCAAACACAAACTAGGAAAGCACATAGAACAAAATTAGTAAATTCACCTACAGCCTCCCAAACCACTCCCACCACTCCATACTACTCAATACCCTCAACTGGCTTGAATTTTCTCAATACAGTACCCTCTCTCAGCTACTTACAGCATACAAAATACTTTACCATCCACTTGAAACACCTTCATTGCCAAATCTCATCCAATGGCATGTACCAAATAGAGTCCCAAAATCCTCAGAACTTTAACTATTGCTAATAAATCAAATAATTATGATGACACACTATTCTCTATCTTCATCTCTAAGGCATGGAACTAACTTCCAAACCACATCAGGCTTTTAACTAACCAGCAACTATTCAAATCCATCCTTACACTATTACCTAACAACTAATAAACTGCGCAACTGTACAACACTTACAATTTGATGTATGCAATCGTAACTTTGCCCACTATGGTTAGTATACGAGCATATTAATATAGTATTTTTGATTTTACTCACAATAGCTTGAACGCACGTATTTCCTTAATATGATATGCTTTGTAAATAATGTTTTTTGACCGTTTGGTTTGAAATACTTTGTAAATAATGATTGTTGACTGTCTTTCTTTTGAATTGTCAAAAATGAATTTCAGTATTTGCTTGGAACTTTTCTCTCTGGCCCTCAACTGAAAATGGATATTTCAATTCCCGGACTGACTTTCCCAGTAAATAAAATCAAATAAATAAAAAATAAATAAGTTGTTTAAATTTTAACAATGTGATACAGGCTTAACCACAGACACATGTAAGAAGTTGTTCATTGTACAGTTTTGAAATTTATTGTATGCTGTGTTCATAGCTCTCAGCTTCTAACTCTGGAATCAGGGACATCTCCAGAAATAATCAGGGTGAGTCAGGCACACTTTGTAAAATATTACCACTATTAACTTGAGACGTTGACAGAATGCAATAATAAAAATCAACATGCATTTGGTAAAATAAAAGAAGTCTATAACTGTGACTATTGTTATTTATCAACCGTCATCCACAACCTTTTCACCCAACCACTTTTAGAAGGGATTACAAAGGACAGGGCAAAATTTTGAGCCAAAACTGCAGATGTCTCTGAAAATCATGGACATTTGAGAGGTATAGCTGTACCTCTCATCTGGTGTTAGCCCGCCCCCAGTAGTGTGTTTCATGCATAAACTCTGAAACAGAATTAGCTCAGACATTGTCTTATAGACAAAGAAGAGGCAAGTAAGCTATAAGAAACACAGTATAGCGACAGTTCCTATATCCTTTTTAATTGAAAAAAAAAAAGATTGAATTAACAAGTATTCATCATCAAAAACTCCAAATCCTTACAAAATAGTTCAAGTTTTATAGCCCTGTGATTTTCCATGGAAGGAATATTATATTTTTGAATTGTTCCAGTGCAGTATTCATGAATGGTTTGAAGCAGTGACACACAACATGTAGCATACTCGTCCAGGAAGTAACTAGCTTACTGCACTAAGTTTGTATTTTTTCTTGCCATCTTCAAGAATATGTTCATATTTCATTGAAGTAATTATATCACCTGGTTTATAGTTATCGACATATGTATTTATCTGGGTCTATTTCAGATAACTGATCACTGAAATACTTGAAGATCAAAACTGTAAAGGCCAGAAAATACCAGTAGTC
Source organism: Protopterus annectens (assembly GCF_019279795.1). Lineage (NCBI taxonomy): Eukaryota > Metazoa > Chordata > Ceratodontiformes > Protopteridae > Protopterus > Protopterus annectens. The sequence goes on along the minus strand of NC_056741.1, from coordinate 1,272,712,374 downwards.
GGCTTCCAAGATCATGGGACGGTGGGGCTTGGGATTTTGGCCTTTCCCAGATGTAGTGCAATATTTTTGGAGTTGGTGGTGCAGGAGGGCTTGCGTAAATAATATTGTAGCAGTGGTTTGTTTCTATTTAACCTTTTACAGTTTCAGTCTTGTACAGTCAATGTTCTGTAGGCCAAGTATTTGAGTGGACAATCATCTAAAATAGATACAATTATCCATGATCCAATCTCCACTTTTAAATATGAGAATAATAGTCCAAAAAGGAAGTGTTGCCAGCACAGAACCTGTGTGGCATGACTAATTGCCATTTAGGGATAAATAAGTTACCCCCATCATTGAATTTTGGCACCCTGCCAGTAATTTACATATTGCATTACATGTGGATTAATATTTAATCATTTTAATTTGTCACCGATGCCCCCATGTGTTGATTGCCATATCAAGGTCAGGATAAAAGGAGGCAGTGTCAGTCCTTTACCAAGTCCTGTTGTAACCTCTTCAAAAAGTCTCATTGGACACAAAGTGCAAGATCTCCTTTTCAAAGACCCATACTCTTCCATATCTAAAAGAACTTGGTCCCCTTAGCCATTCAGAATAAGCTCCATTGTGACTTTGTATTACCTGACAATGAATAATAATCAGGCTGATGGGTATAAAGCTGTTTGGGCTGATGTAATGTCATCTTTCAGAACTGGTACCACTATAATCTGTCACTATAAACTGAGTACATGTCCACATGCTAACATTTTCATTAAATTGACTTTCAGTGATTTTAGTTAGTTTTTCTTTTTTCTATGTAGATCACCACTTATATTGTTTGGTCTCGTGGAGTGCGAGGTTTTAGTTTTACTTGTGATGACAGTTATCATGTCTGTAGTTATATAAGGGACGTTCCCCATTGTCTGTATAGTATGCTAACATACATTCTGTAAGTATATTCACTATGCCCTGTGGCTGCATGATTACTGTATTGCTAACTTATAACATCTTATATTCAGAATTTTGAACTTTAGATTTCTTATTTAATTAAAGAATGCCTGATTATTGTTTCCAACCTTTGAGGTAAGCTTTATTCAGAAGAAAAGTACATTTTTTACTTAATTTAATCAAATCTTATTTTTATGACTTGGGTGATTTTTGAAAGCTTGGCCATATCTTTTTTTTCTGTTATATGTATTAATAATTTTGTGATTCTACCACTTTCACCAAAGTCTTTTTAACTTTTATTTCTCTTATTGTTACATCCAATGGTGAGGCTATTAATGACATAGAAGATAATCACAGTATTCTGAGCAGAACCTGGAAGTGTCTTATTGTTATGTCCAAGATGAAGTTTCTAATACCATAGAAGCCTATGATGGTATTCTGTGCAGACTTAATTGGGTCATTGAGGACAGCATTCAGTTTGCTTTCTAAGTATGTCTTTTATTTAATAATAGTTTCCACTTATAAAGTCAGGGTGTGATTATTTACTTGTCACAAAGTTAGGCTTTCATTGATTCATTAGAAAAGTTTAGGTTCTTGGATGAATTTGCCAACACAGTAGTTGCTTCAAATTTCACCCAGCTGTACAGAGCTGTAGACTCTCTGTCCCCTATTGAAATAAAAAGCAAGATTTTAGTTTCATTTAGTTAACAACGCATTTCATTCTGACAATTATCATTTAAACAGATTTTTACATAATTATGATGGCCAGCATTTCTTTAAAAATCAGTAGGTTGCTCAGATTCCTACAACAAATATTATTTTTGAGGGATTCTACTCTAATTCTGTGAAGGATTTTGCCATTTTACTGTATCCCTCAGTAAACATGCTTTTCAATGCCTTTCAGTTAGTGTGGTGGGAATGCATGAAGCTTAGTGTCACTAGCGCAGCCCAGAAAGATAGACTGAACCTTCAAAACCAAGATTATTTTTTTCCAGATGGTGACAATGGTACATGTCTGGCTACCCTGTAACTGTAAGGGAGAAAGAATAATGTTCCTTATACTAAGTACTGTAGGTTCTCCCGTTCAATTCTCGGCTGGAGCACCTTCTGTGTGGAGTCTGCATGTCCTCCCCGCGATTGAGTGGCGTCCGAAAGACATGCGTGAATGGGTGTGCCTTCGTTGAAGGTTGGGCATTGGGCTGGCACCTCGGCACCGTAAAAATCTACTGCCAATCATAAGCGGACCGGAGTTCCGCTGTGGTGATCCCTAACCGGGAAAAGCCGAAAGAAGAACAACATACTAAGTACTGTATGGGTAAGAGAATTGAAAAGGATCTGAACTTATTAGAAAATAATGATCCAGGAAAGAGGTCAAAAGGAGAACTACTAAGGGTATCTGTTGTGAGTCTTTAGTAATTCTAATGTTTTCAAATTATGTATTATTTATTATAAGCAGGTTGAGACTAGTGAATTCAAAACTTCCTTTTTTGTTTTATTTTTCCTTTTTATTACTAGGTTACCTAGGCATAAATGCCTAAATAAATAGACAAACATAGCACTTCTCCTTACTTAGCCTGCCGGGACAGTTTATGACATTGTAGGGTGTACTGTAGTGACAACCTCTGTTAAGTATCACTGCTCCAAGAGACTTTTGAAAAGAAGCCATGGTAAAGTGGAAACTGTCCATTTAGCCAGGGAGCTCATCTGCAGTTTACTGCAAGTATAGCAGAAGCTAAACCCAAAAGTCCACATAAGGAAAACTGGCAGCATAGTGAATCACAGAAGAGAACCAAATCATGCATCTTTCAAATTTTATACAACCTCCACAGATATACTCTGTACTATTGCTATTGTTTCTCAGTAACACTGAGATCAACACCAGACAAAGGAACACCACCTCAGTCAAGTACTTTTCTGTAGGTCACACTTAAAGGAATGGAATTGACTCAAGCAAACTTCAAAAGGAGCTCTTGAAGGCAGTTCAGCTAAACATGCACATAGAAGCTGAATGTTAAAAGTCTTTCTGTCAAAAAAAGAGAGAGACATAGACAGAGACAGGGAGAGAGAGAGAGAGAGAGAGAAATTAAATGTTGTTATGTACAAAGTCTCAAATAACAGGTGCCATGACCACCCTAAGCTCTCAAATGGATTATGGGAAAGGAGCTAATTTATAGGTTTGAATGTTTTGTGTGCATTTTGACCTGATTACAACCTATCAGTAAGATTCTATTAAAAAAGCTATTATTATGCAGTCACAAGGCATCATTATTACTTTGGAGAATAGATGATATACTTGTATTGCAGTTCAGGGTACCGCATTTGTTCAGCAGAAATTGATGTGATGCAACAAACTGTGAACATAGCTCAGAATCCATGACTAATATTCTTTGCTACACAAGGCATTGGTCACATTATGCCTCAGAAACCACAAGTAAAGCCCTTTTCTTACTTGGCTTCTATTACTTTCCTGCTATGTGGCCTTTATATCCTTTATCAAAGTAGTCAAAGTTCTTATAAAGTTGTCTCAGGGGAGATTGTATATTTGTTTTTTGTTTTGTTTTTTTGTGGCCAATGCAAAGATCCAACAGTTAGATTTATGAATATGGACTAGGCAGTCTTAGTTAAGAAATAGACATGTGCTGTTGTAAGACACTTAAACAAAGAGAAAGGGCCCATAATCGTCTGCTTGTATCTGGTCAGAAGGCTGAGAAAGGTTACTTCAAGGTAGATTTCTGGTGTAAGTGTGTGTGTGTGTGTGTGTGTGTGTGTGTGTGTGTGTGTGTGTGTGTGTGTGTGTGTGTGTGTGTGTGTGTGTGTGTGTGTGTGTCACTTAGAAGCTATTTAAATGCCTGACATTACTGTATGATTTGTTATCCATCCTGAATAAAAATGAAACGAAGCATTGCGCTCACAAAACTGGGAGTAGATATGTAGCTAATGTACCTTCCTTCATTCATTGCACACCTCTAATTGATGGTAATCACCAAAATGCAGTCTTTAGAATCATACATTATCACTGGTAAGGATACAGTGTGATGTTTTAGAATCTGGAATTTTAAGAAAAAGAGTTCTGGGAACAAAGCTGTGAAAAGAGATTAGCATAAAGTTTTGCAGCTGAGCTGTCTTACAAGAGGAAGCTTCACCTCCTACACTTCTGTGGTACACATGATGTATGCTTGTGTTGGAGTACGCATCTCTCACACTGAGAAATATGCATGATTGCATTTCTTATTGATTGCTGTGGCCACTAGCATGGCAATATGAGTAAGGCTAAAAAACAAGTGGACGATGAACTATATTCCATAGAGGGTGCTCTATTGCAGGATGTGGTCAGTAAAGAATGAAAAGTGCATTAATTTTCAAAAAACATAGATGAAACCAACAGGTACAGCATGAAGCATCCATTTGCAACTTTTCCACCCAAGCTGACCAGACTAATGCTGAGCAGATGCAACTTACACAGTCTTTCCCAGACTATATGATAATTTTATTGCCCATGCAAGACACAAATGCATGCAACTATTGTGACATACGGATGGCTGCTGAGCCCAGAGATTACTGTGCCTTCTATGCCAAAACAGGCAGGCAAAACAGGAGTAAAAGGCATGAAGGTATCAGAAATGAGCTTCAGGAAGAGCCATTACAGGCCATTACACTGCTATAAGTTAATTTTTTCTGATCCTTGCATGAAGACAAGAAGACAGTAAAATATACCAACCAGCCAAAAGAGGCAAACTCAACTCAAAAACAAATATAAAACCTCTTAAGCTGATTCAATAGCACCAAATTTCAGTAAGCTGACCATCGAACCATTAGAAGTAATCCTTTTCCTTTTCATGGTCATCAGAACCAGATGATCAGTTCTGATGAAGTCCCTGTATTGACGGGGATGAAAGCGCTTGACTTTATCACTTGCTTTTGCTTTTGCTTTTACTGGAACTGGAATAAAAGGAAAAGGATTACTTCTAATGGTTTCATCGTTGGTTTACTGAGCTTCATCTCTATTGAGTCAGCTTAAGAGGTTTTGTATTTGTTTTTAAGACAAGAAGACAGAATGAGTCTCCAGAGAGTAATGATGTAAGTCAAACGGTAACAATGAAAGACAGAGTCAAGAAGGATATCCCTGAAGACAAAAGAGATGAGGAATGGCATTGTGTATATTTAGCCGTGCGTTCAGAACTGCTCTTGCTGAACTGGTGGAAATGCCTATTGTAATGGATAGCAAGACTAAACAATTTGTAAATTATGTTTCTCTTCTGCATTATGGAAATAATCTGCTGAAGCAATTATTTTATTTTTATTTCTCCTAATGGTTGCAAGAAGCTGAACTTTTTGTCTTCCATTTAAGTAAACCTGCTTAAACTGAAGAAACGCTAAGAACTGTTTCTTTGGAAGATCACAGCATACTGCACTATGTAATGTCTTTCAGTGAGGATGTCTATATTACTAGCATTTGGACAAAGGATTTACCAAAAAAGAAGTAAAATAACTTCTGCTGAATAAATATCTAATAGATTCATTATGCAGCACCTCCTCCATGTTTGGAATAAAATTCCTCTACGGTTGAAGCAGTGCCATGCATTATCATCCTTCTAACCAAACCTGGGTAATTATTTGGGTACTTACAAATTTATCCTAGGACTGTCTCATTTCACCCTCCATGAGAAAGGGAATGCAGCCTGAAGGTGAATACTGGTAAGGCATCAATGGCTGTGAGACTAAATTGCTTTATAACATCTGTGACTCTTATGAATTTCTTATTCCTGTCAGACATCATGTTTTGAGGGAAAAAAGAGAGTAAGCACTCTGGTTAGTGGTCTTCATATAAGGAGCAGTGGAATTATCCAAAAATTACAGGGTAGTCTAACAGGAAGCAGTTTAACAAAACGGCAGATAACGCTTGATCTTTATGGAAAGTTCTAAATGGAAAAAGAAAAGATAGATTTTCTTGATTTCTTTCAACAGTGATTCGCTATTTATCTTGGTGGTTCTGATGAGTTTATGATCGACAAGTGCATGTTTAGTTAACTAAAAAAGGATGAAATCAACTATGCACACTCTTTTCCTATTTTTTGTAGTATTTTTATTTATTATTTATTTATTTATTTTACATTTGTTGACCGGGCTAGTCCAACTGGATACATGTCCATTTTCAGTGGAGGCCCGGGGAGAAAAGCTCCATAGAGGGTAGTTATGACAAAAAACAACACACAGGAGATAAGAATACAAGGTAATACTTTCAAGGTCACATGAACAATAAAAAGGTTATACAGATAGTTTAAATAGTTGAAGCATTCTTAGGTAGTTGGAGTACTCTAACTACAAATGAAGTCCCTTGAATTATGGGTTGGATAGATAGTAGCTGGCTGTTTGCTGCTAATCAGGATTAGAACATGGGCATAACCAATTAGATTTTAGTAGATCTTTGAGTTGTTTTTTGAATTGGTTGAGTGAAGTTTCATGTCTTAGGTTGTTTGGGAGGACATTCCAGGATTTTCCAATGGAGTTCGCATAGAGTGCTTCACCTCCTGAATTATTAGCTTAGTATTTGGGAAAATGAATACAATATGACTAATCCAAAGTCCTTCATAAAAAACATTTTAGTGCTATTCCTGCTATCCAAACTTATGTTAGAATAAATTCACCAGTTTGTGCCAGATTAAATAATTATCCATTACTGGCCTGCTTTAATGAGATCTACCATGGACTGCTCATTTATCTCTTCCCAATGATTATTACCTGTGCTAAGAGCACTCTGCAAGCTTGTTAATGCTGGGTACCAGTACATTAGCCTGAACTGTGCATGTAATCCTCAACTTAGAAAAATTTACAGCACTACGAGGACCCCTCTTAGGATTTGAAATACTCTATCCCAGGTTCATTTAGTTTAAATGCCTTCTGGAAGTATGTATCTGTGTGCATTTTACATAGTTGGCCATATACCACTATCCTTATTATGCACTGGTACATCAAGGATGATTGTCATTGTTCCTTGTTCAAAGGGAGTCCTCCAGGATGATTGTCATTGTTCTGCTGTTCAAAGGGAGCCCTCAAGCACCATTTGAATCTGCAGATGTATACTCTTAATCCACCCATCCTTGGGATGAATGAAGAAATCATCTTGGGTCAGATAGAGCAGCATCTTAAAGTGCATGTGATCATATTATATATTTTTTTTTTTTTTTTATTTTCTAAACTGATTTTATGAATACATCCACCTCTACCTTTTTTCAGCCATTACTGGAGCCTCAAGAGCAAATGTAAAGGCAATGTGTGTGTGTACATATGTGTGTGTAGGTATCCAGTCAACCAGCATGTTTTTGGGAGATTGAGGGAAACCACAGTACCCACAGAACACCCATGCAGATCGAAGGAGAACCATAAGGCAGAGATCTTAACTACTGAGGCATTCTGCTGAATGTGAATGTGGTATTAGAAAACTCTTAATTTATTTTGTTAGGGTGTAAGTTCATACCCCTAAGTTTAGCATTGTGTATCTTGTTGATATCTATGTATTCTTTCTATGTTACCTGCATAGGCCTGCTCAACTTCTCCCCTATTACATAGTACAATTTACATAACTCATCTCCTTTCTCTCTCTGTGTATATATATATATATATATATATATATATATCTATATATATATATATATTGAGAGATTATGTCTATAGACAAAACTATACATTTATACAGCACAGTGTTGAGAATACAGTGTCAAAGAAAATGGCTGTTATCAGTTAGCAACATACTTCTCAAACTCTTAGTGCAAAATATCTGGACAAAGCATGATAGTGTGTGGGGGGGAGGCACAAATATAGGGACAGATTTTAAATATTGGTCTTATAAACTTGGAAAGTTGCTAGAATAATAAGGTTTGCCTTTGCATGCATTTCTCTGAAGGATATAAAGTCTGAAATACAAATGTATAGCATTATTTACTTAATTCCTCAGATTATCTCACTGATTTGCCAGAAAACCACAAATTTTAAGAGGAACAGACCAAAAATACCAGGTAAAAATTTAGACATTCTGTGAAAATCTGGACAGTTGAGAGAATTACAGTCTACATTTTCTGTCACCTATGTATGTCTTGTGATAGGAAATATACAAAGAAATAGTGTGCGGTGTAAATTTACATTCCAATCTAAGACATTATTACTTGTTACAGTAAGAGTACTTTACATTTCTAAATGTGACAGTTGTACATAATCAGTGTACCTGTGATAAGTCCTGTACTTTTCATTGAAACAGTTCAGTAGCCACACTAAGCTGTATTTCAGAGAGGCTACTGCAACACAAAAATTATGGCAGTCATTTTTTTTATTAAAGTTGCTGGTATAAACATTACATATTATACACTTATCTATTTGGTGCAGGCTGGTTGGCTTTTTAAATAATACTTTAAATATCACATTTAGTAACTTTAAGCAACCACAAAAGTGATATAATAATGCAAAAACTCAAGAGATGATACATATGTTAAGCAGCTATAACAATATAATCCATATAGAATACCTACATTTTGAAATTTATGTGTACACATGTATAGGTAATAGTAAGGTATTCCAGTATACTTGTCATTTTGACAAATCTGTATCATTAATTGAACTTATGTTGAACTTTTCAAAATATATTGAAATCTATTGAGTGACAATTCTTCCAGCTGGAAAAGACCATGGGTGACACAGTAGCAACACATTACAGAGCTAGCATTCCTCTACAATCGACAACTTAATATGAGAGAAACTATAGCCAAAAAGCCAAAAATTCAGAAGTCTGGGATGGCAATGGTATCCTTAGAGCCTAGGAAATGCCATCAGTTACCACATCTCAAATAGGTTGTATTATAGGGTATTTCCAAAGTTGGGGCAGATAATGTGCCATTGGTTGATTACACTGCCAGCAGATATTTTGAGTTGCTTGACCACAGGCTAGTAGCCTAAAGGGGATGTAGTGCCAGTGATAAATGATCTTAGCATAGGAAAATCTAGCCAGTATAGGCCATTTATTGTTACTAATCCTGTAAAAGCAAGGGAACCAGTCTGTGTGAGACAGAGGTATATCCAACATCAAGTTCCATTTGTCTAGGCAATCCTTGGTTAGATCCAAAGGTTGATCTAGGCTTGGCAACAGGTGGGAATTTATCAGGGAGAGGAGTGAATACGAATTTTCCTCCATAATTGGTAATTAGTGCTTCATAAATCATCCTTGAAGCAATACTAGCGCATAGTTGGAATAATTGCCACCAGTGTAATATCATTGAGTGAAACATATTCTCAGCTGAGTATGAAATGTTTTCTGGGAAGTATGCCGGATATCTGATACAAAATAAATCCCAGAGCTAATCTTGTTCTCCTGTTCCTATCTCCTCCCATTCACTTTACTATGAGGATGATTCCATACCAAAAAAGGGCGTGATAAGTGGTTGTGTATAGTTAGCTCCATCAATTGGTCTTCACTTGTACCATATATCTATAGCACTAGGATCTCAGACTTTGTGGAATGAAGTGAATACAGGGTAAGACCTGCTCTGTAGTCTCCCACACATCTTGCTGCAGAACCACATAGATCTGACTGACATGCAGACTCTTAGGAAGGAATCTCCAGTCACCACCCTACCATATCTTTTGATACTGGGAACCCTGAATCCCCCTAGGCTGGCGGGAATGGTAATTTATTTCCTGCTTACCAGAGGTACTCTGTCCTCCCTGATATAACTGAACATCAGTTACTGTATTTTATTAAGATGTTTAAAAAAACGTAGCCTGTAGGTGAAGGCAAATGATGAAAATGATTTTGGGAAGAAAACAAAAACATTTTTACTGCCTGTATACACTATGGAATGAAGCTTAGCTTTCTTCTATTTATACATCAAATTACTGAGACAAGATTAACAGTGGCTTTAAGTTAATATCAACTTAGTAATGTTGATATTAAAGTAAATACCTAAGTAAGATATTTCATCAAATGATTTTATGATTTCATTCTGTATTAAATTCTGTTAGTCATGAGATGGAGGATTAAAGAGGAAAAGATATGTCTTGTTTACATTAATTTTCAGCACAGTCTCTTATGACAGGACTTCCAGAGTATTTAAAACTTGGTTTACCTATGTTACAAGATCCCTAAACCATATAACAGAATCATCTGCAAACCAGGGAGTACACGGGGGAGTAGCATGTCTCAGTTTTTATGCACCCTGGTTATGAACTACTTGTAGGTGTGCATCAAGAATGGATGCAACCATTATAAACAGTAGAGGGTATAACTGGCATTCTTGCTTTATGCCTCTTGAGATAGGAACTGGTCTAGACAACTGTCTGTTGCAGTATATTTGGGCCATTCTCCCATTCTAAGATGTCACAAGCTTTATGAAAGTCTAACAGACTCCTTATTTTCCTTTATTAAGCTGTGAATATTGTTGGAAGCTCAACCATGTTCTGGCTACATCTGTCCCTCCCCGTATTTCATTAATAAAACCAGGGTGCTTTTTATGAATTGTATCTGATGTAATACTTTCAATTTGTTTGCCGGCACCTTAGCAAATATTTTTATTTTGTCTGGCAATAAGGGTAACAGTCTATAACTTGCTGTTAACAAAGGATCTTTGCTTGGTTTAGCAAACATCATGACATTAGCTGTAGTAAGCAATGAGGGAAAACACCTGGCTGTACATGCTGTCTTGAATACCCATGATAGTAGCTGACTTAATTTTGATTTGAAGGTTTTGAAAACAATCTACTGTCAATCCATCAATGCCTGGCACCTTACATTTAAGTAAAGCTGGTTGGCTTTTCTTTCTTTCTTTTTTTTTTTGTGGCTGGAGTTTCAAATATTCAGTATGTTATCAATAAGGGCTAAATATCTGCAACAGATCTTCCAAGTTGTATGTAACCATTAACATATAGAAAGTGGCATTAGCTGCATTTAAGTACTGTGCAAATGTTGCCCCATACAAGGGCCCACACTTGCACAACACATTTCTAAATTAATACCAAACAATCGCATCATTGAGAACATAGGAAAAAGAAATCAAGTTCCATGATACAGTGGCACTATTTATTACAGTTCATTTTTTAAATATTGGCATTTATGATAGAAATGTATCATATCTACATACTCATAATGCAAGTTTGCCAACAGATAGCTTTGTTTTGTCACTTGTTCATTACCCAGCTGTCCCGATTACACTGATTGTGCGTAAATCCTGCATTTAAACACACCCAGATATTGCCAAATTACAGTCTTGCAATCTAGAACCACTTGGAATTAAAAGTTAGTTGATGTACATTAAGATTAACATTAAACTTGCATATTGTTGCTTATCACAAGATGTTTTAGTGGTGATATGTAAACTCTCCGGAAAGTATTTTTCCTTTTATACCCAGGTTTAGTGGTACAGTATAATATTATTCTAACTAAACTGCACCTCTGTCCATCTGTTATAATCTACAAGTCTGGGCCACCTGATCCAGCACTTAGCAGTGCTTTAGTAATCTGTCATTACTGTATGGCAGTTGTCTTTTGTATTGTGTCTTTATGGACTTAGAGAAAGCATATGACAGGGTGCCTAGAGAGGAGTTGTGGTATTGTATGAGGAAGTTGGGAGTGGCCGGCAAGTATTTAAGAGTGGTACAGGATATGTACGAGGGTAGTGGGAGAATGGTGAGGTCTGAGGTGGGAGTGATGGATGCGTTTAAGGTGGAGGTGGGATTACATCAAGGAAGCTCTGAGTCCTTTCTTATTTGCAATGGTGTGGGACAAGTTGACAGATGAGATCAGACAGGAGTCTCCGTGGGCTATAATGTTTACAGATGACATTGTGATCTGTAGTGAGAGTAGGGACCAGGTTGAGGAGACCCTGGAGAGCTGGAGATATGCTCTAGAGAGGAGAGGAATGAAGGTTAGCAGGACTAAGACAGAATATGTGTGTGTGAAAGAAAGGGAGGATAGAGGAATGGTGAGGATGCAAGGAGTAGAGGTGGTGAAGGTGGATGAGTTTAAATTCTTGGGGTCAATAGCTCAGAGTAACGGTGAGTGTGGAAGAGAGGTGAAGAAGAGAGTACAGGCAGGATGGAGTGGGTGGAGAAGAGTGTCAGGAGTGATTTGTGACAGACGAGTACCAGTAAAAGTGAAAGGGAAGGTCTACAAGAGGGTAGTGAGACCAGCTATGTTATATGGGTTGGAGACAGTGGCACTAACAAAAAGGCAGAGGTTGAACCTGGATGTGGCAGAGTTAAAGATGTTAAGATTTGCAATTGGTGTGACGAGGGTAGACATGATTAGGAATAAGTATATTAGAGGGTCAGCCCAGGTTGGACAGTTTGGAGACAAAACAAGAGAGATGAGATTACATTTCTTTGGACATGTGCTGAGGAGGGATTATGGGTATATTGGGAAAAGGTTGCTAAGGATGGAGCTTCCAGGTAAGAGGAAAAGAGAAAGGCATAAGATAAGGTTTATGGATGTAGTGAGAGAGGACATGAAGGGGGTTGGTGTGACTGAGCAAGATGCAGAGGACAGGAAGAAATGGAAACAGATGATCCGCTGTGGCTACCCCTAACGGGAACAGGCAAAAGAAAAAGAAGACTGTATGGCAGTTGTCTTGATGGCGGCAGTTGTCTTGATGGGAGTATTTTCCTTGTTACTAATATGCAGTCTACTAGAACTGGTATTTAACTGGGTTGTTAAATGATTAGCAGGTCCCATGATTTTTAATAGAAATGAGCTTGATAGCTGCCTAAAAAATAAGGCAATTTTATCATGCAGTTATTTTAGGAGATGATCTTTTTTATATAACATTGCATGTACTACACTTAATCTTAGACAAAATGCCAAAAAGTGATTATTGCTTAATCTTGTACGAGCCTGAGCTGTAGTAATATAAAACATTTTCCTAAGTAAAATACAGGTGATGTAACTTGATCCTTAGAAATGTAAAATTTAAAATAGAAGAAGAGAACCACAGAAGGTAGTAAAGCCTGAAATAAATATTTCCCATAAACATAACACAGCAAACATATGGAACAGTTCGAGTAGTTAATAGTTGTAAAAAAATGACAAGGAGTGAATAATGATTATAAACTATTTATGTCAATTGTGGTCAATAGATTGATAATACCCATATCTAAAATAATAAATGAAGACCAAACTGGTTTCATACATAACAGGCATACACAGGATAATATTAAAATAGTATTAACACTGATAGATTACCTCAATAGAGGAAACTATGAAGCATTGATAATAGTTCTAGATATTCAAAAGGCCTTTGACTCCTTAAATTAGGATTATTTATTTAAAGTCTTACTGTTATTTGACCCCCCCTCCTTTTATAACAATGATAAAGAAAATCTATGAAAATAATCTAGCATATGTCAAATTAGGTCCTTTTACTTCCAAAGCAATCCAAATCACTAGAGGTACTAGACAAGGATGTCCAATGTCCCCTGTCCTATTTGCTCTGGCCATAGAAATACTTGCCATTTTAATACGTAATAACCCAAAGATAAGAGGTGTAAATATATATGACCAATATATATCTAAAATAATGATGTTTGCTGATGATGTCTTACTTACCTTACCCAACTCTAAGGAGGTGTTAGGTGAAGTGGATATAGTAACAACAAGTTTCCAAAAAATCTCAGGACTCTCCTTCAAATCTAAATCAAAATATTTATTATTAAATAAAAAATAAACATGGTGGTTCCAGTTAATCATATTATTGGAAACCAAGTTTCAACTCTAGACTATTTAGGAATAGTCCTAGGCAACAATATAGAGGAAACCTTACAGATTAACTATGCTAAAGCCATAGACTTAATCAAGACATTAATAAGCAAATGAAATAATTTGTTTATAACATTTGATGATAGGTTACAACTGATAAAAAATTGTTTTGTTACCTAAAATATATATAGCACAAGCCCTTATATTTCTACCAGGAAAGAAAATCCTTAAAGAAATCACTTCAACTCTGATGAAATTCCTGTGGTACCCCAAAAGAAATAGAGCGGCATATTCTCATCATATCAGAGAATGGGAACAAGGGGAGGGTAAAATTCCCAGAGTTTGAAACTTATATAAAGGCATCTATAATTAAAATAGTGATGAATTGGATAAATCCTAGATTCTCTTCTAATTGGAAACAGTTACACTCCATTATACTAATGAATGAAAATTATTTATCAAAGAATGCCTTGGTAACAGACAAAGATAAAATATGGCACTATTTAAGTTTAAATTTATAGTATAGTACAACAAAATCAACTAAACTAACACTAATAAACTATATTTTTGATGTGTTAAATTCATTTAACACAAATCTAGATATAAAACTCCAATGCCCTGGATCAACTTATCCACACTCCCACCAGGGACAACAATATCCTAGACCTAGTCATTACCAACATGAGTGACCGGTGTTCCACACCTGAAGTCATCTCCTTGTTGGTCCGATCCAACCATAAGCTAATCCCCCTTGATATCCACATCCCGCCCCCACCCCCCCTTAATGAAACCATGGTAAAAATTTTCTCCAAAGCCAACTTCATGCTTCTTAAGACAGAAGTGGTGAACTTCATGACACTTATGCAGATGGACAATACAGTTACAACTGCTGAATCCTACACAAATGCACTCTATAAGCACTTACACGAGTGCATGGATCGTGCTATCCCAAACAGAACCAAGATGCTATCCTCCCAAAAAAAGGAAGCAAATCTGGTGGTGCCCTGCCATAAACAAACTGTACAACAGAAGGAAGAAACTGTTGCAAAAGAGAGTAAAATCCCATGAGTGGAGGAGCTCCCTGGTCAGTCTCAGTAAGAAGCTGAGATCCCTTATAAGGTCCTGCAAAGCTAGCTATGAAAACAAAATCGCCACTAATTTTAAGGACAACCACAAAGCATTCTGTAGCTATGTCAAGAATCTCAATAGCAACACCCAGATCTGCTCTGAGTTACAGCACAAAGGCACGAAAATTATAGAACCAACTGATATTGCCAACATTCTGGCAGATAGGTTCAGTGCTAACTTTACCCCCCTTCACCCCCTAAAGGGCCCATATCTATACAGGGAGAATGCAGAGTCCCTGTAATCACAACTATGCAGGTAAAAGCTGCACTCTCTAAAGCCAAAAACACAGCATCCATGGGACCGGACAACATACCAGGCTGCGTTTTACACGAACTTTAGAATGAACTGGCTCCCCACTTAAGCACCATGTTCAGTAATAGCCTTGCATCAAGCTTTGTGCCCACTGAATGGCACACAGCGACAGTTATCTCACTCCACAAAGGGGGAGCCACCACAGATCCTGGGAACTATCGACCTATTAGCCTGATGAGCCTGGTCTGCAAGGCCATGGAACGTATCATCATGGAACTCATAAACAAAGACATTGGTAACCTCCAAAATCTGGATCCCACCCAGTTCGGGTTTGTAAAAGGCAGATCATGCCTCCTGAACCTGATTGACTTCTTTGAGGTAGTCACCAAAGCCGTAGATGAGGGTAAGGTGGTTCACACAGCCTATCTTGACCTCGCCAAGGCTTTCGACACCACCCCCCATTCTGGAATTATAGCTAAACTCACTAAACTAGGTATAAATCCCTATATCACAAGATGGGTTGCCAACTGGCTCACTGACAGAACCCACACTGTAAAAGTTGCAGACAACAAATCTGACCTCAAAGCAGTAAGAAGTAGAATACCACAGGGTTCCGTGCTGGGACCTCTCCTGTTTGGTATCTACTTCTCTGAAGTACAGGCTAACACAGAAGGCCTCTAGCTAATGAAGTTCACAGATTACTGCAAACTAGGAGCCATAGTCAAGTCCCCAAATGATATGGACATCCTACAGAAGGGCTTCACTGAGACAGATGCCTGGTGTCAGAGCCATGGCCTCAAGCTCAATGCCAAAAAGTGCAGTGTCATCCCCTTTGGTAAAACCTCTGTACCCATGAACTACCACATAGGCAGCAATCTACTTAACACCAAATGTGTGATAAGAGAACTTGGGACCCAGGTGGACAGTAGTCTCTCCTTTGATAGTCACATCGCTAAAGTAGTCAGGAAGTCCTTCTACGTGGCACACCTCATTATAAAAGGGTTCTCATCCAGGAAAAAAGAGGTCATTGTTCCCCTCTACTCGACACTCATTAGACGCATTATAGAGTACAACTCCCCTTTTGGAATGTACCTCACAAGACATCTGCAGCAGCTGGAAAGGCCACAGAAGTACCTCACAAAGAGGATTACTGGCCTCAAACAAATGCCCTACACTGACCACCTCAAAAAACTCAAGCTTTACTCCGTAGCATATTGCCTACTCCGAGGTGATCTCTGCCTAACACATAAAGCTATGTCAAACCCAGAGCTGTTGGACATGCTACACCTAAAGAAATCCCAATCCTTCCAAGCTACATGCTCTAGAGATCTAAACCTTGTCACCACAGTAAACAGGACATGCTGGAGGGATAAATTCCTGTCCCAGAGACTTCCTATACTCTGGAACAGGCTACCCATCTATGTCAGGCAAAGTTCTTCATTAGCACTCTTCAAGAAAAATCTTGATGAGTGGATGGGAAATGGGTAATATACCCCGGGGATCACTTCTGTGTCTCTGCTCAACAGTGGTACAGGAAAATAACTTTCTTGGGTGGCGTAAGCCAGGGAACCTTGTTGGCTAGGCTTATGTAGGCCCTAGGGCTGATAGCCTAGTACCTACCTATGAACCTATGAACCTATGAACAAGAGATTTCCCTGATAAAACACATAGAAAGATTTTTGTTTTATGGGAAAACAGTAACCTATTTTGTTGGTTGCAATGTATTGAAAACCAACAAGCTTTGAACACACAAAGTATATTGTCAACCTATGGCCCATCCCCTAATCACTGGTTGGTTCTTCAGAGTGTCACAGCATACACTAAGGATCTGTATAGAATAATACATAACTCATCCTTCAAAACCATACCAAAAATTATAAACTGGATTTTTGGAATTCTATATAATAATATCAATGTTAAGAATGAATTATCATATCTATATAACACTTTAATTGTCTATAACACCGCTCCTGAAGATTCTTACTGGCAATACCTAACTAAAGGGTTTCAAGTATCATTATCAATGTAAGATAAAACGAACATTTTATTTTCAGTTAAACTAACTTCTTTTTCACAATTCTGGAGGATTTTTCATTGGAAATGTCTACACAGATCTTTTTTGACGCCTGAGAAACTCTCAAAAATGAACCCTTCAAACAGCAAGTTATGTTGGAGATGTCATCTGTCCACTAATGCTGACTGGTCTCATTTTGTTTGACTACTAATATTAAACCATATTAGAATGAGATTAACACATTTCTTCAAGTTATCTATACTGATATATTTGTTTTGACAGTCTTTAATTTTATTGGATGTTGTTAATAGTAATAACATGAAGAAAGATGACCTGTATTTGTTGTGGACAATGTTAGCAATAGCCAGAAAATGTACAACTAGAAGATGGAACTCTAATGTAGTACCCACAATGTAGGAATTCCTATCATCACTGAAGAAATGCATACTAATGGAGAAAAAGCTAGAGTTAAAAACTTTTCCTAAGCCATTGGTTAATAGTCCGTGGAGGAAAGTTTTGAATTTAATTGATACCCTACAGATGAAACCAAACTCTTCCTGGCTATTATAGTTTATATATTAACTTATTATTTAACTACAAATGTTTTTATCTGAATCCTTTTTGTCAGGCTGAATGTAAATACTGTAAATAGTTATTGAATGTTATGAATGTATTAAATTATTGTGTTATTTCATCAAAATAAAAATCATTTGAGTAAAAAAAATGATAAGGAGGAGTCAAAAAGACTTCATTTCTTTAGCAACAGTGTCTAGTCACAGAGGACAATCTTTGCTTTTGCATGGGTTTGTAGATCTTACTTACTGCACCCAAATGCATTTTGGGATAACTTTCAACATATCCAATGGGAAATGAGGAGATCATCCGCACCATAAAAGTGCTACCATTTTTTTAAATTTTAAATACTTTATTAGCTCTGGTAAAATAGCAGTGGTGGTGCAACGGTTAGTGTTGTCGCCTCACAGCAAGAGGATCTCCGGTTCGATTCTCGGCTGGAGCGCCTTCTGTGTGGTGTCTGCATGTCCTCCCTGCAGTCCAGTGACGTTTTAAGACATGCAGGTAGGTACGTACATGAATGGGTGTGCCTTCTTTGAAGGTTGGGAGTCGGGCTAGCACCTCGGCACCATAAAAATCCACTGCCGATTGTTAGTCGACTGGCTTTCCACTGTGGCGACCCCTAACTGGGAAAAGCTGAAAGACATTAGTTTTTTAGTATTAACTCTGGCAAGATATGAAGATAAGAATGCCTCTAAATTCTATGAATTCCTCAAATTTTATTCAACTCAGGTGGAGCATTCAATAATATTAGTCCTAAAACAGAAAAAAATAAATGTATTGCCAATTCATCTGAAGGAAATGGGTGCTTCCCGGTAATACCAAAGCTTCAATGCAATAAGATCATAGAGGCTAAGGGGCAGGAGCATAGCCAAAGAATTACATTTTCTACTCAAAACCTCATATTATTGCCTCATCAACCTGCTTTCATTTAAAAATGTACAGATTTATTGGGCTGTCAACCCCATGTACTTAATAAATATATAGATAATTGTCACCTATTGACTCCTACAGCTGCAACAAAGGATGTTTTTACATGAGTCTTTCTGTCTCTAAACAAGTTATGTATGGAGCTATGTGGCACAATTTAGTTTAGACAGTTGCAAAAATATTCCGGTCTCAGAATGACAGAATGTTTCTCAGAGAAATTCAAACAATTGTACCTCGAGCGCATAGAGTATAACTGACTACACCTTTTTTAAGGGGTTATATTTTGGTAAGCATTAAAAGCTGAAGCTTAAGGATATTTAAGGTACGTGATTGGAGAAGAAGCTCTGACCACTGTATAACTGCAAGCTGAGTGGGCTTGTATACAGTATCACGGTAGTGTTCATATTGTGGGGACAAGATCAGCATAAAGATCACAGCAGTATCACGGTAGTGTTCATATTGTGCTGACAAGATCAGCATAAAGATCACAACAGTATCACGGTAGTGTTCATATTGTGGGGACAAGATCAGCATAAAGATCACAACAGTATCACGGTAGTGTTCATATTGTGGGGACAAGATCAGCACAAAGATCACAACAGTATCACGGTAGTGTTCATATTGTGGGGACAAGATCAGCATAAAGATCACAACAGTATCACGGTAGTGTTCATATTGTGGGGACAAGATCAGCATAAAGATCACAACAGTATCACGGTAGTGTTCATATTGTGGGGACAAGATCAACATAAAGATCACAACAGTATCACGGTAGTGTTCATATTGTGGGGACAAGATCAGCATAAAGATCACAACAGTATCACGGTAGTGTTCATATTGTGCGGACAAGATCAGCATAAAGATCACAACAGTATCACAATAGTGTTCATATTGTGGGGACAAGATCAGCATAAAGATCACAGCAGTATCACAATAGTGTTCATATTGTGGGGACAAGATCAACATAAAGATCACAACAGTATCACAATAGTGTTCATATTGTGGGGACAAGATCAGCATAAAGATCACAGCAGTATCACGGTAGTGTTCATATTGTGCTGACAAGATCAGCATAAAGATCACAACAGTATCACGGTAGTGTTCATATTGTGGGGACAAGATCAGCATAAAGATCACAACAGTATCACGGTAGTGTTCATATTGTGGGGACAAGATCAGCACAAAGATCACAACAGTATCACGGTAGTGTTCATATTGTGGGGACAAGATCAGCATAAAGATCACAACAGTATCACAATAGTGTTCATATTGTGGGGACAAGATCAGCATAAAGATCACAACAGTATCACAATAGTGTTCATATTGTGGGGACAAGATCAGCATAAAGATCACAACAGTATCACGGTAGTGTTCATATTGTGGGGACAAGATCAGCATAAAGATCACAACAGTATCACGGTAGTGTTCATATTGTGGGGACAAGATCAGCATAAAGATCACAACAGTATCACGGTAGTGTTCATATTGTGGGGACAAGATCAGCATAAAGATCACAACAGTATCATGGTAGTGTTCATATTGTGGGGACAAGATCAGCATAAAGATCACAACAGTATCACAGTAGTGTTCATATTGTGGGGACAAGATCAGCATAAAGATCACAACAGTATCACGGTAGTGTTCATATTGTGGGGACAAGATCAGCATAAAGATCACAACAGTATCACGGTAGTGTTCATATTGTGGGGACAAGATCAGCATAAAGATCACAACAGTATCATGGTAGTGTTCATATTGTGGGGACAAGATCAGCATAAAGATCACACTATGAAGCACCTTAAGGTCATATTGGTTTCTACAAAAGATATGGACAAAAAGAGTTTATATTCAAGCTGAGGTTGCTGAATTCTTTAACAAGGTTAGCTCTTGCTTCAGGTATGATGATGGTGGAGACCTTTCAATGCCCATAAATGGTTTGATTACATTTAGTTTTGAGTTCATTAAGGTGAATATTGGCAACATAGATGGATAACTAGGTTTATGAATGACTGGAATAGTTCAATACATTGGTCATGTAGGGAAAAAGGTATTGCTGAGGGAAATTAACTTTGGCTCAATATGTTTGTCATGGAGGCAGAGAAAAATATTGCTGTGGAAAACTAACTTATTTTAGCCTAATGTTGTATAACACACTCTACTCTTATTCTAATTAATGTTATACCTCTTCACATGAGCAACCTTATTGATAAACATAAAAAAATCAAAATCTGCTTTTGTAACTTCTGACAAAGAATCAGGCTGTCAGCATAAATAAAAGATGTTAGTTTGGTCATTCAGCAGTAATGTCTTTAATATTTGACTTTTTTATTGGTTAGGTCTAGCCATGGCTCCCTTGTTAATGAAAACAGATAAGGAAGCAATGTCTTTCTTGTCTAAAACAATTTTGTTTGTAAATGCCTGTCAGGTAGCTTTTATTTATTAGGAGATGTACACGAAATGGCTGTGTCCAACAAATTAATTAAATTTATTCCATCAGTGATAACATTGCATTTTTTTCTAAAATTTCAAAAATGTATTTCTGATATTTTAGTTAGAAGCTTTTATAAGCACAAACTGCTAATAAATAAAACCAGGCTGAAAAAGAAACCCCCTCAGGCATGTATTGGCTTTTTGTAACAAGGTTTAGAGTTGATCTATTAAACTTCTTTTGCATTTTTAGACATAAAGCCTTAATGCTGAAGGAAAAAAATGAATGACTTCTCTAACACATTAATTTCCCACCTTAACTGTAATATTACAAATTGTTTAGCTGTGCAGTAATCTGACAGCTCCGAACATTTCAGGGTCTTTAATTTGTTTCTGTACTAATATTATTATAGTAAAATTATAATGTACTGCATGAGTCCATTTTTTGTAGTACCCAGATGCCATAATTAAAAAAAAAAATGAGTTACTCTGTTATGGTGGTGATGCATATAGGTCCCAGAAATTTGCTTTAAGGAAAAAGTAGTTTTTTGACTTTATTAGACAGTCACCTGTAGGAGACCTATAATGCTCTGGCTACATACTTTTTCACGTAGAAATGATACTCTATCCTGTTTACTGTACATTATACCTTGGAGGTATTACCCTCCATGGATCCTCACCTGCCCAGATGGTTCTAGTGGTAAGATGGCTTCATGTTGCCTTCCTGTCCAGCCAGCTACCTCCTTAGAGTTGGATCCAGCAGACGTTTGTTTTCTCCTAACACTGACCAGCCTGCCTCAGTCTCAGTACTCCTTATATATCCCCTCACATAGGTTCATAGGTTCATAGGTTCATACTAGGCTATCTGCCCGAGGGCATTTATAAGCCTAGCCCATTGTTTTGTGGCTTACGCCACCCCTTTAGTATGGGGAACTATACCCATTATTTTGCTGTGCCTCTGTCGAGCAGTGACACTGAGGTAATTCCTGGGGTATATCTGCGATCTCCCATCCATTGGTCAAGATTTCTCTTGAACAAGGCCAGCGAGGTGCTCTGCCTCACATGTACCGGGAGTTTGTTCCACAGCATAGGAAGTCTTTGGGTGATGAATCTATCCCTCCAGCACGTCCTATTAATAGCCGTGTCGAGGTTTAAGTCTCCCGCCCTTGTGGCTCTGATGGATGTAGATTTTTTGAGGTGAAGCATATTCATCAAATCTGGGTTTGACATGGCCTTGTATGTTAGGCAAAGGTCACCTCTGAGCAACTGAATAGAGCTGGAGTTCTTTCAGTCGGGCAGCATAGGACAGATTTTGAGACCCTTTATCCTTTTGGTGAGGAACTTTTGTGGCCTCTCCAGCTGCTGCAAGTGTCGGGTCAGATACATTCCGAATGGGGCATTGTACTCAATCATTGGTCTGATGAGTGATGAGTAAAGGGAGACTATGACCTCCCTTGATCTAGATGAGAATCCCTTCATGATAAGGTGGGCAATGTAGAAGGACTTCCTAACTACTTTAGCTACATGGGTGTCGAATGACAGACTACTATCAACCTGGGTCCCCAGGTCCCTGATAACTTCTTCTGTGCTCAGTGGATTGCCACCTATTTGGTAGCTAGGGGTAACCTTGTTTTTCCCGAAGGGTATGACTATGCATTTTTGGCATTTAACTTTAGGCCGTGGCTCTGGCACCAGTTATCCGTTTCTGTGAGACCCTTCTGAAGGATATCTGTGTCAGATGTGTTTTCTACTATGGCCAGTTTGCAGTCATCTGCAAACTTTGTCAGCCATAACCCTCCTGTGTTTGCTTGTACTGGAAAAGTAGATGCCAAACAAGAGTGGGCCCAGGACTGAGCCCTGTGGGACACCACTTGTGACAGGCTTTGAGTCTGACATGGCGCCAGCAACTCTGACCCTGTGGGTTCTGTCACTCAGCCAGTTTGCAACCCATCTTGTGATGTATGGGTTAACATTTAAGCTGATGAGTTTTTCAATGATACCCGAGTGGGATATTGTATCGAAGGCCTTAGCCAGATCGAGGTAGGCTGTATGGACTGCCTTTCCCTCATCAATGGCTTTGGTGACTGTTTCGAAAAAGTCAACCAAGTTTAAAAGGCATGATCTGCCTTTTGACAAAGCCAAACTGGGTTGGATCCAAAGTCTGCAAATTCCCTATGTCTTTATTTATGAGGTCCATTATGATCCTCTCCATGGCTTTGCAGATAAGGCTTGTCAAGCTAATGGGCCGGTAATTTCCAGGGTCTGTGGAGGCACCGCCTTTGTGAAGTGGGACCACAGTTGCAGTGCGCCACTCCCTGGGTACGTATCCAGAGGTAAGACTTTGATTAAACAGCTGTCCTAGCTGTGGGTTTAATTCCTCATTGAGTTCGTGGAGCACACAGCCGGGGACACCATCGGGTCCCATGGATGCTGTGTTTTTTGCTTTGGAGAGAGCAGTTCTCACTTGGGCGCTGGAGATGTTTGGGGGGCTGCACTCATTTGGTATAGATATCTCTCCCTTTGGGGGGGAGAAGTTTGCACTGAACCTGTCAGCCAGTATGTTGGCAATGTCTGTAGGATCAGTAATCTTCACATCATTTTAGTTCTGAGCATATCTGGGAGTTTCCTCCTAGGTTTCTAACATAGCTAAAGAAGGCCTTATGATTGTCTTTTGAGTCTTTAGCTATTTTTCTCTCGAAATTTGCTTTGGATGATTTTATGAGAGCTCTTAGTTTTTTACTTATATTGATCAAGGGTGTCTTACCTTTTAAGGATTTTGCTCTATCTTGTAGTAGCTTCCTCCTTTTGTTGTAGAGTTTGTTTATGGCTGGGGTCCACCAGACTGGACGCTTGCCTTTGGTACAAAGAGTCTTTGTTTTGCTTGGGATTGCCTTATCCATGCAGTCCTGCAGGTGCTGGTAGAAGGCGTTTGTAAGTGATTCAGCGGCTTGAGTATTGTTTTCTCGGCTCGGGGCCTGAAAGGAGACCACACTAGTCTTTAGAAGTGTGAAGTCGGCTTTTGAGAAGTTCTATACTGTGGTCTTTTTATTTCAGGTGGGGGTGGCATGAGGACCTCCAGCGAGATTAGTTTGTGATCTGATCTCACCAGTGAGGGGTATACTTCCAGTGTTGAACATTGTGCTCCCATGTTCGTGATGATGAGATCAAGTATGTTATCTCCTCTTGTGGGGATGGTGACTAGTTGTTCCATGGCATTTGAGTTTATGAATTCCAGGAACTTTTGGGCTAGGGTGTTTGGGCTAGAGTAGTGTTCCCAGTCTATATTAGGGTAATTGAAGTCACCTAGTATGATGGTGTTTGGTGATACATTTATTCCCTCTAGTGTTTTCAGGAAGGCCATGTGAGTTTCCTGAGTTTGTGAGGGTGGCCTGTAACATGCTACAATTTGCAGAGCAGTCTTGCCTATGGTTAATTGCACCTGGATGGTCTCTGATGCATCGCGTTGCCACCAGTCTTGAGGTGTGGGTGTCCTTGATGAATATGGATACCCCCCCCTCCTTTCTTGGTATTGTCCGGATTTTGGGGCCGGAACGCATGATATGAGGTAAAACCTGATAGCTGGGGTGCTCTCAGGAGCCTTGAACCAGGTTTCTGTCACAGCACAGACATCGATGTTCTCCATACTGAGAAGGGCCTCGAGTGCATGCATTTTGAGATTTAGACTTCTGGCATTGAGCAGCATTACCCTTAGTTTTTTCCTTTTTGTGTTCTAGGGTGGTAGGTTTAGAATTTGAGCCTTGCCTAAAAAGGCACTATGGGGTGGCAAGAGCCTTTGCCAATATCCGAATCCCAGGGTGACAGGTGCAAGCCGTCCCTAAGCAGCGTGGCTTGTCCAGCATGTCATCCCAGGCAGACAGATACTGGATCCCCTTTGAATGACACCAGTGTTTAAGCCAATTGTTAAAGCTGATCATCTTATCTCTGTATTGTGGCATCATTCTTGGTGAAGGTAGGATACTGCTCAAGGTCAGGGTCATACCTGCCTGGGCTACATAATCAGAGAGCTCCTCAATGTCTCTTTTCATGTAGTCCAAGGA